>NW_021604660.1:1563356-1624175 GCF_004785775.1 Grammomys surdaster
TCTATCTATCTATCTATCTATCTATCTATCTATCTATCTATCTATCTGTCACTTTGTGTGTTCCTATTCTTGTGTATGCCTGGTCACCAAAGTACATGGGAGGGGTAAGGAGGTAGGATCTCAGTAGCCTAGAACTCGCCAAGTAGGCTACATTGACTGACCTGCAAGCCTTAGGCATCCTAATGTCTCTGCCACCTCAGTGCTGGAATTACAAGTGTCCCACTATGCCCACATGGATTCTGCAGATTAAACTCAGGTCTCCGTGCTTACAAGGCACACACTTTATGGACTGGGTTATTTCCCAACCCCCTATTCTCTCATTTAAATTTGCAACTCCATTTCTGTCCTTCATTTTATTGCAAAGTTCCTCAAGTGAATATCTATGTCTTTACCTTATGTTCTTCTTTCTTGAACCTCCTGCAAGCCAATTATTAGGCTTTCTACCTAGGACTGTAGCTCATAAATATGCCAGCTTCATCTTAATGCTCATTTAATTTAGACCTAGCGACAGCAATATTTGGCAGAGACAATCCTGCGCATGCCCTCCTCCTCATCTTTATCTCCATCTTCCTCCTTCTCCCTCTCCGTCTCCTCCTCCTTCTCCCTCTCCTCATCCTCCTTCTCCCTCTCTTTCTCCTCCTCCTTTTCCCTTACTTCTGTGTCTTCCCCCTTGTCCTTCTCCCTGTCTTCTTTTGAAGCATTTTTTTTTCTTGTCTCTTGGAAAATTCACCTGTTCAGTTTTTCTCCTGCATTTGTGGTAAATACATCTCTGATTATATTCTCTTTTCCTTTCTTTTCTTAACTTTTCTTTTTTCTTTTCTGTTTCCTTCCTTCCTTCCTTCCTTCCTTCCTTCCTTCCTTCCTTCCTTCTTTCTTTCCTTTATTCTTCCAATCTTTCACTTCTCAACTCAAAGTATAGAGTCCGTTGGGTCTCAGTCCTGAGTGTCCCTTTGCTTTTACTGGCCATTTTACTATTGTTAAGCTCTTAGCTTGTCTTGTCACTGAGGAGATGCTACCTAGTATGCT
Source organism: Grammomys surdaster (assembly GCF_004785775.1). NCBI lineage: Eukaryota > Metazoa > Chordata > Mammalia > Rodentia > Muridae > Grammomys > Grammomys surdaster. Next base: position 1,564,383 of record NW_021604660.1, read on the forward strand.
GGTGGCTGCCAGATTGTTATCTCCAGCTCTTATCCCTACCTTGGGCTCCGGCCTCATGTTTCTGTTCTCTTGACATCTCTCTAGGAGAGTTGGTAAGTGCATCAGGCAACATGACTGCAATCGTTTTCTGACACTCTTAAAATCTGTTCCTTTGATATTCTTCCCCAGTTCAAACATGGCAACTTTTGTGCCTCTCTTTCTTAAGGCAATAAGCCTAAAGGGTGTTACAGTGCCTTCCCTTCCTTTAAGCCCCACAAGTAATCTGACAGCAAATCATATTGGCTCTACAGATCTAAAATAAATCCTCATCCAGCCTGCCTGTATTCAGTCTGTTCTCACACAGCAGCCAGAATGATGCTTCTGAAATGCCTATTGGATCATGGTACTTATTCTTCTAGGCAAAATCTTTCTCTAGCTTAGAAGGCCGTTCCTTCACTATAGTCCTCCCAGCACAGGCTTTGTTCTAGGAAGGACTGTACAATTCTAGAATTATTTAGTCTCTCATTTTCCACATGATAGGATGTTGTTTATACTGCAGTTCCATTTGTGACTAACCACAAATATGTGAATCAGACGTTAGTCCTAATTTAACAGTAGTACCTGCTGTATCCTCCTAAGAACCCCGTCAACTCGTCTGTGGTTCTATATTACAAAGAAAATGATCTAAGCAGTGATGATCATGTGAAGATACCTTCAGGGAGACTCCTTGCAAAGATATATTAAGTTTATAAATTTTATTTGTCATTTTGATAGTCCTAATACCTATGTCATGATTGAAGATAAGGGAGGAAAACAGAAAATGCTACAAGAAGTAAAACTATGTCAAATTTTCCCTCAAACGTTAGTATGGAAATGAGAGCTCTGTGAACTTAATGAGAAAAATGTAACCAACTTCATGTTCTAAAAGAGTAAGTTAAACCAGAATTAGTGTGGTTGAAACAATTAAGTAAACAGTGAGTATGCAGTACTGTGATCAAGCTAATAATTACTAGCAGGGTTCATATATTTTGTGCTCTGCTTTTTGATTCAGAAGGAATAATTCATTGATTCTGACAGGCATCATGTTAGGCATCATCTGCACAGAAAATTTTAGGATGTTATTTCATTGTTGACAAAATTTCATTTCAGTTATGTGCACATGATGAACTGATCCTCATTCTTCTCCAGGTTTCTAGATTTATCCCGGGTGCTGCACTCGGCATCTCCTCACTGGTTAAGTTGTCTCCTGTTAGCCGCTCAGCATCAGTATGAGCTGTCGGCTGCAGGAACTGCTGGGAGGTCGCTCATGGGGCCCACCTGTTTGCAACAGGATACATAAAGGATGGTATTCAGACATGTTGATTTTTGTTCTCCAAGTCCCCCCAGGAGTTTTCATGACCTATTGACCGGTCTGCTCTACTTTATTCTGTTTGTTTGAACTTAGGGTGAAGACTTCTGTTTTTGTAAGAGGCAAGAGAAATGTACTGAAATTGAAATATAGTCTGAGGAATTGAGTAACACACTCCAGATACTGAAGGCATTAGAGGGAAATACTTCAGAAAAACAAGACAATTTCTGTTTTTCTCTGTCTGATATTGTTTTATTATCTTTAAAAATTACTTTTATCCCAAGTGAGGAGAGGGTATATGGGGTGAAGTACCTCTTGAGCAAGTATGAGGATGTGAGTTCAGATACTTAGCCACCATGTAGAAACTGACTGGGTATAATGCTGCATTCGGAGGAAATGCAGCCAGATCCTAGGGATTCACTTGCCAGTCACTCTGGCCCAAACTGCAAGCTCTGGGTTTTATGAGAGACCTGGTCTTAAAAATGCAAAACTGAGAAACAATTCAAACCTTTCCACATCAACCTCTGGCATCCATCTGTATCAGCACAGCTGAGCACACCAGCATAACTGGGTATGTACAAATATGCCACAGAGAGAGACATACACACACGCATTGCCTTTATATGGCTGCCATAAGCAAATTCTGTTACATTTATATCTCATATATCCTGATGCTCTGGTACCACATCTAGCATGGTGCTAGAGGCAGACCTGGCACAACACACACACACACACACACACACACACACACACACACACAAAGCTGGGATTGGGTGGTCTGGACAGTTCGGAGGCTCAGCATGTGCAGATTATTGCATTCAGGTGGAGTAGGAGGTAATGTCATAACAGATAAACAAGGAGGCAGGACTTATGGTGAAAAGCTGGGTCAAGGAGATAAGTTTAGCTAATCTCCTTGGGAACAGTCTCTGTAGTAGACCACTGTCAGGCTGTACATATCCAGGCAGAGAAAGCTGTGGTGGGCATTTTCTTCACACACAAGCAATGTCCACATGTGGACCAGAGGACGACATTGGCATCCCTCTGCGACTTACTGTAGGGCAAAGGCTTTGCCATTTTTCTGGAGCCTAACACTTCAGAGTCCTTGACATGGCCACACCCATGCCACCAGTACACCTTCACTAAGGACTTCCTGCACTCAGCGCTTCTACACACTGTAAAGTTTCCATTTTATTGCAATGTTATTTGATGTACATTTTACTCAGTGGGTGCTGTCATCCTCAAGGAGGAGAATATGCTGTCTAGAATACTAGGTAGTATTGTTAAGTACATTAACAAGTCCCTTAAGGTACTGGTAACTGACTGGTTGTTTTCTTAGGTCTTAGAAATGTGTATGGGTCATTTGTTGAAAGTTAAAAATATACTAGTAACTTTTCACAGAAGGGAACATTTTAGTGTTCTCAGGAACTCCTTGGCAACCATTCCTTACTAATCCATTCCTTCTTCCAGAAGGTTTGCTTTCTTGTGTCTAAGTGGAGTGACAGCTATTGAGTCACCTGGGTAAACAAGTGTGCTTCTTCCCTGTCCTTTCCCCTCATTGGCCTTCGTCTCTATCGTTTTTATGGTAGTTATCCTTCAGATTCTGAATCACTCATACAGACGTTTTCACTACCATTAATAGCTATGTTGAGATGGAATTAATATATGACATAATCCATCCATTTAAAGTACACAGTTCATTGATTTGTTTGTTTTTCTAGACTGAGTGTCTCTGTGTAGCCCTGATTATCTTGGAGTGCTGGGACTAAAGGCATGTGCCACCACCACCTGGCCAGTTTGTCGATTTTTAGTATATTCATAGAAATATTATTCACAGCCTTAAGTGGATAAAATCAGCAAAATAGGATAAAATCACCCTGGACTAAAACCCTTGGGACTGTGAATCAATGAAATCTGCATTTTCTTTGCTGATTTGTCAGAGCATCAAGGGTCTAAGGAAGTCAGGCCATATCCACACATGTTTAATGACCAGAGGAGCCAACACGAGATGTCTTCTCCCATCAAATGCTGCCTTTCCGACAGTTGTCATTAGACGTGGGGAATTATTTACAGATTAATCTGCATGACTCTGTTTCTCAGCTGTGGTGACCTCAGATCTGACTGAACACAGAACATGCAGATTTGTGGTTGAAAGTTCCTTGCGCTGCACTTCAGTATGCATCTTTCCTGAGCTGGGTACCCTCACTACACTTACTTTATCATTTACAAAATGTCATTGTCATTTTCAATGGCACGTAAAGGTATGCATTGCTAGCCTTTTATCCAATTTTTTTCTACAATTAAAAAAAAAAAACAAAGGCAGAGGCAGGTGGATTTCTGAGTTCAAGGCCAGCCTGATCTACAAAGTAAGTTCCAGGACAGCCGGGGCTATACAGAGAAACCCTGTCTGGAAAAACCAAACAAAACCAAAAAAACCAAAACAAAACAAAAAAAAACCCAAACCATATAGCGTCTCATTGTACAATTGTTCCAAATCCATACTTCTGTAGGGTCAGGGTTCTACTCTTATTGCTTCCTCCATCATATTTCTACTTATCTGATGGGAATTGACTTTCTGCCTAGTGAAAAATATTCTCTATTATATAAAAAGTTCCTTATTAATAATCATTCTCTTTAATGCAATGTGCCAGCTAATATTAAAATACAGATAAATTCTTCTGATATCTTTCCTTATGACAAAACGATTCTTTTATCTTATAGTCCATAACTATAAATGGCAATAGCTCTTAATTTTGGACATAATATAAACTATAAGCAAATTCCAGCCCAGACTCATCAGCTTATAAGTTTTGAGATTTGAACAAATTCAGTACATGTGTATAATCTTTTAAGGTCTATATGTTTTTTTATCTGCAGGAGCCATATCATGTCTTAGGTGAGTACATGAGCTCCCTGATGTGCTATGTGTCTGTGAGCTGAATTGCTCTGAAACATTATGAGGGGAAGTGTAAGTCCACAAATACTGTAATTTATGTACTATGGAATAGAAAAGGATTTTTTTCCCCTCAAAAATTTCTTTTGAGATAAGGTTGCACATAGCTCTCACTGGCCTGGAACTCAATCAAACTAGAAATGTTCTTATTCTTTCTTATTTCTAGATTGTTTTTATTCTTGGAATTCAGATTTATTCCTTGAGGATAAAAGTAGTTGGTTCTAATTTGACATCAACTCTTTAAGAGAAGGATCTGGTAAGATTGTACTACTACTAAGATCATGGTTTCGCTCCTGGGCTGCAGCTGTTAAAATGGCTAGACAGTAAAATACTCACTGTCTTTTGAAGAATGAGGCAGTATTTTTATGTGTTTTATCTTCTTAAAAATTGAAATAAATGTATCTGTAACAATGAGGAAAAGTAGGCCCTACACTATCTTCGTTGAGTACAGCGCTAATCCTCATGTTTTCAAACTTTGCTGATATCTCCTCCAGTAAATGTTTAGTCAAAAAGTATAAAAAATGAAATGATCAGTTGAAGAAAATGAATACTCTGCTTTAAATGTGTTTGATCTTTTAGAAATGCAGCTCTTTAACAAAGACTAGGAGGAAGCCTTTAGATGCTAGGCTGTTTATAATGAAACAAATGGAGCTGGAGACCATCGTGTTAAGTGGAATAAGCCAGATTAAAAATGACAAATGTCACGTATCCTCTCTTATATAGAATCTAGATTAAAAAGAAAAGAAAGTAAACAGAGATTAATTTGAAAGAGGAAGAGTTGCCATGGTCATGGTATCTCGGATCTCTTCACAGCAACAGAACATTGACTAAAACACGTATTTTCCTCATATTTATCTCCATTGCCTTCTCTGGTCCCAATAGTTTCCTTCCTCTTTGAGACCACCATACCATGATATGTGAGTCACTGTCTCAAAGAATTAATTCATTAGAAGATATACGAAATATACTCTGGAAAACACAATTGACAATTATTTAATCATTAAGGGTTTTCTTGATGCTGCCTTTTGTGGAGGGAGGGGGGTTGCTCAGTATGTATCCCAGATGACCTTGAATGTGGGCCAACCTTACTAGCCTCACCAGCATGGGTGTTCCTAAAGAAATTGGGGTTCCCTTTCAGGCTCTTAGGCTCATTTGTAACTTATAGAATTTAAATTCAGAGGGAAGCTTAAAGACCATTTTATTAAAGTTTGGGAGAACAACTACAGGTCAGGCAAGCTGTAATCTTGGCAGAACCCAAGAGGAGGGGGATGGAAAAAAGGAAGGAAGTCATCTTAGTTAGGGTCTAAGCCAGCACGATGTTCAGCAATGGAGAGCATCTGCATGGTATAAGGGTGGGAACTTCAGAGAAAGACTGAAAAAGCACACAGCATCAAAAAACGCTAGGTGAGGCTCTGGGACAGTATCTGGAAACAGAGGTAAGAGATGTGAGAAGGCAGACGTATACTTTTTAAGTTAAGACTTAAAGCCAGGCGACTTCTCAGTGCAGCTGACAGAAGCCCTGTAAACAGTTGCCTTGGGAGAGGGACCTCTGTAAAGAAAAAGTGTATTATCGCATCAAGGGAACACTTATTCCTTCCATCTCTGTAACACAATTTCAGGTAAGTCAGCTGATTGACAGGCCCAGGAGAAGTAACTTTCAAGGGAGGTGCCAATAGTATGTACCAATCTCTGCAACACATTGGCGAGTCATGTCTCCGTGCAGTCCTTAATGGACTTGAAAAGACTGTATATGTCCATATATATATATATATATATATATATATTTTTTTTTACTCTTGCATCTTAAATCTTAAGGAAGTGCTGTTGTGATGTTTAACTTTCTGGTATTATCAGGGAAACAGGAATTGGGTCCACAGTTGGCCATGAGGGAACAATGTATTCTCAGTGGCTTCCAAGCTACTAATCCCTGTAAGACTGGGATTATTGGCATCAGCTTCCACATCTGGCTTTCTTAGGATTATCTTAAGTGAGCATTTTATATAAGCACATACCTTTAATAAAAGTGTAGTCAGTTCCAGTGTAAATGGCACACCAAATTGTGATGTAGAACCACTCATATTTGAGTGGCATGCCAATTTGCTTAGTTATTGGCTTTCAATTATCTATACACATTCACATATGCATGATGTATCATTTATATGTGATAAAATGGACTCGTTTAAAGAAAACACTGTGAAAATTCATGAATATCTATAGTCATAATCACCTAACAAATAAAATACAGCGTCTTCTCACGACCTCACAGCAAGTCTTTCTTACTCTGAGTTATCCCTTTTCCATCCTTAGTCACAGGTAGACACTGGGCCTTCTCACTACTCTGAATTGGTGTTCCTCCACCTCACCTCAGCCACACCATTAGTATTTTGGAAAGTTGGTTTTTGGGGGAGCCAGGGTGTTGCCACATAGGGATTTTAGCAGCATCTCTGGGGTTCTCTGCCCATCAGATGCCAGGTGACCTCTCATTCCACTACCTCAGTTGTGACAACTGAAATGCCTATTGCCAAATTCCCCCTTGGTATCAAAACTGCAGCCACTTGAGAACCAGTGCTTACTATAAGGTTACTTTCCTGGTGCCCACATTTCACAGGAATAATAATGCAGAGGAAACATCCTCTGTACCTCTTTCAGTTTGCTCAGTATAATGCATGACTGAGAATTTATAGATGCTGTTATACAAATGCTATTTGCTTTCTTTTTACGGAGTGGGAGGTCAGTATGTAATAATAAACTACACCCTGTTTAACCATTTCCTTTTTATGTTCCTCTAAATTCTTTAAAACTACAGTGGATATTTTTCAGCAGGGAGTTACTTGTGCATCAGCTTCCAGTACTATGGCATTTGAGGCAGGAATCTCCTGAGTATGAAGTATGTGCTCAGCTTGGGGGCACAGGTGGTGGGCGTTCTAAGCCTTTTTTGTAACTTAAATATCCTTATTCATTATTAGCTATGCACACAGATATAATTTTGGCTGTGATAACTGTGGGATGATGGATGATATGTCTCAGCCTTTTAAGACTAATTAGAACTGTAATTTAGATCATCTTCTCTTTACCAAGATGTCTCTCTGTGTATTCTTTGTGTGTGTGCATGTACAGGAATATGGTAGTTTTTCCTTACCTGCAGTTTCAGCTTCCAAGCTCAGTTACCCACTACCAAACAAAGTCTGAATATATTAAGTAGGACATTCTGGTAATTTTTAAACTGCTTTTTTTGGAGTTAATCTGCATAGGACCTCTGCTGCCAGCTCACTTTGTCCTATTCCGCATGTGAAACATCCCCTACCTAGCCATGTGTTATGCATGTTCTTTGTCGATTTCTCATTTAGTGGTCAATCTAATGATTGGCAATTGTGATATACTAGTATCCGTGTTCAATTAACCCTTAATTTACTTAATGATTCCAATATACAGTGGAAGGCTGCAATTTTCTTATACTAAGTTATTATTGCTGTATTTTACTATTAGTGATTATTATTAGCTCCTTTAACTTTAATACAGATATTTGACTATCTAGCCTGTAATATTGTGTTTTGCTTACTAGACAATGATATTGGAAGCCTGTTATCATGCTTCAAAATGTCTGATAAACAAACGGAGTGGATAGAAAACTGCCGAAGACAGTTTTGTAAAACAATGAAGTCCAAGCCAGATGCAGTTCGTGGAAGTGGTAAGTGTGGTGTTTAATACTGGAGATCTCCCTGTATAAAGTGATTAGAACAGAAGTTGTAGTCCTGGGGAGTTCTACCTGTCTGTACAGGAAACGTAATGCCAATTGGAAAAGTCCATTGTCCTTCAAGAGATTTGTAATTCTGAGAGAACCAAAGACCCGAGAGACCTCTTAAGCCTTATAACAGAATGTCTGGGGTGGTGGGCAGCTCTGAGGTCCCCCTGCCTTTCCTTGGGCTACAGCTTACCTGGTTTCAATGCTCTTCACCTTCATATACCACTTTGCTGTATCTTTGTAGAAGACTTAACCAGTTCACTAGTGACATAAGTATCTTAAAACACCACCAGGCATCCAGCAAAACCAACTGAATGATTCCTAAGGAAACTTTGCCATAAGGCAGTGTTTCTAGTTTCAAACTCGTCAAGCAAGTTTAACTTCAGTTATTTACATGTGCGTTAGCATTCTGAGGCTGTAACTTTCATTGATTGCTGTTATGATAGACTTCCTAAACACTGTCATTTAACGTGACTTAACTTCATCAGCCATACTTAATGGCTTTCATATTCTTTAATAAAATTAAAATCAGGAATTTAAGAACTAAATTTATAGTTTGCTGGAAATGGTATTTTAGAGAATAATGAAATATTTATGTGATGACAAAAATCTCAAATTATTCAGTTATTCCCCACAGCATGAGTATAAATGAGCATCTAAACATATTTTTATTTCCCTTAAGATTTATAAAGTATCCATTATATGTATATAATATATATAAGAATATATATATATATATATATATATATATATATACACTCTTGATTGTATAAGAGAGAATATTTAGAATAGGTTTTCTCAGTGGGTTTTCACATGGCCAAAAATACATAGCAACTTAGTAGAGGAGTAGCTTGGAATAGTTTAGTTTAAATATTTAAATACATCAAAAACTACAGCTCTGACCTTAGAGTTGGTGGCACATACCTTTCATCCCATTACTCGGGAATCAGACGCAGGTGGATCTCTGAGTTTAAGGCCAGCCTGGTCTACAATTAGAGTTCTGGGACAGCCAGGGATAAACAAGAAACCCCGTCTTGAAAAACAAAATAACAACAGAACACAGTTCAGAGTGTTTCTGTCTCATAGGGAAACAGAAGAGAAGTGTCACGTCTGTCCATTATCTTCTGGAATGGTATAGATAAACCCAACAGAGGGCTTTCTTGGTATCTGAGGCACTGTCCACATGTCCTTCCTCAGTTTTTCAATGCTCTTTGATGCTGTGTCCATCAGTATACCTTGCGCTACTTCCAGTCATAGCCCCAGGAGTCTCTGCCTAATGCTTAGTCACTTACACAAAGCTCAGTATACTCCACAGCAACTTTATTATGTAACCTATATTTTATCAATGATGAAACTGAAATTCATAATTTTAGGTTAACAGCCTAGTTCTCTGTAGTAGAAGAGGCAAGAGGTGGATCTAGGTAATCTAATGTCAAAAGCTATGGCGTCACTTTTCTACGTCACCATTTTATACCTATGATTTTGTCTATTAGAGTCAGTATTTATCAGATAGACACAGATAAGTAAAACACTGGCTTAAAAATAAATTATATTGTTGTATGTAGTATCTCATGGTTTCCAGCCTTACAATAGCCCACCCAGCTTGGATCTTGAACCCTGACTATTGGTGGCCAGGGAATCAAAACTGAGAAATATGCAGACACAACAGGTGGGGTTCTGCTGTCTCCACAACCAGGAACCTCAGCGTGTTTATCAGGAGGTGCTAGCTAATCTTGGTAGGAAGTCCCTACATGGGCACAGCATCAGGCTGTGAACACCCCAGAAGAAAGCTGCAGCTGCTGGTCTTTTCACAGGCTGGTCTCGTGTTCATGGACACTTACACTGGGACCCTACAGAAAGTCTTACAGCCACGTGGATATCAGCTTTGCCAGTTTCCTATAGATCAGAGGCCTTGTTGTCCTTGACATGGCAGTGACAACAATTCATAGTCACTCATGACTCCCCTCTCTCAGGTCTTCTTCCAGTCCCTATCTACACTGTCTGTAATGTGAGGGAAACTAATTTCAAAGGCATACCCATTGCAAAAACATTTGGCAGACTGCCTGTGTATGTATGTGTATGTATGTGTGCGTGTGCGCACACACACACACACACACACACACACACACGTCTACTTCTGCAGTCTTGGACAGCTTGGGTTATAAATATGAGTGACCAACAGTTATGAGATCTAATCCTTTATAAATTATCCTTTGTAAAGTAACCTATTCTGTTTTTCTTTAACACACTTATGTAATGATATATAATATACAATAGTCTACCTGTTAAAGTTTTCAAAATTATGAGAGATTGAATTCATTTTAAGTTTCTGTATGACTACAAGTGTCCAGCTGACAAAAGGGAAAGATGGAAGGAACTGTAATTATAGTTTGAGGACCTGCTCATTGGCAGTATTGTCCTACAATGGGCAGATGCTGCCCTGTTTTGACAGTGGAAAAGGGATAGAAAATAACCATTAATAATCAGTGTTCTCACATTTGATTAAATCTGACCGTGATCAGAGGAGAATTTCCCACTTTTTTTGCATGTGGGCTTTTTGTGTTTGTGGGTTTCCTTTCAGACATACAGCATATGAGAGGATCAAGTAACCCTGGGAGGATGGACAGCTGTGCATTTCTGCACTTACAGCCCCTGGGTAAAGTGATGGTTTACATGACCCTGAATCTCTCCTAACCCCACAGAAATGTCAACTAGTACATGTAATTGGCTCCATTTGTATTAACACTTCAATGCCAGAAGAAAACACAGGGGGACACTCTGCTTCACTGGTTGCATTTCAAATGTTGTGTTGGATTCTCTATTTTTTATTCATTATGATGCAAATCACTACAGAATTCCCTTTGTTCTTTTCCTGTTTTATTGTCAGGGAATTCTTAGTAAGTTAGCTGTCTTGTGGTATTCTTTTGGCTTCCCTACCCTAATTTCTTAGTATCTGTCCATTGTTAGCAATCAGTTTCAGAAGCAATCCCAGATGTGGTCATTTCTAGCCTCTTGCATCTGATATTCTAGAGGCAGCTCTCCATTAAAGCACCGTTTCCTCCTTATTTTCTCATCAGTATCTCCTGTTAATCTTCTGTGACTGATCTAATGTCATACAGTTTAATATCTGCCTTGTATATATTTTTTCGTTGATATTAGCTGATGACTATTCATGGCTAAAATTCTTATGAGCGATTACTACAGATTAAGTTGGTCAGTGTATAGCACATACCTTTCTATCATATGGGCCCTGAGGATGGAACTCTCCTCGTTAGGCTTGGTCTGCAAAGGCCTTCTCTGACAAGACTTTAGGACTGCCAGGTATCTCAGTGGTAGAGCGTTTGCTTAGCACACAATGTCCTGTGCTTAATTCTTAACATCTTCCTAAAACACTTTTGAAGAAGGTAACAATAAAAGAAGAAAAACCTATGGTAGAATCATTTATCTGACAGAAATATCATGTAAGGACTGACATAGTAAAACTATAACAAGAGGTTCCAAAGTGACCTACACCTTTGGAAGACAGGTCAGCTGTTTTTATCCTTATCTGTGTTAGGATGTACAGTTAAAGACCTGTAGCATCCCACGTACAGCAAACAAAATGACTCCAGAAAACAGAAGGCAAGCTGGCTGCTTAGGATCCATGAAAGTAGATTTTCTGTGTTTTCATTTGACTTATATTCTAGCCTGATTAATTGAGAATTATAACAGATGCTGGAAAATGGAATGAAGCAATAAAACCCTGCTTTCTCCAGCTGCAGGACTAGAGAAAGGGCAGCCCCAAAGGCAGAAGACTTTTCACAAGTTACCTTCTTGTCTTAGAAACAGTATGGGTAATGGTTCTGAGCCAGACTCAGTATTTATGTCCTGAAAGATAGTCCAGGACAACAGAGGTGTCTGAAGAAATGATGGCTGGGAACTTGTTAACTTGTCAAGAGATCTGAGCCTATGAGATCTGAGCAGACCCTAAGATGGAGACGTGCAAGGAACCCATAGCAAAGACAGCATTATCAAGCTTTCAAAAGTAAGATAAGGAGTCTTGAAAGCCAACAGAATCAGTACCTTTTCTACCAGGGATAAGCATACAGTAGACAGTGGGCCTCTCAGGACAGATGGAGGTCAATCCAAAGTGGAACATTAGTCAACATAATAAAATTGTCCTCACAAATGAAGAGAGGTCAAAAGGTTCCCATATGAAGTAAGGTCAGCCTACAGCATAGCTAAAAGAAGTTAATGTCATTTTTGCTTTCCCGACATCTTGTAAATCTGAAATTGTTCAAACCAGCAAAGGTTTTTTTAAATAGAAGAATAAAGCTGGACAACTTGAAAACATGATGAAAAACAGGGTGTCCATGCATAAAATAATTTTTATTAAAACTAGATAGAGTGTAGACTAAGTTCGTAGAAAATTAGAATTCTGATTTTAGGGAGTAGAGGTATGAGGGAAAAAAATACATTCTTGCATGTGCAAGGTTCGGAGGAACAAAATACCTGCTCACCTCCTGCAGGATGAATAGGAAGAACACTTAACCTTTAATGTAGCTCTCGTATGCTGTGATGAGATAGCTGCCAGGTACTCATTTCTAAGTGTGTGTAGGCAGTGAATCCAGACAGTCTGTTTGCAAACAGTGTTGCTGTGGTGATGGTGTCTTAATATTCTATAACTTTAAAAATATACATGTATTTCTCACAGTTTTGAAAGCTGGGAAGGCAGAGGTCAGGGCTCAGAGCTAGATTCCATGTCAGGTTTAGGTCTGTTATCTGCTTCAGTGATGGAGCCCTTTACTGTCCCCTCACCTGATGGAAAGAGGCAGTGTGGCTCTGCAAACCCCTTTAAATAGGTGCTGGTCGCATTCAAAAGGGTAGAACCCTCCTGACTTGCTCACTACCCAAATGTGTCACCTCTTTTAAATATATTTTATCTAATATTGGTACAACGTGTTTTGATCAAATCTACCCCCTATTCTACTGTATTCTACTTCCTGTTCTCCATATTTCTTCCCCAGTTCTAATGCTTACTCTCTTTTGCTCTCTCCCCTTCTTCCTCCACCTGAAGAAAACTGACTGGCAATTCCCCAGCTATGATCAGGTGTCCATAGCAGCCTCAGGCTTGGTGGGGTGTCACAAATTTAGAGTATAATTATCTTATAGTATGCTGGTCTGTGGGAATGCTACCATTCTTTTAGCATGGGGTTGGGGTGGGGCAAGGTCAAGGGAGAATTGAAGTCAACCTCTTTCTCTTCAGCTCTTGCCTTCAGTCTTTCCTCTACAGAAAACCCATGTGTTCTTTTAGGCCTATGAATACAATTGTAGAGTCTTTTAACTATGTTTGTAGTCTAGAGAACAGGCATAATGAAAGTAGGAAGGCCATAATTTAAAATCCTTTATGGGGGCAGTGGTGGCACACGCCTTTAATCTCAGCACTTGAGAGGCAGAGGCAGGCAGATTTCTGAGTTCAAGGCCAGCCTGGTCTACAGAGTGAGTTCCAGGACAGCCAAAGCTATATAGAGAAACCCTGTCTGAAAAAAACAAAAAAGAAAAAAAAAGATTTTCCATTTAAAATCCTTTATGGAAATCTCAGACCTGTCATTTAAGATTAATATACATTTTAGATAAAACAATACTCCATAGTTTGCTTTCAGGGAAACATTCTAGAGTGAATTTGTTTTTAACATTAAGAATTGCTTCCCACAACCCTAAAGCTTAGTATCTTTTGCCAGTAAGCTAGACTATTGGTGACCTTCAATACTTCTTTGGTTTTAGGAGATTTTGCTGGCATTTTGAGTATGTTGCTTATAAAACAAAACGCAGAAATAAGCAAGCAAACAAATAAAAATCCAACTAAAATTAACAAAATCCCAACATGCAATTTTTAAATTGCTCTCTGGTACCTGGAGGATTAGAAAGCAGAATCCTCCTTGCTTTTTTTCCACTGTAGAGAGAGATGTCACCTTGTTTTTTCCCTGGCTCTACTTTGATCATCCTGTTTCAAGCCAAGCCTTTCGTGTGTAAGTGGCAACTTCCATACCAATACAGGTATCGACTGTTGTGCTTTCTATGTGAGGTTCAAAGCAACATGCATACTGACATATGACCCTGTGTACAAAGCCAGCAATAAAACCCCTGGTGTTTGAGAGTATGCACACCAATAACAACTTAGTGGTGCGCTTTGATTTCTCCCATTATTTCAAACATTATACTCAAATACATAGCACATAATTACATTGAATGTTGAAATGGACCTACCCATAGAAAATTATGTTTTTATGCAATATTTGTTACTATTTATCTTGCACTTTAGGCTATTGGTCTTAACCATTAAATTAAAAATAATTGTATGTGAACTTTATCACATTATCCTTTCTAGAAAATCTACTTCCAAAGTTTATTTTCATAGAAGTTAAAAGTTGCCACCCGGGCCTATATTATATGTAGATTCATAAAAGACAAACTTCTGAGGCAATTTTAGAAATACGATAGACTTCTGTCTGTGTTTGTAAATGTAGATCCAGCCTAGACAATTTCAAACTTAAATCTGTATGCAGAGGTGTTTTTTTTTAAGCCATCACTATTGAATTTTCATGTTTTTAAATACTTTGCTTCGAAATGCTATAATGAATAGAATTCAATGAATAAAAACATTTCATTTGCATCACTGGCAATCAAACTGTTGTAATATATAGTTTGCTCTCTACAACCACTGAAAAACTACACTGTTCCATTTTTGTTACTTGGCTTTTACATTTTTGAACACCAATTTTTCTTTGAAGAAATTACATGCCTAGAATATACTTGAATGTAAAGTAGAATCCATGTGACTAATAAAGGTCATGGTTAATATTCCAAGTGTAAGAAGGGCACAATTTTAAAGTGTGACACAAGATCACTGGCTTCATCATACAGCAGTCAGCCACTCTGCAGATGTATTTCTTTAGAGAAAAGAAAACGAATTCCTCTGGGTTGCATATTAACTTTAATCCCCTGGAGCATCCATTTGTAGGATATCTGCAAACACTGTGATCTTATCACAGCAACCTGGAAAGGAATCATTTTGTCACTTCTGAGTCAGACAGTGCATGCTTTCTTTCATCTGGTTTCTTGAACAGATACCATCAGCTACAAAGTATAAAAGCTATAATATGCCACAGATCTGAAAGTGACATGAGCTATGCTTTAATCTTGGTCTTAGAGTTCACTATTTTCTTCTGTATGCAAATGATGAGAAATGATCACCTCATGAATGCATTAAAAACAATTAACAAATTCTGAAGTAATTGTTAGGTGATCTAAAGATCTTCTTCTTTAGTTGTATACGGAATGAGTTCACAGCTAAATTATTAAAATTTAATTGACATCAGGAACATTATGAGTACTGATAAAAGTCTGCGTTTTGAGTTGAACTCCACAGAGCTATGGCACTCAGGGGACTTTTATGTGCTAGTCTGTGACCTAAAGATGCGCTGTCATGCATTGCGCTTTCTTGACTTTTAAAATTCTCATCACTCTCATCCCTGTCACAGCTCTAGGAGAACTTCTGGAAAAGTTTGTGCTTCTTCTCACTGAAAACCCATCTGAATGCTACTTCCCTTCAGTGGAGTACACAGGTAACTTTTTAAATATTGATATGTTTAAAAAAAAATGGTCAGAGTGCAAATTGGTACTGTTTCATAGTGCTGTGTGTGCCGAGTGCTGAGATGTGTAGGTTCTCCCTTCTGAAAATTCTCTCACTTCACACCTACGGGTTCCACATGTCAGTGCCCATTGCTAATTTCTGGGTGTCCTTGTGATGCTGGGACGTCATTTGTTTTTGGTCTCTGTAGAAACTTTTTTTCTTAAGTAGCATAATCTACTCTTCTGATTTTATAGTATGTCCCTTTTTAGTGTTACCTTCCCATAATCACTTTCTATGCTGGCCTGCTTTCCGCTCCACAGTTGCAAGACTGGGAAAGTTGCAGTGAAAGTTTATTTTGATTCACTGTTCTTCCCCAACACAAAAGAAATATAACTGGTGATGCCTGCCTGCTTCTAGGACCCTATAGAACATCATTTGGTCAACATCAGTCAGTGTGTGCACTGACATCCTCATAGAGTTCTGAAGATCGCACCTTGAAAGTGCGATAGTAACTGTAACTCTTTGTTTCTTTTTTAAAAAAATCATCATTTTATTTTATGTGTATGTGTTTGGCCTGCATGTATGTATGCCCTCCCCTCTGTTGCTCTCTCTGTCTCTCTGTCTCTCTCTGTCTCTCTCTCTCTCTCTCTCTCTCTCTCTCTCTCTCTGTGTGTGTGTGTGTGTGTGTGTGTGTGTGTGTGTCTGTTGGTGTCTGTTGCTCATAGAGACCAGAAGAAGGCACCAGGTCCTATACAATTGTAGTTATGGATGTTTGTAAGCTACCACATGGGGGCTGGGAACCAATCCAGGTCTTTGCCACAAAAACCACCGAGCCATCTCTCCAGCCCTTCATTTCCCCCTTTAAGAATATATTCTAATTATTTGAGAATCTCTTCCCTTTTTAATATTCTGAGTCCAATTTGTGGTCCCCAAATACTCTTGGGTGGGAGGCCTGCCTTAGACCAATGACCTACAGGGTTTCTCACCCTTAAGGAAAACTGATGCCCTGTTTTTCAACAGCTCTCACATGATAGCTCCTTAGCTAATGGTAGGACTTTATGCCTCCACCCCTCGTGTTATGATGGGATTTTGTCTGCCTTGAGCTTGTGTGGGTCTCGTGCATGCTGAGTTCTTATGTGCAACTTCCCTGTTGTTTCTGGAAAGCACTGTTTTCTTGTAGTCATCTACCTACAAGCTTTCTGCCTCCTCAAAGTTTCTGTTTCTTATAGCTCTGATTTAGGATTAATCTTCAAGTTTTGCTTCAGATGAGAGTAAACAGTAGCATTTACCTACATTATATAAGTTAATGATTTTATTTTATTTATTTATTTTTTGTTTGTTTGGTTTTTCCAGACAAGATTTCTCTGTGTTGCCCTGGATGTCCTGGAACTCACTCTGTAGACCAGGCTAGCCTCGAACTCTTTAACTCAGAAATTCGCCTGCCTCTGCCTCCCAAGTGAAATTAATGATTTTAAAATTTGCATCTTCTACTCAGACATTTTTATTGTTTTTTTTCTTTTCTTTTTTTTTTTTTTTAATCAACTTCATTCTCATAATTCTAGTTGCCAAATAGGAGCTTTACCTGGATGCCTGGATACTATGACATTTTTTTTTAACCTCAAAATGTCATCAGGAACTCTTTTGTGCCTACTGACATACACTGTCACTGTATGTCTCCTGTCTGGGTAGGTGGGACATCTGAGTGGGAAACTGTCGAGTCAGCACTGATACTTGCTTTTAAATATTACTCCTGTGTTCTACTCTACTACATGTCAAATTTATTCCAGTCTGTCCCTCCTTATTCTCCCTTATGCTAATTAAGGCTAGCATTGCCCCTTGCTCAGGGTATCAGCGACCCTTTGCATGTCTGTTATTTTACAGTCTCCTTACTTATCACACAGAGTCATTCATTCTTGTTCTTTCTGGGGTGGCATTTTGTTTAAGATAGAGCTTAATGTAGCTTAAGCTGGCCTTGTCCTTCTTTTCCCCTTGTCTCAGCTTTCGTATCAGAGTCATTAGAGCTGCACACCCAGCACAAATGATATTCTTTATACACAAGAAGAGTGATCCTTGACATGCAAATCTGGCCCTATTTATCTCTCTATTCCTTGATACGTTGTTCCGACCACTGAGTAGAGTCTAAACTTTTTATGGTACCCATAGCTTTACATTGTTCTGCTTCTTTTGTTTTCTCGGATATCATCCCTTCCTCTCGATGACCCAGTTTTACTTTTACTATATACCATTGCTAACAGCACTGACAACTTTCTCCTGTCCTAGATAACTGCATTTTCATTTTTTTCAACAAGCATATATTTGTGTACAAGCACCTTCCTAGTCATCAGGTTTAAATGTTTGTATGGTTTGCATTTAATAAGCATAATATGGCTTCTACGTTAGAACGACTGAAGGGGGAAGGGAAGAAAAGCCGGGGGAGACAGATGAAAAAGTAGAATGACTCAGGTGAGGGCACCAGTAGTGGAGGTCAGAAAAAGCATTTATATTCTGAATGCATTGTGAACACATTTCTAACAAGACCAAGTAATAGGTTGGTTGCAAACAGGATGTGAAAGAAAGGAGGACTAGCTTCGTTGTTCTGAGCTGCTGAGAGGATAGAACTAGTTTAGTTATCTGATGAAGATATTTCTCTCTTGTGTTCATAGCAGCTATGGTTGCTTGCACAGGATCAAGCCAGTTGCTGGCTTCCAAGTAAGGTAGAGTCAGTTTTCTTTAAGGATGTGACTCCTGGTAGGTCAACCATATGCCAATGAATGGCCCCACTCCCAATAGTTAATGGACAATGTAAATTGGAGTTGATAGGTTGTTGAATAGGAAAAGAACAGGACTTTGGAAGAGGGTAGGGAGGTCAAGGCAGATTTTGGAGGAGGTACAGAAAAGAGTTGGGGGTTGAATATGATAAAATATATTGTATGAGATTTTCAAAGAAATAAAAATATTTTGAAATGAAGAATAGGGTAGGACTAGGTGTGAGGTGAGGGGAAGGTTTGAAGTGAGCTTTTCCTTTTGTGTGCTGTGTTCCAGTACTTGTAAGTATTGAAGCAGATATGCTCAGTGCTCACTGGATCTGTGAGTCTGGAGTTTAGAGGAAAGATATGCTAGGATGATTCATTATTAACCCATCAGCTTTATATTAAAACCAGTAATGCAGCTCATTGTCATTTCTTTCTCATGCTCTGACACTGTATCTGATTCTTTGTGATGCCTCTGTCTCTAATCGATTGTTCCTGTGTTTTATCATTATTGTGTCCTTTGGTCCTAGAACAATGTTAATTTTGAAAATAATTAAATGATGTATATTACTATCCAGGTACGGGATGCACATGCATGATACTGCTCAACACAACTCTTAAGTTTGGGCTACGGATAAACTTTCTCTTTAATCCTAAGTAGAAATTCTTCCTCTCTGCTACTGGGTTCATCCAACTACTGTTGGGATGGTTATTTTCTTGGCTCTGGCTAAATTGCTCTATTAGGTCTCACACTCCTTTTTACCCGTGAGGTAGCACTTGGGTAAATATTTTTGTTGTTATATAAATATCTTAGAGTTTCTACCAGTATGATGAAACACCGTGACCATAAACAACTTGAGCGGGGAAGGGTTTCTTTGGATTACATGTCCTGAATCACAGTCTATTGAGGGAATCTAAGGGAGGAACTTAAGTCAGGTAGAAGCCTAGAGGCAGGAGCTAATGAAGAGTCCATGGAGGGACTGCTTTACTGACTTGCTTGCTTGCTTGTAACATCCAGGACCATACGCCACAGGCTGGTCCTTCCCATATCACTAAGAACATGCCCTACAGGCTTACCTATAGCCCAATTATATGGAAGCCCTTTATCAATGGAGAGGTTCCATTCCTCAGACGACTGTAGCTTGTATCAATTTGACATAGAACTAGCCAGCACAGAGTATCTATTCCCATGAATTTAATCCATAACAAGTCCAAATAGACTGATACTTAAAAACACACAGATGATTTAATAATAATTTATGTCTTGTAACATCTAATGTCAAACTGTGGAAAAGGTAAAAGAAGTTATAAGAGAATGAGTTGCAGATAAAACAGATCTTCGAAATGTAAGGCAAGTAATGGGGACTTACAGCCGCTGGGCTTCCTTATGGCTTAGATGTGTGCTGAGAGTCTTCAGAGGATGTGCCATATATCCCTCTACCAGCTCCCAGAAGGGTTAAAACAGAAACAAGGGAACAGGCAAAGGGAGAGAAACCATAGGTTAGGAAGATTTTAAAGAGATGCATCTGGGAAGGAAACTATAATTTTATGAATAAAGCTTACAACTTACCTAAGAGCACAATAGCATTTGGAAGTGGCAGCTGTAGCACAAGGTGAGTAGAAGATTCTAAGCGGGTGGATTCCCATGACTAGAGGGTAGGATGGGCAGATCTTTAGGGTGGAGTGGAGTGATCTCCGGTTTCAGCAGCTCGCTATAGAACATTGTTCTGCTTGGTCATATTTTCCACACATAATATAAAAAGATTATGTTTTCTGTCTTCTCAAAATACATAAGACTGATCACTTAGTGCACGTATATTTACTATGAGCATTTCTGAATGGTGCTGAGTGAGATCCCAGATGTTGGGTTCCTGGGATGTGTTTTGTAGTCAGATGGACCCTGAATGTAAATTTAACTTACTGAAAGGGGTCAGCTGATCAGCTACGTACCAGCGCTTTGTAGTAAAGGCAGAACCTAAAGTGGCTTCCTGCCGCCTGGTGGCTGGGGGTCTGCGATTGTGATGTGGTGAGCAGGAGCTGACTTCCTGCAGACGTGGGAAGGGTCCTCCTCCTCCTATGGTTTTAGATGGGAGGTCAAGGCTGCCATTGTACAATTCCTGTTCTAATTACTACAAGCTGGCAAGCCCAGGCTTTGATATAAACGATGCCTTGAAACAAATTCTGGACATATTCACTGCTTCCCTGTGTTTCTTAAAGTGAGAAATTGATTGTCTTTTTACAAAGTGACAGCTTTCTAAGCCCCGCGGTGGCTGAAATTAGAACAACACAGCGGATCCATCTGCTGTTACTTCCCTCAGGAACTCAGCCCGCTATAAAATTTGCAAATCTGGAAAAAACAAATTAGTTTGGCTGTTTATTCCCTCAAAGAAAGAAGAACGGACAAACAGATAAAAGCTCTGCACACTTGCAGTCAATGGTACACCTATGCAGGGATCTTTGCAAACCTTAACAGATGTTTGGTTTGTGTCACCTCCAGTATCTTAAACAAACTAGATCCTTGTAATTGATTCTTTGCAATGTTATATTAAACATCCCTTACAAAGGAGTATATTCATAAAAATCTCTTCTCTTGGAACTAATTAATCTATAGACTAAAGGTAACATTGTTTCACTTTATGTAACTTTTAAAATTATTTTAATTTTCATTTTATTTTGTGGGTATAAGTGTTTTGTCTGAGTTTATGTCTGTGTACCACATGCATGCCTGGTACTCACAGAGGCCAGAAGAAGGCATGAGACATTTGTGAGCATCCATGTGGGTCTGAGACTCTAACCTAGGTTTTCTAGAATAGCGGACAGTACTCTTAACCTCTGAGCCATTTCCCTGAAATGTAACTTTTTGAAAGATTTTTTGTTTCTATTATTACTTTTTTATATATATTGATGTTTTGATGATTTGCCTGTATGCATAGATGTGTGTGTGTGTGTGTGTGTGTACCATGTTTATGTCATGTCCACAGAAGTCAGCAGAAGCCTTGGATCCCTTGCAACTGGAGTTGCAGATGGTTGTGAGCAATGTTTTGTGTGCTGCAAATTCAATCCAGGTCTTGTAGAAGAGCAGCCAGTGCCCTTAACTGCTGAGCCGTCTCTTCAGCCTCTAAGTGTAACTTTTAAATTTAATATATGTATACACCCACACATATACACACACATATATACACAGACATACACAAACATGTCTTTTAATATTTGTTCAAATGTTAGACCAACAGATTCTTTTCTGCTTAATATTTGTAGAATGTTTGCTAATGTTTTTGCTTAATATTTACAGAGTATGCAAGAGGTATATAAGATAAAGTTTCATGTAAAGAAAGACCTATAGCATAGACCTAAAATGATCAAATAAATTGTAGCACACAGTGATGTAGGGACTCATGGAAACTCACATTTTTTATGTATAGCTCCTTTATTTCAGGTGAATTGCTAGCACCTTTAAAGCTGACAGTTGAAGTGTGTTCTTGTCACTGGGAAGTTCTGTTGTAATGTCATGTGAACAGTTGAGTGAGCTGTTGGTGGTGACTGCTGTCATAGAGGATGAAAGTGGGAAACAACGGTAGAGGGGCATGCTGTCAGTGAGGACAGCAGAGCTGAAAGGAAAGGGTAATTGCATAACCAAGGTGCTGAAACAGGAACACCATTTCTTTCAGAAGCTTGGACTGAAGATGCCTGTGGTAGCTTGACCACTGTGTACTGAATTTATAGTGGGCTGAGAAGTGAGTACTTCAACTTTAGTTTGAAAAATTAGCAAAAGAACCTGCAGGCCGACTGGGAGGGAAGGAGGGAACAGAGGCATGTCTTGAGTCACTCTTTTTGGAGGTGAGAGTTCTTGGACTTTAGGGCATATATAACAGGTCTTTAATAAGCAGCCACACAGGAAATGTTCCTCCAGCCATGGGTTTGTCCTCCAGTGAAGAAATGCTTTCCTCTTCTAAAAGTGTATTTGTTCTCACACTGTTAGACAAGTGCCATGCAGAATGGATTTGCTCTCTCTTCTACCCTAGCAGTATGTGCTTGCTTTGTAAACCTAAAACAGAGAAGGCATTCCCACAATGAGAGATTACACTCCATATTAAATAAATTTTATCAAGTTTTCCATTTTCAGAGTGTATTTGCAATTACAATGGTTGATTATTTTAAATAATTTTCCCATGAAGCTAAGACATTAGTTTGAGTCAAACATTGTTAACTGAAAGGTGTTAAGCACTAAGTCACTGGTCAAAGCCCTTTTGACTTCTTATCCTTTCCCTATGACTCAAGTAAGTAGGAGAGGCTTAGTTTCTATTTCTTGGTTTCAGAAAATACTTCTCTGCTAATGCCTGTTTCCTTCTCTAGCTTTTCCCCAGCTTTTTATTATTTCTATTTACATGTATGTGTGTGTGCATCTGTATGAATGTATGCCACTTGAGTATATGCTGAGAGAGGCCAGAAGAAGACACCAGATTACCACGGTCACTCATAGGACAAAGGCATGGGGAAAAGCCACTGCAAATTCCTCCTCTCCTGTCAGACAGCTGTTTGAGGCAGGGGTGGTAGTGCACATCTGTAACCCTACACTCAGGAAACCATGAAGCAGGAGTATTTGTGGGGGCTTCAGTGCCAGCCCCCACTGCAGAATAGGCTCTCATTACAAACAAATGTAAAAGCTATGTTCATGGTATTTTCCATAAGGAAAGTGTTAGCATTATTTCAAGTGTTAGGGAGGAGACGTTTTATTTCTCATGTCAGGTAATGCAGTTTTATATGTCCTAGAATTTCAAGTGTTATCTAACATAGCAGTTCTGGAAATCATATTATTGTCATGTGATGTTCCATGGCTATTAGGAATATATGATCACATTTTAATTTTTGTTTTTTAAATGTTGCATATTCAGTTTTATTTTCATACAAAAACCTTTAAATTTTACAAAATCAGATGTTGTCACACACAGCAGAACATGAAAATTTTATATTATTTAAATTAGAAAACTAAAACATAGTGCGTCATAAAATAAAGGATAAGCCTTAGATACTAAACACAAATCATAAGAAGGTTTCTAGTTTCTACATAGACTAAACCTGTTATGTTGTAGTAAGCATATATACTTAACTTATGGCTACATTTTAAAAGCACATTAGCAATTGCAAATTG
This sequence comes from Grammomys surdaster, assembly GCF_004785775.1. Lineage (NCBI taxonomy): Eukaryota > Metazoa > Chordata > Mammalia > Rodentia > Muridae > Grammomys > Grammomys surdaster. The sequence continues at coordinate 1,587,913 of NW_021604660.1, forward strand.
GAAATTATAGCTAATACATAAATGACGATAGTTTTAAAAGTTGACCATGAAATTATTGGAGTGAGAAATGGGTGTGTGTACATTTATGTATGTGTGTATGTCGTATGTGTGGGTGTGTATGTACATATATGTATGTTTATATATGTATCTGGGTGTGTACATGCATGTGTGTGTGTGTGTGTGTGTGTGTGTGTGTGTGTGTTTGGTACCAAGTAATGGAAACCAAAATCAAACTTTTCTCCTATACAAATAAAGGAACAGAAATATGAGCTCACAAATAGAGCTGACCTGAGCTTAGCACTGTCTCTTATTTCTCTTTGCAATCGATGCATTTTCTACTTCCAGAGACCCCAGGGTACCTGATAGGTTCATGACATATAGGAGTGTGGAATTCCTAGAGATTGCTTTGCTGCGAGTTGCTGTTGCTACAGATTGATCATCTACTATGGGAAGGGCAGAGCAGGTCTCCTCCACCAGTGAAAGTATATCAACTAACTCAGGGAAAATTATAAATAACAAGGAATGCTAAGCCCTGTGAACTGAAGCCGAATTGCTGTCATTAGAAACAAAATGAGTTAATATTTCTGACCAGATTCCAGTGTAGATAAAACTCAACTATAGTTTACCAGAAACTAACCCAGTATCTTATAAAAGGGAATTTTAAAAGTTGTATTTCTTGCTATGGTGTGTGTTACAGTGTGGGGACACACACACTCTAATGCACATGTGTGGAGGTCAGGAGACAGTTTTTTGAAGTAGGTTCTCCTTTCTACCTTTATTTGGATTCCAGGGTCAGGCTCAGATGCTCTGACATGTGGCATAAGAGCCTCAACTTGCTGAATCAATTCAATACTGCCTCCCCTTCTAAGTATTAGTGCTTATTTTTGCTTTATTCTATTTTTCTGTAAGAAAATTGCCATTCACTCCAATTTTGGCATGGTCAGCATCTGGTCTAGTCTTCTAGGGACTGGAGTAGTTCCTGCACCTTGAGCCTTTCAGGGTTTCAGCAGGTAAAATGGGCAGGTAAACCAGGATGCGCTGGTTGTTTCCCCTGCATACACTGAAGATCGGTTGCTGCTGGTCTAGAAAGTCAGTATTCAATAGTAGTGATGATGAATTTGTCCTTGCTCTTTACCACAAGTGACTCATTACTAGGAATGAATGAGTCTGCACTATTCATGGGTTCCACCAGTAGTAGGAGATATCCCTATGGGAGACTCCAGTGACAGCAGGATCAGAGAATCTCTCTTTTCCTCCTCACTGCCACTGATTTCTGGATGACTCCCTTCACAGTGGTCATTGCTGTGCACATACAGTATTTGTTTATGTATATGGACAGAAGACTTTTTTTTTCAATAAAAGTAGAAAATTTCAGCTAGCTTCTGAGTGGTACCTAACTATGCTTTTATTCACATTAACCTGGTTATCCAGTGTGTCCAAGAACCAGTACAAACTTTCAATCTCTCTTGACCCTTTTGTATTTTTTTTGGTAAATGATCACAATTCCTACTTCACAAAGAAAGTGTGACCTGAAAAGAGAAACCTAACCACTCAACCCCAATGTAATGCTATCTAGTAAAAGTTGAATCTGGTCTGCTGAAAGAGTGTGTGTGGGGGTGGGGTGGGGTGGGGGGCTGAGACTGAACCTAGAGGCAAGTACTTTACCACTGAGCTATCTATCTTAGCCCTTGAAGGTTTTTAAAATGTATTCTTTGGAAACTTCATGTATTTATAGGATGTATTTAATCTTATCAATTTACAACTCCTGTCAACCTTCTCTCATGCCCCTAGCCTGTCTGGTTCACAGCATCATGTCACCTTTTTATTATTCTAACCAATAACCCTCTGAGTCTAATTAGTTCTACCTACATGTGATTGGGTATGGGGACATCTATTCAGGCATGGGAAATGTCTTTGTTAGGGTTTCTAGTGCTGTGAAGAGGCACCATGACCAAGGCAACTGTTAGGAAGAGCAACATTTCATTGGGGCTGGTTTACAGGTTCAGAGGTTCAGTCCATTAGCACCAAGGTGGGAAGCATGTGAGCTGGAGAGAAGGAGTTGAGAGTTCTACATCTTGTTATGAAGGGAACCAGGAGAAGAATTGACTTCCAGGCAGCTAGGAGAAGGGCCGTAAAACACAAACCCACAGTGACACACCTCCTCTAACAAGGCACACCTCTTAATAGTGCCTCTCCCTGGGCCAAGCATATTCAAACCATAACAGGGAACCTACCATGTTCTCAAAGGAGAGTCTCCCCCCCACCCCCCGCCACCACCTCCATTGTCAATAGTTCCTTCTTTGGGTGAGCTTCATCTCCCATCCTCCATACATGCAGGAATTTTGACTGTCCTGATCATCTGAAGGTTTTATGCAAATTATCACAGCTGCTTCAAGATGGCATGTCAGTGACTATGTCATGTCTGGAAGCCAGCATCTTACAGGGCTTACTAAAAGATTTTAACATAAGTGTTAGGAAGCCATGATTATATATACTTGTTTAGAATTTTATATAAGCATTACATGATGAAAACATTGTATTTTAGATTACTTCTTAATGTTTTATAGCTTTTTATATTTTGTTCATTTATCATTGTTTTGCACCAAATAATTTAATCGTGTTACATGCTTTTTGGTTTCATTTTCTTTTGGAGTCGGGGACTTATGTAGCCAGGCTGGTCTTGAACTTACTATATAGCCACTGATGGCATTGAAATGCTAATTCTTCTGCCTGTGCCTTCCCAGGACTGATAAATATGTGTCCCACCTCTCCCAGTTTTTAAATGATTTTTATAGGATAAAAGTTTTTTGGAAAGTTTTCTGTTAATTTCTTTGAAAATGTAAGTGACAGCTCCTAAAAGAACAAATTCATCAGCATTTTCAAAATTCTCATTAAAATATGCAAAAATATTGCTTTCATCAATTTTCAATTAACATGTGATTATTATGCAGACTTTTCTACATTTTTATAACTCCCTTCCCTATTGTTGTTAGCTACTGAAGCAAATGTGAAGAGTGAAAGTCTCTCATCTGTGCAGCAGCTTGGCATTAAAATGGCTGTCAGGTATGTATGGAAATGTCTCTTTCACGAATTCCTGAAATTCACCTACCTGATGTGTGCTTAATAATACTTAACACCAAAGTATTTTGTAGACTTTAAATGCAGAGTTTATCACTCACAAATAATAACGTTATCTTTGAGGATATTGGCACATGATTAAGTTACCTCTGGCTGTAATTTAGTTATGGCTCATTATTATTCCAAAAGCTAATTAATGTGTTTCTCTGTGGCTATCAGATTTTTTTTTCCATGAAAAAAAATCAACATTACAAAGATGAGCATGCTGTGGCATAATCATACATCTTCTAAAATATGATTTGTTTTAGTAGTCAGGGTACAGTGAAGACAGACATACCTTAAGGGTAGATTGAGAAGTTCAACTGAGGGAACGAAAATTGTGATGGTTTGAGTGTGTAAAACTCATATTATTTTTCAAAAGAAGTGAGTATACTAGATCATGAACCTCCTTTTCTTGTTCATAATGAACCTAATTTAATATGAGGTTATTAACTGTCCCATTAAAATTAGAGGCTCATCTTTTGAGACAGATCTAAGAGGCACATGTGAGTGCTACTAAACCCTTGAGTCTTATATAAATGCCCAAAGAGGTTAAAATCCTGGCATGGATTCTGGATCATCCATCCATGCCACAGTAACTGTTTTGGTTATGTTATATAACGCCATATATGTGTTTTAATAACAGTATTTTATATTGCCACATTTCCAGTGAAATGGAACCTACAGATTAGCACCCTGGTCACATATTTTAACTCAGTGTGATTTTTTATCCATAGAAAATAAGTGGGAACTAATGAATCATGTAAAGTTTGGATATCCTGTGCTATGGTACAGTTACCATCCTATAGAATCACGGACATAAACAGTAACAAAAACTGATTAAACATGACTAGCAGTCACTAAGGAGACGTCCTTAACTGTAGACTAAGTAACGCTTTCGGTAAGGTTGGAAATGGAACAAATGTATTGTTTCCCCTTGATGACAATACACACATTCAGTGTTTTTAAAAATATAGGAACTTAGATAAAAATAGAGTTAGTTTAAGTTAATTATAATGTTTGGTCTATGTAAATGTTATAATACTTGGAGTTATGGTTCAGGATTGTCCTAGTCACAATTCAAAGTGCACAAACTCCCCTATAGATCCAATATTAGTAACTGGCTTTCAAAGTTACTTCTTGATTTAACATTCCGTAAGACTAAACTCTGTATTTTGTGCTTTAGATTAATTTCAGAAAAAAAAATCAATACATTCATCTCATCTGTCCTATATTATCCTGTTATTTTCTCATTACTGGTTCACCGTTCTAGAAATCTAACGATCAATGCCCTGATCCAAATGTGCTGTAATGATCAGGAATGAATAAGCAGCATGCTAAGTGTAGACACCTTAGAAGAGAGTCTTCAAAGCTACAGACCTTGAAATCTCAAGAGAAATAAACTGTGATGGATTGCTAAAGATGAATTTTCAGTGAAGATGCTAATGGATTTCTTATGTTTTGGGTGTCTTTAACATAGGTATGGGAAGTTTCTCAACTTGTTAAAAGATGGTGCAGAAAATGATCTTACCCTGGTCTTAAAGCACTGTGAGAAATTCCTGAAACAACAGCAGTCGCCGGTCCCTTCTTCTCTTCATATCCTTTTTGAGTGAATTGATGCAGAACTGAACTATCTTCCTATAGTATCCAGTATAGTTCTTTCAAAGGATGTGTTAGCACACTGTCCAATTTATTACAGTCAGTCATCATGTTATCTTATTCTGTGTTTTGAACATACATTTTATTAAATTGACCTATGGTCCTTAGACTCAGTTGTAGTCACCAAATCTTAAACTGAGTGCAGTCATTCTGAAGGCATTTTTCAAACAAATCTAAGATGTTAAAAAAGTAGGCTTTATAGACATAAATAGAATAAGAAGGCACTGCTTTTTACAGTGTACTCATTTCATTTGAAATGGCATTCCAAAATGGAATTTGACTTAAAAAAATATAGTAACTATTTGCTTTGCTGAATTCCAAATTTATAGATTTTGCTTTGTTGTACTAGTCACTTAGCAGGTAACCCCACATAAAAAAAAACACTGTCCTCTTATAGATCGACATAGATGAGTGTTCCTAAGGCAGCTTTTCCTCTGATAGTAGTTAACATTGGCTCTCCCTACACACATAATCCACTAATACATTAAAAGAATGATTATGCCACAGGATTTTCATATATAAATTTAACCTAAACAGCTTCAGTATTTTTAATTGTCAATGCTTATAAAACAACTGAAGACAAAATGATCACTACATGTAATGAATATTTCTTTCTAGATAGAGATCTTAAAAGTGAGAATTCATGAAATTGCGTCTCTGCTAAGATAATGTGAAAGTTCCTTAACCATTCTGCAGTGTGCCTGCAAGGCAGCTACGCAGGCCATGACTGGTTTGTGTCGTCTCTCTTCCTCATCATGCTTGGTGACAAAGAGAAGACACTCCACTTCCTCCAGCATTTCTCCAGGCTTCTGACCTCTGCCTTCCTTTGGGTACCAAGGCTGCATATTTCTGTAAGTCTCAAAGCTCTGTTTTTAAAGGAGAGTTGAGCTTGAGAAGCATGACATTTGCGTTTACTAGGATATTGTCAATATATATATATATATATATATATATATATATATATATATATATATATATATATATATATATATACTCCTCCCTACTAATTCTTAGTCATTTTTCTACCTAAATGATATCATAGCTTTTCTCTAATCTGATCTTTGACAGTTTCATAGTTACATATGTGTGTGTGTATACACACACACACATATAATATTACAATTACTCTCAACTCTTCCTTCTCATATCTCTCACATCTGTCAACTCACCCCTTCTTCCCTACACATTCCTTTCCCATATTCAGAGCCATCGTTGTTTTGTTTTGTTTTATTTTGTGACACACTGAGTTTACCTTCCTTACCAATAGCTCATAAGCTGGCATCTCATTCCTAGAACTTTGATTTTTTTGTTTAATAACCCCACTGGTTTTAAGAACAGAATTATACTGACATCTGATATGTAAGGTATCTTCACTTCTAACTTAAAAACAAAAACAAGAAAAACAAAAAACACCCTTGTGTTACTTAATTTGCTTGCAAAGTTATACACCTTTTTACATATTTCCATACCTGTATTGTTTTGTTTAACCCTCTTGTTTTACCATTTGCACTCCCCATCACTAGAGCTTTTAAATTTTCACTATAGAAACATGACAACTCCCTGCTTAGATTTACTCAGGGTATTTTTGAGGCTATTAATAGAATTATGTCTCTTTGTTCTCTGTATATTTGTTAGTGGTATACAGAAAGGCTGTTGAGTTTATAAGTTAATTTTGTATTCTCCCACTTTTCTGAAGTTTTTATCAGCTCTGAAAGTTTGTTGGTGGAGACTGCAGTGTCTCTTCTGCATGGAATCATGTCATCTGTAAGGAAGGATACAAGGATGCTTTGTCTACCTTTCTGTTTGGATTTCTTTTATTTCTCTTGTCAAATATCTCTAAGACTTGAAGCACTATATTGCATAGGAACAACGAGATTCTTGTTTCCAATCTCAGTAGGAGTACTTTGAATTTTTCTTTTTTTAGCATGATCTTGGCTATAGGTTTCTTATACATACCATGTATTATATTGGTATACATGTTCCCTCTATACCAATTCTCTCTAGGGATTTCATCAAGAAGTGATTTTGAATTTTGTTAAAGATCTTTTTCAGAGTCTATCTATGATCATATGACTTCCATCTTTAAGTCTATTTATATGACTTGTATATATTGACCCAGCTCTGCGTTTCGGGAACAAAGTCAACTTAATCATGGTGAATGAATGATCTTTTTAGTTTGTTTTTGTATTCAATTCATAATATATTTTATTGAATTTTTATATTGTCATGATGATATTGGTCTATTGATCTTTTTCTTGATGTGTGTCTTTATCTCCTTTGGGTATTAGAGCAATATTGGGAAAACGAATTGGAAGTGATCATTTTATCTCTATGCTATAAGATAAATTGAGTGTTCTTTAAAAGTCTAGTGGAATCTTATTGTGAGTCCATCTGGCTCCATGCTTTTGGTAGTTGGGGAAGTTTTAATATGATTATTACATAAATTTCTTTGCTTGTTACAGGTCTATTTTTTCAGTCCTATAATTACCTACATGTAACCTTGGTGAATGAGATGTGTCTAGAAATCCATCCATTTCTCTTAGGATTTTCAATTTTGTGAACTATAGGTTTTTAAAGTATGCCCTTATAATTATTTACATTATATTTAATGTGTTGTTATGTCTCCTATAACAACAACAGTCTGCCAGTCTTGTTTGTATTTTCAAAGAACCAATCCATGGCTTCATTGATTCTTTATTTTTTTTGTTTGTTTCATTAATATCTTCCCTGGTTTGAATTATTTCTTCCCACCTACTTTGGGGTTTAACATGGTTTTTGTTTTCTAAACTCATAAAGAATATAATTAAGTAATTTGATTTCTCTCTGATTTTTAATATAGTTATATAGAGCTATAATCTTGCCTTCTAGGATTACTTTGATTATATTATGGATGTTTAAACATGCAGTCCTTCCATTTTTATTTTATCCTGGGAGTTTAAAAAAATTTATTCTTGATTTCTCCTGTGACCTGTCTGTCCTTAATCTCTATGATGTCTTATTTTTTGAAGTTTCTTTAAACTATCAATTTCAAGCTTTATTGTTTCGTAGTTAGACAGAATATAAGGAGTAATTTCAGTTTTTCTGAATTTGTTGAAATTTGATTTATTCTTCAGCATGTGGTATATTTTAGAGAAAGTTTCATGGGGTGGTAGGTAGCATATATTCTATAATGCTTAGGTGAGATACCTTGTAGACACCTCTTATGTTCATTTGATCTGTGGTGTTTCTTTGTTTTCTTTTCCCTTTGTCCTTTCCACTCTGTTTTTTTAATGGATGACCTGACTATTTGTGAAAGCTGAGTATTAAAGTCACCTACTGTTACTAAGTTGGGCTTGATCTGTTTTTTAATGCCTAGTAGTATTTGTATGTATAAGTCTTTGATACATTTATGTCCATAATTGTAATGTCCTTTTAGTAGATTGTTCCCTTGATCATAATGAAGTATCTTTTTATCTCATCTGATTAGTTTTGCTTTGAAGTCCATTTAGTCAGATACTAGAATAGTGGTGGCTGCTTGTTTCCTGATCCTGATCATTTCGAATATGTTTTCTATTCTTTTGCCCCAAGGTAATGTCCACAGATGGATATGAGATGTTGTTTTTTTATACATAAAACACAGTAGATGGTCCCATTTTATAAACTGGTGGACAGTCTATGTCATTTGATCAGGGAATTGAGTCTACCAATATTTCAGGTTATTATTGAATTTCTGTCATTTTGATGTTGTAGTGTTTTCTTTACCTTCTTTCTATAAGAACTATCCTAACTAATAGTGATATCTTTCCTCTTTTCTAATTTGTATCCCTTTGATCTCCCTTTGTTGCCTAATTGTTCTGGCTAGAACTTCAAGTACTATATTGAATAGATGGGGAAGAGTGGGCAGACTTGTCTTGCCCCTGATCTTAGTGGGATTGCTTCAAGTTTCTCTCCATTTAGTTTGATGTTGGCTATTGGTTTGCTGTATATTGCTTTCATTATGTTTAGATATGGACCTTGAATTTTTAATCTTTCCAATACTTTTAACCTGAAGGGGTGTTGTATTTTGTCAAAGGCTTTTTCAGCATCTAGTGAGATGATCATGTGGTTTTTTTCTTTGAGTTTGTTTATATAGTGGATTACATTGATGGATTTCCGTATATTGAACCAACCTTGCATCCCTGGGATGAAGCCTACTTGATCATGGTGAATGATTGTTTTTATGTGTTCTTGGATTCAGTTTGCAAGAATTTTATTGAGTAATTTTGCATTGATATTCATGAGGAAGATTGGTCTGCAATTATCTTTTTTGTTGGATCTTTGTGTGGTTTAGGTATCAGCATAACTGTGGCTTCATAGAATGAATTAGGTAGTGTTCCTTCTGTTTCTATTTTGTGGAATAGTTTGAAGAGAATTGGTATTAGCTCTTCTTGGAAGGTCTGATAGAATTCTGCACTAAAGTCATCTGGCCTTGTTTTTTTTTGGGGGGGGGGGAGGGTTGGAAACTTTTAATGACTGCTTCTGTTTTCTTAGGGGTTATAGGACTGTTTTGATGGTTTATCTGATCCTAATTTAACTTTGGTACATGGTATCTGTCTAGCTAAAGGAGTTTGCAACCCCATAGGAAGAACAATATCAACAAACCAGACCCCCACAAAGCTACCATGGACTAAACCACCAACCAAAGAGTACACATCGGAGGAACCATGGTTCCTGCAGAATATGTAGCAGAGGGTTGCCTTATCTAGCATCAATGGACTCAATGCCCTAGCACAGGGGAATGCTAGGGCGCTGGGGCAGGAGTGGGTGGGTGGGTTGGGGAGTACCCTCACAGAGGCAGGGGGAGGGGCAAGAGGATAGAGGGCTTGTGGTGGGGAAACTAGAAAGGGGATAACATTTGAAATGTAAGTAAATAAAATGACCAATAAAACATGAATTATAAAAAAAATCCTAACACCATCTGTTTCTATTTATGGCCTCCCACTTAATCTTATCCCTTATTATTATTATTTAACCTTATCCCTTCCAGCATTCTTTATGGAGCTATCTTTAAGTATAAAGTCCCTTAGCTTGTTTTTATTATTGAAAGTATTCCTTTCTTTTTCAATTAGGAGATATAGTCTTGCCATATTTGTAGTCTGGATTGGCACCTGTGGTATTTTAGAACTTAAATTACATTCCTCCAAGCCCTTCTGGATTTTAAAATTTTAATTGCAAAATCAGCTGGTGGTCCTGCTTTTATATCTGCCTTGACTGTCTCTTTCAGCTGTGAATACCCTTTCTTTGTTCTATATAAAGTAATATTTTAACTAAAATAAGTCATGGAGAGTTTCTCTTTGGGTCCTGTCTATTTGGTGTTATGTGTACTTCTTGTACCTATATTGGCATTTCTTTCCCTAGATTTGAAATTTGCTTTCTGTAATTTTATTGAAAAATATTTCTATATTATTATATCTGGAATAATTCTCATTCTTCTATGCTCATAATTCATAGATTTGATCTTTTTAAATACTCTGCATATTTTCTTCATTTATCCATTTAAAAGCATTAGCATTTGGCATCTACCATTCACACCATCCACTCTTGGTTTGTCTTTCCACTGAGATTTTTTTTTTTATTAGAATGGCTGAAATCTTCATGTCAGAAGATTTGTGTATTCCTTTGTGTATTCCTCACTATTTCTACCTTTATGCAATTCTATCTTCATAGCTCGTATTCTCCTTATTTCACTCAGCCCTTTGTGTTTCTTTGCTTATCAATCAGGAGTTTATTTCTGTCTTCTTTAATTTAATTGTGGTATTTGTTCTTTTTTCAATTCCTTGACTTCTGTGAGCATGTTTATATTAGTTCTTCTGAATTTTGTGTCTTGAATTTCTACTAAGTTGACCTGATCTTGAACCATTACTATGGGATTGTAACTTTTCAAAAGGATGCACTGTCTTGTTTTCATATTGCTTTGTGAGTTTTTTGGGTGTCTGTTTGTTTTGTTGTTTTTTTATGTGCCCCGAGTTTCTGGAGTTAGGATTTTGGTGTCTGTTTTGATATGAGTTTTTGGCTCCTTGGGGGAATGGGCATTTGAGTCTGTATTTACTATTACCATGACTTGGAAGATTTTGATCAGCTGGGAAATGCTTAAAGGTCATTGTTTACAAAATAAAACATTTTTTTACCCTATTTTCTCAAACACTGTGCCATTATATTCTATAGTCTCAGAAAATGAAAAAGTCTTTCATTTTGTGGCACTTTCTTAGCTGTTAGTAACACAATGTGTTGCTCTGCCTTCTTTTGCTCAAACTCATATGCTTGACATGGACCTCAAAAAAATAAAATAAAAAAAGATCAACCTGTGTTGGTCGGGGAAGCCCTACAAACTACTAAAGCAGTGAAAGCTATTGTCATTCCTTTCGGTTGGCCTCGAAAACTAGTTGCTATGACCCTAGTGCTGAAGATACCAGTTATCTCCATTGCAAGACACAGAGAAATCAGACTGGAAGTGAGCTGAAGCTTCTTCCCATACAGCTTCCATAGTCCTGGAAGGGGCAATGCAGGCTTCTGGTGTGGATCAGGGATATCAGGGATCTTAACCAGCCATCAAGATGTGGCCATTGGTGTGCAGTAATGGTCCAACTGTGATTAGGGTTATCAACTGCCCTTGTTGGCCTCAAGACCTGCCTCACAGGGGAGTATACATACCTAGTACTATAAACCTGTTCAAAACTTCATGCTTACTAGGAGGTATTAGTCGCCATGGGATTTACAACTGCTACTTAACTAAAGTGATATGGTACAAAATGGATTTCTAAATCTATATGTTAAACTGTAAAAAAAAAAATGCTACTTTTAGTCTAATCAGAGGATCCCCTCTTTGCCAGGAATGGTGGTTAATAAAGGGACTCATAGCCACTTATCATGCCTGAGAATGAGTGATGGTTGTAGGTTAACCCTAAGCAAGACATTTAGGCTACTTCCCTTTAAGGCTCAGAAAAGGTTATGGTACAGTGGCTAGAAAGAATGGACGAGCCAAGAGACAGAAGAGCATGCAGTCTTCAGTCCACAATGCTGCCCTTGCTGTCAGGATCTTGTGGCAACTAGAATTGCCTTTACTGGGCCTGTGCAAGACTTAACCTATCATCAGTCAACCTTGGATCAAGGAGGAGCTTCTGAGGTCCTATGTCTCCTATTGGCCATGAGTTGATGCTAGGGAAGGGGCAGCCATTGTCATCAGTAGCTTATCCATTAGTGAACATGGGTTCCATATCCTGGGTCACACAGACTGCCCTGGTTAAATTCAGTGAGTCGCAAAATAAAACAAAGGTGGGAGTGTGAAACTTGAAGGGAAGATGGCCTGATAGTTGTGAGAGGAGATAGGATAGGAGCGAGACAGGATAGGATAAAAAGCAAAAGTAACACACACACACACACACACACACACACACACACACATACAGTACATATACCGCCAAAGGAAATAAGAAAAATTACAATCTGAATAATTGTCTCTAATCTTACTTTTCTTCTTCTCATTGTTTTAACATTCATCATGTGCTAATATATTGTTTACTTTCTACTATATCTCTCATCTATATGCTTTGCTGCTAACCCTAAGAAGACAGGTTTCCCCTTTCTTCACTGACACAGCCCCCTTTGTTCAAAAGTTAGAGACTCTTTTGACTACTCTATAAACACGTTGAATATGAATGGTTATTTAAATCGGATCATGTTTGGGACAGTAGATTTTTATGATTTTAGAAAAAAATACTGAAAAAATACTTGATCATCTCCCTTCTTATGAATGATATAAACAAATTAGATCAAAAAAAATTTTTTTTTGATTTTTGGAGAGAGAGAGAGTTCTGTGTTATCCCTAGCTGTTCTGTAACTCACCCTGTAGACCATGCTGGCCTTGAAATCAGAGATTCTCCTGCCTCTGTCTTCAAAGTGCTGGGATTAAGTGCTATCACTTCCTAGCCTAAAAAAAAAGTTTTTAAAATAAGCCTAACGTAAACAAGATAAGAAATAATGAGACTTAATTGTTAGTGAAAACAGTAAGAACCTCTCAGAGTTTTATAAAGTGTAGCTATACTACTCATTAGTTTAAAATAATTAAAACATTTTAGCCTTTAAGGTTATTTAGATTAGAAGAATCAACTTAAATTATCTTCTGTTATTATAAGAAAAAAATGTAAATTATAATACAATAAACCTTCAGGGAATTTCATAGAAAATCAAGCGAAATATTGTGCTTGCCATCTGTTAGTAATAGGTATGAAAAGAACAACAATCCAGTTAAAATAAAAGACATTACTTTATGTGCATTTACAAACAGAACTCCACTGATGTTAAGCCAACCTAAAGTAGTAATCAGATGAAGCGATATAGTCCAACAGGAAGGTAGTGGACAGCTGTCTAATAGACATGTACATGGCCTGCGTTTGCTCCCGTTAAGTGCTCACTGTTAAAAAACTTACAGTGTTAAATATTCGAATGAAATTTAAACATATCTACAATGCCAGGAACATCATGAGGATGAGCCTATAAGCCATCTGTGGGGCAACCGCAAAAGTGAGCCACATACAATGTGTTTGCTTGTGAAACGTTCATGTTTTATGGTATCACGCTATCGAAGTGCTGAGAAATCTTTCCATTTTCTTTGCCATCCTTCCCACTGTGTACAAGTTAGCAAACAGTATTACTGCAAAGCTTGGCTGGCTCTCTGCCTGTAGAGACTCAGATCAGGAGTGGAGTGAACTACACTGGCTCCGTCTCTGTTGGATTGCTAACTTTCAAATTTTTCCAGTACAATCTTTCTACTTAATTTTTTAAATATTTTTTCATTTTATTTCTTAAAAAATCACTTTACAGGTCTAGGCCCGATCATAGAGCAGGTCACAGGCGGCAGCTCTGTACCCAACCCCAGAAAACCGAGAGAAAGAGGGACTCCCAGGAGCTTTAACTCAGGCAGCATCCCAGGTAAAAATGAATCACCCGTGATGTCTGCTGTTAGAAGTTCTAATCCAGATGCTGGCCTCCGAACTTATACTACTCAGACCTTCGATGGGCCATGGACAAGAACATCAAACAGTTAGAGATTGACATCACTAATCTGAAGAAATCCCTCGTTTCGCTGTCTGAAGAGACCTCCAAAAATTGCAAAGATCCTCATTGGACTTGATTTACTCTATTACAATAGAAAAGGCTGTGTACAACTCTTGACTGTGTACAACCCTTAAAGAAGAAGGTTGCCTTTACATAGACAAGACAAGGAGGGTTAAAGAGAGCATGAAATAGGTAGTGAAGGCCCTAAGAAAAATCAGAGAAAGAAACAAATGAATGCTGGTACAAGAATTGGTTTTCAGCCTCTCCAAGGTTGTCAACCCTATTTCCTCCCATCTTGGGACCATTATTTGGGTTCTTTTTGCTTTTTTCTGCTGGTCCCTGGCCCTCAAATAGGCAGACTAACTCTGTGATACAACAGATAAATAATTTGGTAGCAAAACCTATTCAGATACATTATCATAAGTTAGCTATGGAGGACCACGAGACTCAAGATGAGGTTGTTACTTTATACAGCGTGTTTCTAAAACCCATCTCCACCCTAAACCAAGGGACTTCTGCCCCTAAACCAAGCAGAGAGAGGCCACCCTGAACCCCCTCTGACAGGTGATCTGAATTCTTGCTTAGGCTGCGAGGCTAAGCACTGCAAGGGAATATAAATAAAAGATAAAAATATCTATCTGGGTTCCCTGAGGGACAAGCCTGACTGCATAGGGGTTGATGTCAAAAGTATCCCCTCTCCAGCAAAAAGACATCGGGACAGGTATGGCCCTCATGCCTCACTGGAGAATGACAGGGGGACTGGAGCCATTACAAGGTCCCCTTCAAGTACTGGAGGTCAGGCCTTTATCCCCACCTTCGCAAGTTTAGAATTGCCATATCCCTTCTATACTTAGAGAAGGGAGGAGATGTCAGGGGCAGCCCTGCTTACACACTGTAGGCCTACAATCAGCCATAGGCCTAAAATCAGCAATAGGCCTGTCATACATGTATACTAACACCAAGTCTTGTGTCTCAGTGGAAAAACATTGAAACAGATGGCTATAAGCTAATGTAAACAGGCAGCTTTTGTGGAAATTTACAAGCCTGAGTAATCATAGACCTTGTAAATAGGTAGCCTTGGCAGACAATACCAACTTAGATAAGGACAAGCGAATAATAGGCAGAGTCATAGTGACTTGTTCCCTGAACCTTCACCCAGCTGATACCCGGTTCTGAAGATATTTGTATTCCCCCTGAACACCCACACTCCATTGTCATTTCCTTGCCCACATCCTGCCTTTCTGTGTTTATAACCCCTGTGTGAATGAATTACGATTTGAGAAAAAATAAATTATAAAAAAAATTAATTTAAATATATTTTGATCTTTTTCTCTCCCAACTCGTTCCAGATCCCGCCCCTCTCCCTTGCCACTAAGTTTAAGTTCTTTCTCAAACAAACACACAATACAACAACAACCCCTCCAAACCGAGAAAACAAAACACTATCCCCACAACCCAAAAACCTCACCAAACTGTAATCAAATAAAAGCACACTAAAAAAAAAAAAAACCACTTTACATCCCAGTTGCAGCCCTCCTCTCTCCTAATTTTTATTGTAACACAGAACTCATTTTTTCATAGTTTCAGGAATAAAACAACATAATCACCTAAGGTGAAAATAAAAAAGTAAGACTACTCTGCTCTATTTTTAAGGGAATATCTTTTATTTTTACCATTAGCAAATAATATTCTAAAGTCATTTTATAAGGCTTTGTTTCATATCTTATCATAGACTACTACTAACTTCTAAGCCCTTGACTTAACTGGTTTTTTTTTAACTAGCCTGTTCCAATATTTATTTGACCTTAAATGTCATTAGCTTTTATGTTCTCTGAAGATGAGTTGATAATAATTTCAGCATATTATAGTTGAACAAAATATACAAAATTCTAAAGCTGTAGATTATAATTTGGTGGTTCACAATTCCCCTTGTTATGTTTATATTGCCCATCTGTTGCTATTGTTCCGGCATTATGAATACAATTTACCATATATTGGAGCTATGATACTCAAATAATGGACAAGCGAGAGGTTTTAAATCCTAAAGGAGTTTACAGTAATAATAACCACAGTCATTAGAATCATGCTACTTAGTCAACAGTACAAATACAAGGTTTGGTATCAGGAACAGGTTGGTTATCAAACGTGTGACATAAGGTTCTTTTGGCAGTGTATGATTTATGAGAACAGAGGAACACTTATCTCTGGGACTCCATTCCATGATAATGGTTTGTTTCTCTGACAGTGTAATTAATGTCTACTGTCTTTATCTCTTTGTAGACCTGTTCAAAAGGTATTTCTGCCCCAGCATAGAAAGATGCTGTCTAAGAATCAGTTCAGTGTGTTCAGTTTTCATAGTGTCTCTGAACATATTATACAAAATTAGTAAGTTCACATTCAAAACACAGACATGTAAGGAAGTCTTTGATTTTTATGTTTGTTACATTTACTCATTATATAAATAGTCAGTGAAACACATTTTGTGTTGGACAAGAGGTAAATTAGTGAATATTAATTTTTGCTTTGTATTATATGTAATTACCTAATAGAAAATCTTCTTGTTCTCTCTAGAAAAATGACTATGAACATGCTATGTCTTCATGAATATTGAAGCATTTTTATGTGCAAGATTTAGAAAATCTGCCATAAAACACACATTATTTACACTGATTTATTCCTGAAAATATGTTTACATAGTTTTAAAGAATAAAAATCATTTGTACTAGGGAACAAAAACTAAAAAATCACTTATAAACCACTGTAGTGATTTCAAAAACTTCATTACATAGACCTAACTAAATTCTCAAAGCACCATAGCAACAAGTGTGTGTTGTCTACATAGTTTAGCCCTTATGTAAGTTTATGAGTTTAGTTTTATCTAAGACCATGAACTTTTTATTTTTAATTTTTTAAATAAGATTAGGGGGAAAAGTTAAATATCAGATAAACTTAAAACAAAAATACACATCTTTTGGCCAACTCTTAATTATGTATTCTTCATAATGTCAACTGTACTTAACCTAATTGCTATTAAACATTGTTTCTTGAGACAATTCTATCTTTGAGTTTTTCATGCAGTGTTATAAATAATGATTCTGTGTTGATATTAAATGCATTAGTCATAACAAATAAAATGTTCTTGATCATTCATAATCATAAATTACACCTAAGAACTATTTGTTTTTAAATCAAAGCTGAGAATTGAACTTGGCTCCTCATGTGTATTAGGCCAGAGTTCTTCACTGTGCTACATTCACAACCCTGAAAAGTATATTTTTAGAGTTCTTAGCTTTATAAGCACAGTGCTGAAGTACCTGTTTGTACATGTATATAGTACATGTGTGTACATGTATTCAATGGTACACAATTTAGTGTGTGCATGCCTTTCAAGTCCAGATATAAGTTAAAGTCAAAAAATGAAACAGAACTAGGTAAACAATCTGAAGAGCTGACTAAACCTTATGTTTGCTTGCTTCAAGACAGGATTTCCCTGTGTAGCCATGGCTATGCTGGAGCTCATTTTGTAGACCAGGTTGGCCTTGAACTTAGAAAGATCTGCCAGCCTCTGCCTCCTGAGTGCTGAGATTAAAGGCGTGCACCGCTACACCTAGCCTGACTAAAGCTTTTTAACATGGACTCATTGGCTGAGATCAGCACTATTAAACAGTACACTCATGTTGACATGGTTAACATACACAATTCATTACTCATATTTGCATGTTTATTGTTCATTTTTCCATCTCCTTCTCATCTGCAGGCTTTGAAGTTTCCTGAATTACAAAGTACTTTTATTCCTGTGCTTTGAAAAGATGTATAACCTTACTTTTATTGAGGTTTATTACTCCACAGTGTTTAACTCTCTGATACTTACATATTTATAATAATTGTTATAGCTCATGATACCACCACATAAATTTTATTTGTTTTCAAGTTTTAACTCATTTTATCGAGGTAAGGACTCAAGAAGCCTTGGTTGACGTCAAACCTCTGTTTCTCTAGGATGACCTTCTGATACTTGTGGGTTTACAGATTAGCATCCAGTACATGTGGTTTATTGTAGTGCTGGGTTCCAAACTTGGGGTTTTGTGCATTTGACGCAAGCACGCTATCAACTGATCTATATAGACTATGTAAATTTTAAAGCAGCAAAGCATGCCATAAGCAGAGAGGCTCAGCTAAGTATACCTTTGATTTTATTAAATAATCCATATAGTTAATGTTTTCTGTTTCTCTCTCATGCAGAGGTACCTTCCTGTTGATACCCTAGAGACCGGCATCCATCCCATATATTTTTGCAGTGCTCACTACATTGAAATGCTGCTGAAAGCTGAGGTGCCACTTGTGTTTTCGGCTTTCCACATGTCTGGGTTTGCTCCATCGCAGGTAATCCAATGGAGAGTACCAGTTCTTCACCTCTCAGGTCTCTGACTTTAAAGAAAAATGCTTTCCCCTAAAACATAGGAATTATATTTAAATTAACAAAGCCTAATTGAATAAATGTAAATGATACATATATATTAATTAAATAGTTACATATATTACTTTTCTTTTTTCCCAACTTTTAACTAACATACTTTATTTCTTTGTTTTTATTAAATTACCAAAAAATAAGTCTAAATTGTAGTTGTTTAATATTATGTATTATTTATATTCTATTATGTTTTTATATTTATATGAATTATATTATATTTAAATTGATAAGAAATTACTCAGTCATTAGTGAATAACTACACATTGCCAAAAGTTATCCACTATCACTGCTGAAAAGTTTTCTGCTCTTGGCTTATCCTTTTTAATTTCATTTCCTTTAATCAAGTTTGAGGTTGACCAAGTAGAATTCTGCCAGCTTTCCTATGGTAAGCCTTAGCTTAACCAGTGGCTTATTGGATCCACTCTGTGGCATGTGTGTATGTTTCCTTTGCTGTAAGCTACTTTCATTCCTTTCCCCTTACCCTGCTAGAGGTATCTCCCTCTTCATCAGACAGAACCTCCTCTTGACATGACCTGTGCATCTGTACTTCCCTTGATGAAGTATCGCATCATCATCACATGTACTTCTGTGAGTTGTTCTGCTTGCTCTATGTTCCGTGAAGCTATTAGGAAATTCAAATATAACACGGGCTTCCCTTCAGTGGGAAGGAATAATGTTTTGTGACGATTTTTAGCGTTTAGTGTATGAAACATCTGCTTGAACTTTGAATCACAGAAATTTTAACTATGTTTGGATGAAGTTAGTTAAAAAGCACAATATATTAAATATAATTCATAACACTTGATTCTTTTATAGCTTCTAAATGTCTGTTCTGAGAGCGGTGCTGATAGGAGTTACTGCTTATTATCCTCCTTTTGAAAAGCAGGGTTGATACAGTTAACTTAGTACATTTTAGTACCTGGTATATATACTGTAGTTTAGAAATGGATTCCCAAAGATTAGGGGGAATTATAATATAGGGGATTCTACATTATCAATTTAATGTTCAACCTTATTATCAATTTAATTCCAAAGAAAAATGCTCATCTATCAATTGTTATGTATCTTGTAAGTCTGAGATAGCTTTATTCATATATAACTGCATAAAACCCTAGCACAGTGACTCACACACACAATCCTAACCCTTTGAGCATGTGAGGCAGCAGGATTTGCCATGAGTTTGAGATCAGCCTGTGATACATAGTTACTTCTAGGCCAGTCTCCATTACAGTGTGAGACATTGTCTCAAAATTAACAAGTAAGCAAAACAATAACATAAGAGAAGTCTGCTGATAAGTAATCCATTTATTTAATAATGTTATTTCTAAACAGTGATATTATTCTCTTAATAATATAAAAAGCCAAAAATAATAATATAAAGAGCCTGTAACAGCCCCCACTGTGAGCTAATCACTTGCCTTTTTTAATTTTATTTTTATTTATTTTTTAAATCAAATCATAATTTTTACTTATTCACACAGGGGTTATAAACACAAAAAGGCAGGATGTGGGGAAGGGGATGACACTAGAGCGTGGGTGTTCAGGGGGAGTACAGATATCTTTCAGAACAGGGTATTGGCTAGGTGAAGGTTCGGGGGACAGTTCGCTATGACTCTGTCTATGATTCACTTGTCCTTATCTAAGTTGGTATTGTCTGCCAAGGCTACCTATTTACAAGGTCTATGACTACTCAGGCTGATAAATTTCCACAAAAGCTGCCTGTTTACAATAGCTTATAGCCATCTGTTTCAATGTTTTTCCACAGAGACCCAAGACTTGGTATTAGTATACATGTATGACGGGCCTATTGATGATTTTAGGCCTATGGCTGCTTTTAGGCCTTCAGTGTATAAGCAGGGCTGCCCCTGACATCTCCTCCCTTCTCTAAGTATAGAAGGGCTGTGGCGTTTCTAATCTTGTGAAGGCAGGGATAGAGGCCTGACCTCCAGTAATTGAAGAGGACTTTGCAATGTCTCCGGTTCCCCTGTCGTTGTCCAGTGAAGTCGTCGGCCATACCCATCCTGATCTTTTTCCTGGAGAGGGGATACTTTTGACATCAACCCCTATGCAGTCAGGCTTGTCCCTCAAGGAACCCAGTAAGATATTTTTAACTTCTATTTATATTTCCTTGCAGTGCTTAATCTCGCAGCCTAAGCAAGAATTCAGATCACCAGTCAGAGGGGGCTCTGGGTGGTCTCTCTCTGCTTGGTCTAGGGGCAGAAGTCCCCTCTTTTAGGTTGCGTGGAGATGGGTTTTTGGGACATCCTGGATAGAGTAACAACCTCTTCTTGAGTCTCGTGGTCCTCCATAGCTAACTTATGATAATGTGCCTAAATAAGTTTTGCTACCAAATTATTTACCTGTTGTTGCACAAAGTTAGTCAACTTATTTAAGGCCCAGGGACCAAAAGAAATAAGCAAAAAATACTCAATTAATGGTCTCAAGATGGGAGGATGGAGAGGTTGAAAACCAATTCTTATACCAGCTCTCATCTTTCTCTTTCTCTCTCTGTCTTTTCTCAGGGGCTTCTCTGACTTTTTTCATGTTATCTTTAACCATCCCTATCTTGTCTATGTAAAGGCAACATTCTTCTTCAAGGGCTGTACACAGTCAAGAGCTGTACACAGTCTTTTCTATTGTAAAAGAGTAAATCAAGTCCAATAAAGTCCTTTGCAATTTTTGGAGGTCTCTTCAGACAGCGAAACGAGGAATTTCTTCAGATTAGTGATATCAATCTCTAGCTGTTTGATGTTCTTGTCCATGGCCCATCGAAGGTCTGAGTAGTATAAGTTTGGAGGCCAGCATCTGGATTAGAACTTCTAACAGTAGACATCACGGGTGATTCATTTTTACTTGGAAAGAAAAAAGGAGGGAGTTCTCAGGGAGATTTCTCTTCCCTAGATGTCAATTGTTCTTCATCTTATTTATAGTTGGGCCTGGCTTTGTGAGGGTATCTATTTATTTCATTAATCTTTTTGGTAGCCATTTACCTGTACCTTCTGTGGTATCAAACAGGTATATCAATCCTTGGCCCCATAAGAGAACTGGGTCCGGGCCATTCCCTTTAAGGGTAAGAGGGTCCTTCCAAATAGCTGTGGCATAGTTTTTATTGGTCCCGGTGATGCCAGAGGCAGTCAGCAGCAGATTTGCCATGAGCTTTCAGTTTTAGAGAGTTAAAAGTGAACAAGGCGTGATGGAGAGTATTTTGGGAGACACCTTCTGGGGGGTACCGTTCCCCCTCTTTTGTTTTTAAAGCCAATTTTTCAGAGTTCTTAGAAAATCAGGGCAGAAGCGCCAAGAGCCGCTCCTTCCACACTCAGAGAGTCATGAAGACACAATTTAAAGAAATATGAATCTATATTAATAATCTCTTTTATCAAAGGACTGTTATAGAACAGCCAACAACTAATCAGACTATATAATATATCAATTAATAATAGCTTCTCCTACTTTTTGTGAGATTGAGTAATCTCTTTTGTCAATTAATTGTTGAAAGAAATTAGGATTTACATCTCTCTTGAGAATATTAAACAGAGACTTAAATGCTTTTGTGGAGAGCTTAAAATAAGATCTTAGCCAGTTAACATCTCCTAGAAACTTTTGAAAATAATTTGAAATAAGTAAACTCTTTTTTTTGTTTTCTGTTTTTTTCCAGACCCATTATCTGTATTTTTTATTCAGTATTTTACATATTTGCCTTTCAATGTTATCTCCTCTTACATTTTCCCCGAAAACCCCTTATTCCATACTCCCTCCTCCTATTTTTATGAGAGTGTGCTCTGAACATCCTCCCAGTCCCATCTCCCTGCTCTTGAATTCCCCAACACTAGGGAATCCAAACTTTCAGGTACCATGGCACTCCACTTCCACTGATGTCTGACAAGGCCACCCTCAATTCCCTATACAGGTGGAGACATGAGTCCCTCACTTGTGCTCTCTGGCTGGAGGTTTAGATTCTGGGAGCTCTAGTTGAATCTTTTGATACTCCTTCTAAAAAGGACCAAAGCAACCACAGATTGGTCTTCCTTCTTCTTGAGTTTCATGTGGTCTATGAGTTGTGTCTTAGGTATTGTGAGCTTTTGGGCTAATATCCACTTATCAGTGGGTGCATACCATGTGTGTTCTTTTGAGATTGGGTCACCTCACTCAGGATGATATTTTTCAGCTCCATCCAGTTTGCCTAAGAATTTCATGAACTCATTGTTTTTAATAGCTGAGTAGTACTCCATTTTATAAATGTACCACATTTTCTGCATCCATTCTTCTGTTGAAGTACATTTGGGTTCTTTCCAACTTCTGGCTATTATAAATAAGGCTGCTATGAACATAGCAGAGCATGTGTCCCTGTTGTATTTTCAAACATCCTTTGGTTATATGCCCAGGAGTGGTATAGCTGGGTCCTCAGGTAACAATATGTTCAATTTTCTGAGGTACCGCCAGACTGCTTTCCATAGTGTTTGTACCAGCTTACAATCCCACCAACAGTGGAGGAGAGTTCCTCTTTCTCCACATCCTCGCCAACATCTGCTGTCACCTGTGTTTTTGATCTTAGCCATTCTGAACGGTGTGAGGTGGAATCTCAGTGTTGTTTTCATTTGCATTTCCCTGATGACTAGGGATGCTGAACACTTCTTTAGGTGCTTCTCAACCATTCGAGCTTCCTCAGTTGAGAATTCTTTGTTCAGCTCTGAGCCCCATTTTTTTAAATAGGGTTATTTGATTGTCTAGAGTCTACTTTCTTCAGTTCTTTGTATACTTTGGATATTAGCCCTCTATCAGATGTAGGGTTGGTGAAGATCTTTTCCCAATCTGTTGGTTGCTGCTGTATCCTATTGACTGTGTCCTTTGCTTTACAGAAGCTTTGCAGTTTTATGAGGTCCCATTTGTCAATTCTTCATCTTAGAGCATAAGCCATTGGTATTCTGTTCAGGAACTTTTCTCCTGTGCCCATGTGTTCAAGGCTTTTACCCAATTTCTCTTTTGTTAGATTCTGTGTAGCAGGTTTTATGTGGCGGTCCTTGATCCACTTGGAATTGAATTTTGTACAAGGAGATAAGCATGGATCAATTTGCATTCTTTTACAAGCTGACCTCCAGTTGGACCAGCACCATTTGTTAAAAATGCTGTCTTTTTTCCACTGGATGGTTTTAGCTCCTTTGTCAAAGATCAAGTGACCATAGGTATGAGGGTTCATTTCTGGATCTTCTATTTTATTCCATTGATCCTCCTGCCTGTCTCTGTTCCAATACAGTGCAGGTTTTATCACTCTTGATTTATAGTACAGCTTGATATCAGGGATGGTGATTCCCCCAGAAGTTCTTTTATTGCTGAGAGTAGGTTTCGCTATCCTGGGTTTTTTGTTATTCCAAATGAATTTTAAGATTGCTCTTCTATCTCTGTGAAGAATTGAGTGGGAATTTTGATGGGGGTTGCATTAAATCTGTAGATTGCTTTCAACAAGATAGCCATTTTTACTATATTAATCCTTCCAATCCATGAGCATGGGAGATCTTTCTATCTTCTGAGATCTGTTTTGATTTCTTTCTTCAGAGACTTGAAGTTCTTGTCATACATGTCTTTTACTTGCTTGGTTAGATTCACACCCAGGTATGTTGTATTATTTGTGACTATTGTGAAGGGTGTCATTTCCATAATTTATTTCTCAGTCTGTTTATCTTTCATGTAGAGGAAGGCTACTGATTTGCTTGAGTTAATTTTATATCCAGCCACTTTGCTAAAGTTGTTTATCAGGTTTAGGAGTTCTCTGGTGGAAGTTTTGGGGTCACTTAAGTATACTATCATAACATCTGCAAATAGTGAAATTTTGACTTCTTCCTTTCCAATTTGTATCCCGTTGACCTCTTTGTATTGCCTAATTGCTCTGGCTAGGACTTCCAGTACTATATTGAATAGATAGGGGGAGAGTGGGCAGCCTTGTTTAGTCCCTCATTTTAGTGGGATTGCTTGAAGTTTCTCTCCATTTAGTTTGTTGTTGGCTACTAGTTTCCTGTATATTGCTTTTACGATATTTAGGTATGGGCCTTGAATTCCTGATCTTTCCAAGACTTTTATCATGAAGGGGTGTTGAATTTTATCAAATGCTTTCTCAGCATCTCAGTGAGATGATCATGTGTTTTTTTTCTTTGAGTTTGTTTATATAGTGGTTTACATTGATGGATTTTTGAATATTGATCCAACCCTGCATTCCTGGGATAAAGCCTACTTGATCATGATGGATAATTGTTTTGATGTGTTCTTTGATTCACTTCATGAGAATTTTATTGAGTATTTTTGCATCGATGTTCATAAGAGAGATTGATCTGAAGTTCTTTTTGTTTGTTGGGACTTTGTGAGATTTAGGTAAGAAAGTGATTATGGCTTCATAGAATGAATTGGGTAGTGTTCTTTCTGTTTCTATTTTGTGGAATAGTTTGAAGAGAATTGGTATTAGGTATTCCTTGAAGGTCTGATAGAATTCTGTACTAAAACTGTCTGGTCCCGGACTTTTTTTGGTAGGGAGACTTTTAATGACTGGTTCTATTTCTTTCAGGGTTATGGGACTGTTTAGATGGTTTATCTGATCCTGATTTAACATTGGTAACTGGTATTTGTCTAGAAAATTGTCCATTTCATCCAGATTTTCCAATTTTGTTGAGTATAGGCTTTTGTAGTAGGATCTGATGATTTTTTTGAATTTCCTTGGTTTCTGTTGTTATGTCTCCCTTTTCAGTTCTGATTTTATTAATTTGGATACTATCTCTCTGCCCTCTGATTAGTCTGGCTAAGGGTTTATCCTGGTTTTATTGATTCTTTGTATAGTTCTTTTTGTTTCTTCTTGGTTGATTTCACCCCTGAGTTTGATTACTTCCTGCCGTCTACTCCTCTTGGGTGTATTAGCTTCTTTTAGTTCTAGGGCTTTCAGGTACATTGTCAACCTGCTAGTGTATGCACTCTCCAGTTTTTTTTTGTAGGCACTTAGAGCTATGAGTTTTCCTCTTAGCACTGCTTTCATTGTATCCCATAGGTTTTGGTATGATGTGTCATTATTTTCATTAAATTCTAAAAAGTCTTTAATTTCTTTCTTTATTTCTTCCCTGACCAGATTATCAATGAGTAGGGTGTTGTTCAGTTTCCATGTGAATGTGGGCTTTCCATTGGCTTTGTTGTTATTGAAGACCATCCTTAGACCATGGTGATCTGATAAGATGAATGGGGTTATTTCAGTTGTTTTCTATCTGTTGAGTCCTGTTTTGTGACCAGTTATATGATCTATTTTGGAGAAGGTACCATGAGGTGCTGAAAAAAAGGTATCTTTTTTTTCTTTAGGGTGAAATGTTCTATGGATATCTGTTAAGTCCATTTGGTTCATAACTTCTGTTAGTTTCACTGTATCTCTGTTTATTTTCTGTTTCCATGATCTATCCATTGCTGAGAGTGGGTTGTTGAAGTCCCCCACTATTATTGTGTGAGGTGCAATGTGTGCTTTGACCTTTAGTAAGGTTTCTTTTATGAAAGTGGGTGCTCTTGCATTTCGTGCATAGATATTCAGAATTGAGAGTTCATGTTGGTTGACTTTTCCTTTGACAAGTATGAAATGTCTTTCCTTATTTTTCTTGATAGCTTTAAGTTGAAAGTCAATTTTATTTGATATTAGAATGGCTACTCCAGCTTGTTTTTTAGGGCCATTTGCTTGAAAAATTGTTCTCCAACCCTTTACTCTAAGGTAGTGTCAGTCTTTGTCACTGAGGTGGGTTTCCTGTATGCAGCAAAAAGCTGGGCCCTGTTTGCGTATCTAGCCCGTTAGCCTATGCCTTTTTATTAGGGAATTGAGTCCATTGATGTTAAGAGATATTAAGGAGAGAGGATTGTTGCTTCCTGCTATTTTTGCTAATAGTAGAGGCATTGTTTGTGTGGTTATCTTCTTTTGGGTTTCTTGGAAGAAGATTATTTTCTTGCTCTTTCTAGGGTATAATTGCCCTCCTTGTGTTGGAGCTTTCCTGCTATTTTCCTTTATAGTGCTGGGTTTGTGGAAAGATATTGTGTAAATTTGGGTTTGTCATGGAGTATCTTGGTTTCTCCATCTATGGTAATTGAGAGTTTTGCTGGGTATAGTAGCCTGGGCTGGCATTTATGTTCCCTTAGGGTCTATATGACATCTGTCCAAGATCTTCTGGCTTTTATAGTATCTGGTGAGAAGTCAGGTATAATTCTTATAGTTCTGCCTTTATATGTTACTTGGCCTATTTCCCTTACTGCTTTTAAAATTCTTTCTTTGTTTTGTGCATTTTATGTTTTCATTATTATGTGATGGGAGGTATTTCTTTTCTGATCTAGTCTATTTGGTGTTCTGTAGGCTTCTTATATGATTTTGGGCATCTCATTCCTTCAGTTGGGAAATTTTCTTGTATAATTTTGTTGAAGATATTTATTGGTCCTTTAAGTTGGGAATCTTCACTCTCATCTATACCTATTCCTTAGATTTGGTCTTCTCATTGTGTCCTGGATTTCCTGGATGTTTTATGTTAAGAACTTTTTGCATTTTGAATTTTCTTTGAGAGTTGTGTCAATATTTTCAATGGTATCTTCTGCACCTCAGATTCTCTCTTCTATCTCTTGTATTCTGTTGGTGTTGCTTGTGTCTATGACTCCTGATTTCTTTTCTAGGTTTTCTATCTCCAGGGTAGTCTCCCTTTGTGATTTCTTTATTGTTTCTACTTCCATTTTTATGTCCTAGATGGTTTTGTTCACTTCCTTCACCTGCTTGGTTGTGTTCTCTTTAATTCTTTAAGGGAATTTTGTATTTCCTCTTTAAGGGCTTCTACCTGTTTACCTGTGTTCTCCTCAAATCCTTTGAGAGTGTTATTTATATCCTTCTTAAAGTCCTCTATCTTCATCATTAAAAGTGATTTTAGATCTTGCTCTTGCTTTCCTGGTGATATGGGGAGTTCAGGACTTTCTAATGTGGGAGAACTAGGTTCTAATGATGCCAAGTACCTTCGGTTGCTGATGCTTATGTTCTTGCACTTGCCTTTTGCCATCTGGATCTCCTTGGTGCTATCAGTGATGTCTCTGACTGGAGCCTGTCTTTCTTATTATCTAGGTTGTGTCAGAACTATTTGGGATGGGTTTTGCTGCTGGGGTTAGAGCTGAGGCCCAAGATCTGCTCAGTGCTCAGGTGGAGACCAGAAGGAACCATCGCTCTGGGTCTGGGGTAAATTCCTGGGTCCCTGTGGGTCCTGGTAGTATTCCCTGTTTGGGGCAAGTGTTGCTGCCTCTTTACCTAGGATACTGCTCGGGTTAGAGCTCCTGAGAGCCCGGCTTCCTCTGGGTTCTGTGAGATTTGATGCAGAGATGTCTCCAGGGATCTGCTGAGTGCTCGGGCCCAGACCGGAAGGAATCTGCGCTCCAGGCCAGGAGTGAATTCCTGGGTCCCAGTGGGTCCCAGTTACTCCCTGTTTGGGGTGGTTGTTGCTGTCTCCTTACCTGAGATACTGCCCGGGTTAGAGCTCCTGGGAGACCCTCTTCCTCTGGGTTTTGTGAGGTTGGGCACAGAGCTGCCGCCTGGGATCTGCTCTGTGCTCGGGTCCCATCTCTTGTCTTAAGTGCCTATCACTGACTGCTGATTATGTACCACCTTATTACTAATTGTAAAATATAAACACAAGCATTAGTAACTAAATGGGTACCTATGATTAAGTCATTATTCGAGTATAGATTTTACTGTTTGAATCTTACTCTTTTTGATCTAATTAGGATCAGTGATTTTTGAAGCTGTGATTTTTAGCGCATGGGATTGGCTAGTTAGTAAAGGTTTTGTGGGAACCATGGTAAATGAAACATACAGATCTCTTGAGTGAAAACGGTAGGCTCTACTGCCATACACCAAACTACATGTGGTTAGAAAGACACATTTGTTGATAGGAGTGTCTTCTCTGAGTAGCAGACTACAAAGAAGACAGCAATCGGAATGTACATTCTCTTTTTAAGTAAGCAATGTAAAACCATATTCCAATTAACTTTCCATCAATTTTACCCTTTGCTAACAAACTTATCTTACTGTGTTTTCTGCACTTTTCTGGTTTTTAAACTACCTTGTATCTTTAATGTTTTATCTCTTCTTCCTTGGGGACACCATGCTGCATAGCATTGATTAGTACACATGATTGTGTCAGACAACACGTTAAGTTGACTGACCCTCCTGCATAGAATGCATGAAGCCACATTTGGTATTCATTATCATCATATCAGTCAGCATCATATCAGTCAGCATCACCATCAGCATCACCATCAGCATCATAGCCTCGTTTGTCCCTTTCTACTTCCATTTTAAAGTAAGACTACAGAAAACTCTTTCATGTTTTATGACACAGTACTTTTTAAAAAATGTAAAATTATGAAGTGAAAACAGATCTTCCAGATGGATAGCAAAAATAAGGTCATGTTTGCAATCAGTGTTTGTGCTTGGGGAAATGTTTGCCAATTGTAATTCATTCACAGTTGTAACTTTCATCATGTGGAAAAACTCCATCATCAAATAAAGAAGCTTAGGAATGATGTAGTGGATACATTCACTGTATTCAAATCACTCAGGAGCAGCACTCACGTCAGGGTCTACCTATGTCATCCACACTGGTCTTAACTTGAAGCAATCCTCCTGCCTTATCTGAGATTTCAGGTATATGTCACCATGCCTGGCTTTAAAACCACTTTTTTCTTATGTTATTTTTTCTTTTTTCTAATTCCTCATATAGAAACAATTAATGTAAAGCTAGAAGAGTTGTTAAAAATGTCTTTGAATAAAATAGTTGATCATTTAGAAATCACACTTATTTTGACTTCCTTGGGTATCCATAATAAATTGTTTTGACTTTTATTTTCAATCTCTTGATTTTTCTTGTAATCTGGATACCAGTAGAAATAATTTACTTCATTTAAAATAATATTGTGTTAGATTTTAATGCCATTTGCCATAAGCTTAAATATAGTAGAATATTAACATTCTTAGGAAAACTACAGTACAGTGTGTGTTTCGTGTGAGTGATCTTATTTCTTTATGATCCTGAATGTTATTTAAATGTGTGAACATCTAATAATGTAACTACGAACCTAAAGGACATGGAGTTAGAAAAAAACCTGGTATCTGTATCCTTAATACAGATATACGCATGTTAAGTTGAGATAAGCCACCATATCTTCATGCATTCTCTTACCAGGTTCTGCTCTTAGCCCTGGGAACTAAGGAGCCTGTGGCCTTGAGCCTGCATTACTTAGTCCCTGCCTACATCCAGAGATGCTATTCTCTGCATATGTCTTCCCTTGGGACATGTCTGACATTTTGTACACATTTCTCCTTCTATAAAAATAACATAAGGCACACTGAATCAGGGCTTTCCCTGATATTTATTTGAACTTAACTACCTTCACAATGACATTAGTTCCAAATAAGGTCAAATTCTGAGGTACTAAACATTAAGGCCTTTGCTGATTTAGTGGGGCTTGGTTAATATGTGTCTTGGTTGGACCTTCTATTGTTGTGAGCATACACTAAGACCACAGCAACTTTTATAAAGGAAAACGTTTAATTGGGAATTGTCTTACAGTTTAGAGGTTTAGTCCATTATGATCATGGTGGGAAGCATGGTCACATGCAGGTGGACATGGTGCAGGAGAAGTAGCTAAGAGTTCTCTATCTGGATCAGCAGGCAATAGAAAGAGAGAGTGACACTGGGGTTGGCTTGAGCATCTGAAAGCTCAAAGTCCACCCCTAGTGACACACTTCCTCCAATAAGACTACACCTACTCCAACAAGGATACACTTCTTAATAAGACATATAACATTAACAATAATATATCAATTAAGGAGTCAAAAAGGAAAGTCTTTTTGTAAAAATCTTGTTTTTTTAATTAGCTCCCAATTTATATGTACTTTGATTGTGTTTGGCTTAAATTGTTCTCTGATTCCGCAAGAGTTCATTTGCACTAATGTAAAATTTTGCAGTCTGCCATCTGCATAATTACTCATCTGAAATTACAGGTGAGAGTTGAAAAAACTAACATCTCTGAACTCAGGTAGCCTCATAGTGTTAGTTATCGGAGGGCAGACTGGTGTTTTGGGTAAGAGGAAGACAATATGTCAGATGAGCTTGAATACCAGCAGGAGCATGAACAGGGCAGACAGCATCAGGTCCTTAGCTCCTGAATCAGGATACCATGAATTTTCTTACCCATGCAGCAAACAAGAGAAACATAACTTTTTTAGGTCACTAGATAGAAAGTCTTTCTATTTTAATTAAATGCAAGACTCTTTAATCATTTTATATATTACTGGTTACTACTTTTTAATAAGCAAGTGTGGCTTTTAATTTCTTTTAACTAAACATTTTTCTTTCTTTTCTTTAAGATTTGCCTACAGTGGATAACTCAGTGTTTTTGGAATTACTTAGATTGGATAGAAATATGCCATTATATTGCTACTTGTGTTGTCCTTGGCCCTGATTATCAAGTGTATGTCTGCATAGCCGTTCTCAAACATCTGCAGCGAGACATTCTCCAGCACACTCAGACTCAAGATCTGCAAGTCTTTCTCAAAGTGAGTATGATCATGTCTAAGGGAAAAAGTTGTTATAAAACAATCACTAATTTGGAATACTTCATTGTGGTCTTAGTCATTTTTTTTCCTGTTGCTGTGATAAAACACCATTACCACAACAGTTTATAGAAGAAAGCGTTTAATTTGGGGCTCACAGTTTCAGAGAGTTAGGGTCAATGACCATGATGGCAGGGAGCATAGTAGTAGGTAGGAATGGCACTGGGATAATAACTGAGAGCTTACATCTTTATCCACAAGCAGGAAGCAGAGAGAGCTAACTGGAAATGGACAATAAGACACCTCCATCAGCAAGACCATATTTTCTAAATCCTCCCCAAACAGTTCTGCCAAGTAGGGACCAATCATTCAATGATGTGAGCCTATGAAAGCCATTCTCAATCAAACCACCACAGTTGCCAAAAGTTATCAAGATCCTGCCTCCCAGATCTACTCTGAGTGGTAGATCTGGTTGTCTTCATTTTCAAGATGAGGATGGAGTTAAGTTGCCTAAACACTATACTGTTAGAGTAGAGATGGATCCAAAGCTTCAGTTAACCAAGCTAACTGAAAAATATCGCTGCATCATGTTTGATCAATGAATGCTCAGTTTGTTAGTTCAAAACTTTTATACTTGTTAAAAATTAATGTTGCAGATTTTTCCATTTTTATATAATGTTTTCATGAAATATTGTTTCATAGCACTCATAAGAATGCAATATTTGATAGTGTCTTTAAACAAAATAATTTTGCTTACCTCCTAAATCACAATGTAATGTATTTGAAGTTTGGGAGATAAGCAGGCATGATATGTAAATACAGTGCTATATGGAGTTACTGTTGGGGATGTTAGAAACCATACTGTTTAATGTTGCAATCATCATTGAGTTTGGCAAGGTTTATGGTGCTGTTCATCTCCTACTGTCATCCCTGCTAGATGAATGCCTTTACATACCTGTCCTTAGTTAATGTTGGTGACTATGGTAGTGGCATCTTACTTTGGTCAATGTTAATGACTACAGTAATGCTGTTTTTAAGAATATCCTCAAACATTCCATTTAACCAGTAAAGGCTCAAAAGCCAGATGTTGAGCTGAAAGCCTGCTAATTCAGAGTTAGAAAAAGCATGCAGCTGACCTTCCTCCTCAGCCAACATGCCAAAAAAGAAGCTCTCCTTCCCCACACTGTCTCAAAAACCCCTCAAATTGAATGTCCCTCCCTTCTACTTCCTGTGCATCTCTCTATCCATCCTCCCATCTTCCTCTTATTCTATTGTTTTTTCCGTGTTCTTTCCCTGTCAACTGGTTGCTTGCTCCACCTCTTGACCTATGGTTGACTTTATTTAATCCTGTTTACAATAAACAGAAAGCTATTGAATTAAAGGTGTGTGCTAGGGCTGAGCCATACCACAACAACAAACAAGTTTTTTCCAGAAAGTAACACAATCTTGAGGTTCACAGTGTGATCACATATTCTGCAACATCTGCAGTATCATCTTTTTCTGGTTAACATTGGTGACTACTGCAATGTCATCTTTGGTCAGATGCCAAGAAAAGTTTTAATAGGGTTTAAAAATAATGACCAATAAACTCCATTGTGTGCTGGGTGCAGTGCTGTCAGTTTAACCTAAAGGGTTTAAATCATGTGGAAAGTTTATCTTCTAATTCCTATTTAAATGACTAGAATTTGAATTGAGTTGGTTAAATCTAAGCTAAGACCTGTTGGGATGGAATTAACTTCAGCCTGTGTCCTAGAGCTGACCTTCTTTTAAATTCTTTTATTTGCAGTTTTCTGAGAGACTGGGAAAAGATTTTCTGGAGGATTCTGTGATTTTATTCTTGTTTAACTTTCCACGTGTGGTTCTCAAATCCTCCCCCCCCACACACACTTTTTCCTTGCAGGAAATTTTGGTGTAGTTTACTTGAATACATACATATGGGTATATACTATTTAGCCTCCATTAAAACCTATAGTAGTATCTTGTTTGCAAACTATGTGACCATATGTGCAAAACTTTTCAGTTAGCTGCATGTAGTCACATATAGAAACATGCAGCATAGACTTGCTGAATTGGAGAAAACACATATCAACATTTCTCCAAACCGTGAGAGGCCAGAGCTATGATAATGTCCCTTAGATTGACAACTCCATCATTTTTGTCCTTGGTTTGTCCGTCTGCTGATACTACTTCTGAGAGGAAAAAGGTTGAACTAATAAACTTTTCTTTTTTAAATAATTCATGTTTAATCTATGAAATCTAACAAGAGAGTAAAGAGATGGCTCAGTGTAATGGCAACTAGAAACCCAAGTTTGCCCCCCAACTCCCCAGGAAACCCTCATGGTAGGAGAGAACTGACTCCTGCCATTGCCCTCTGACACAGGCATTGTTTTACACAGGCACACAGAAATACATGCATAGAAATTTCATTAAGAATTTCATTAAGGAATAAAAAGATGATGATTCGTTGCATAGAAAATAGCTGGAACGAGCATTTGACTGTTAGAGACATCCTGAGTTTCAGTTACTATGACATAAGTAAATTGGTGTTTAGAGGACTGAAAACCTCCGTTGTGTTTACTAACCCTTCAGTCATTACCAGCTCTCCTGAGAACCTCTAGAAAACTAGATATGCGCCTCTTTTCCCAATTTAAGTTGCACATATTGATTGAAAATGAGAAAGTGTCATGACCAAGCCTGCTTTGCCAGTGAAAGTCTGTGTGAGATGTGTTCCATAGAGACAGTATCAGCCCATTGCTATTCACTTTAGGTTAGGCTCAGGATTTTAAATCAGACCATTGAGGGTCTAGATCCCTTGCCTGCAGTTCTGACAGCCCACTGAAGAGTGTTTAGTGTTCTGAGTCACTGAACAGGAAAGACAAGTAGAGGTGGCTTAAATTAGTCAGTGG
Organism: Grammomys surdaster; assembly: GCF_004785775.1. NCBI lineage: Eukaryota > Metazoa > Chordata > Mammalia > Rodentia > Muridae > Grammomys > Grammomys surdaster. Next base: position 1,621,724 of record NW_021604660.1, read on the forward strand.
GGAGCACCACTAATTGTCAGCCCCAGTTCACTGAGGGAGCACTGGAGTTGTATGGAGAATGCAGTTGGATGGGGTTGAATGGATACTTGATTTTCCTGTTCTCATTATACCATTAAGATATCAGAGTAGAAAATGTCATGGATATGGCCTGATAGAAGCTAATGTCTACGTTTTGTTTTTGCTTTGATTTTTTAAACTTTTTAATTTTATTCATTTTTTAAAGAAAGTGCCATACTACTTAGTCCTGGCCAACATAGAACTGGCTATATAGATCAGTCTGGCCTTGAGTGCTAAGAGATTAAAGACATGCACCACCAAGCCTGGCCTGTTTTTGTTTGTTTGTTTTGTTTTTTTTGTTTTTGTTTTTTTTTGTACAGTATCCTTATAGAAAACAGCAGAATGTGACCTGACTACTAGAATAGAGTGTTATCCTCACACTTTAGTGAAATACATTTTGAAGCTATAATGAAACACCCAAGCTTAAACCTGAGACTAGGTGTGACATATTTGCTTATTTAGTCATGTATTTTAATTCTTAATTATTCATTTTTCTCCTTGGGTTGCTAGGAAATCTGAAAAATTGTTTTTATCTTCAGCAGCCACTGAAAGTCTGTGGCTACCACAGTTCCAGAGAGAAAAGCATTCAACAAAATTAATTTTAGAAATTGTACATTTCTAAAATGTTTTAGCGAACTAGAAAATCCAAACCATTTTTATTTCAGAAAATTTTGATTAGTGGACTTTTATATAACAAGACTATTAAAAGATATATCAATACATATAGATTCATTGTAAACTTTTCATATCTATACACATAAATTCATAGAAGCTTTGTTTGTAGGGTTCTACAGGAAAAGTCTGATGTCTCAAGGACTGGCTTGGCCTGTTACTTTCCCTCCCACATGCTTATAGGCTGGCAGAAATTGTTAGCATTCATCTGTCTATGCACCCGGGGGACAAACCTCACCCAAATGCCAGGCCGAGGGGAAGACTGCCTTCCACTGGAAACCAGGCTGGGAAAAGTTCAGAATGCTTAATTAAAATCCCTCCAGTGAATCCTGCATATTATAGAAAATTAATTTATAATTATGAGAAAAATCAGATTGATTTCAGCCCAATCAGTAAATTGTTGAGAGGGAATTTTTGTTGATGGCTATTGCAGCTGCTGTTATCAGAAGGTAATGACAGAGTAGAAAATGGAGATTAGACAGAGGAAAACTGATTAAATGCTAAGCTTTAGAAGACAAAAGTACACCTATTATTAACAGAGTTCATCCCAGGGAATAAATAAAGCAGGCCTAGTATAGCATCAGCTGTATTTTCAGATGTTGGCTACATCACTCTCTGTCACTTGAAAACACATTCTTTATGCCTCTCTCATCATGTTAGCAAGTGCCTTTGTCCACTGATTCATCTCCATAGATCCTTGGGCAGATATTTTTCATAATAAATATTTCAGCTGAACAAAACACTTCTTAAATGCTTTTATCAGATTTGGTATTATTGCAAATCATTTAAGTAATTGTTAAATTTTACAGTTTTAGTAAGTCAACTATCTTCCACTTAAACCTTTTCCTTTATAAATTACTTTTTTAAAATTACTACTTTAAAGTCACTATAACCTTACAATCACAAATAATCAAATGTTTGGGAGTGAATAGACTCAATCATAAAATCATAAAACCAAGGAAGGTAGCCCATGTCAGCACAATGAACTTTTTGTACCTTATGTCTATGTCAAGTAAATCAAAATATTAAGCCAAATGACCTTGTGGTTGCTGAAAAATCTTTGGAAATTATAATAAATACAAAGTACTTTTAAAAGTATAGGTATAATTTGCCTTTCCTCATAGGCATATCCCTGAGGATCTGTGAGAAAAGACCATGACGTCTTAGTATCTGCTATAGGTAGTTCCCTTACATTCTTGACAAGGAGTTGAGGAGCAAAAGCTCAAGTCAGTAACCATGCTGTATCACCCTCACCTCTCCCTCTGTCTGATGTGCTCAGGGCAGGGTATTCCAGCCATTTCAAGACTGTCAGATGACACTGTCATGAGCAACATTGATGCTTTAAATGCTTATTTGACTATGAGGCATGGACAGAGGATTGTAGAGGTATTATCTATTTATTCTTTAACTTATTCCAATACTTACAGTGTAGCAGTATCCCAAGCACTGTAGTAGTCACATGATACAGTGTCCATGCTTTACATGGTTTATAAATTCTTCTGGGAAAAACAGTCTAAGTAGACTAATATTTCTGACATTATACTTCTTACTGAAGGACACTGACGTGCTCTGTCCTTCAGACATTGTTTGAGATACTCAAAGGGATAAGAAGAGCCCTGTATGTCGTAAATGAAAAACCTTATAAAGATCTCTGGGGGAGAAGTGTTCATAAAAGCAGAGAGAGAGAGAGAGAGAGAGAGAGAGAGAGAGAGAGAGAGAGAGA
>NW_021604660.1:1624185-1635525 GCF_004785775.1 Grammomys surdaster
AGACAGAGAGAGGGACAGAGAGAGGGACAGAGGGAGAGAGAGCTGCAAAGCTCAGGGGCAAGAATTAGCTAAGCCTTCTTAGAGCAGAGGTTCTCAACCTTCCTAACACTGCAACCCTTTAATACAGTTCATCTTGTGGTAATGCCAAGCCACAAAATTATTTTTGTTGCTACTTTGTAACTCTAATTTTGCTACTGATGTGAATTCATAATATAGATATCTGATATGCAGGCTATCTGATATGTGGGTCACCACCCACAGGTTAGGAACCACTGCCTTAGAGGGTCAGGATAAGCATTGTGGACAGAACAAGGTGAGGCTATAAGCATGGCAAGAAACCATAGACAGCTTCATGCTCTTTGATAAGGCTTTTAGGTTTTAGAATATATCATCCACAGAGCAACCCTGTCACTTCAGTTCCCACTGGCATATGTGAAATCAATACTTAGAGTCAGTAAACGTGCATAAGCTCATAATTTATAAATTAGTATGGCAAGGCTTTGAAACTTGATTGGTTGAATCAAAATCCTGTCTTCCTATATTAAATCAAATTGTCCCTGATAACTATATGGTTATCTTTTAAATAATATTCTAAGTTCATTGGACCCTGATCAAATGTTTTCAGCTGTAAAAAGAACTTGGAATTAAAGTTTTGTATTTCAAAGAAAGAAGGAAGCTGTGTTTACATCATACCATGTAATAACATACACACAGCTATAGTTAAGAATGGTTATTTCTAAATGCTTTTTGGTAATTCAGCATCTAAAATGCAGAATTAAAGATAAAGCAATAACTTAAAGAAAATTGATTGACTAGTAATTAGGTATAATATGAAATGTAACATGCTCTCATTGAACATCCCAGCCCATATTTAAATTATTGCAGTATAACCTATTAAAGTATTTTCTTGAGCAACTATTTCATTATTGTTACAAAAATAGTTAGTGTCACTCTCCTTTACATGATTCCCTGCTCACAGAACAGAGTGACTCCAGTGTACTTAGATTTGCCAATGAAGGTAATGAAGGAATACTCCAAGGAAATGGTTAATTAGTACTTGAACAATAGCCTAGCAATCTAAATGGTCATAATGACAAGTAAGATTACCCCAGGAAAAGCATTAGAGAATGTTTAGGATGACATGAAAAATATTCTGCTTTAAAGATAAAGTGAAACTTTGGTACCTTAAATTTTTGTTAAGAAATAAAATCGCCTGCAAAATTTTAAAAAAGAACAATGCCACTTAAAGTGTATATTTAAATCTTTTACTTATAAAATTAGACCTCAGTAAGCTTGTACGCCATTATTATGAACATATCTTCGGTGTAGTTACAAGAATATTTCTTTTAACTTTAAAATTAATATCTAAAAGTGGAGCCAGCTTTTTAAAAATATATATTTTAAAGAAGAAATATATTTAAGCCAAGTGTTAACTGTGGCTTCCATTGGTAGTTTTATGTTTAAAGGAAAGTATAACAATAATTAAAAGATGGGAAGTCATTTTGATTCTTTTTTGGCCAGGAATGTATTATTAGAGCTATTGTTCAAGCACTGCTGAATTCCATTGTAATTTCAATTTAATGAATAATAGCTTTTATTTGGCAATCATGAATGCAATGGGAAGCAGTTCTCACAGTGTTGGATCTTCTCTGTTAGGACAGATGTTACTGGAGTTGCCTTCCAACTTAGGGATATTATTAGTGTAGAAACGATCAAAGTCAAGTCACATATAACTTAAAGAAAACAGGTAAATCCTTAAGTGTTCTGTACCTACAAAAATAGCTATTTAAGGTGAATTCTGCTCCAGTGAGATTGGGCTCATTTTGATCCTTTTCCACCTTGTCAACAAGTACTTTTGATAGACAAAAATTTGCAAAGACCTACTATTCTGCCATTAGTTAAGTGAACAACTTTTGGTTTTGTTCTGTTTTCTTTGTTGAGACAGGCACTCAATGTGTTGCCCAGTGGCTTTGAATCTACTCTCCTCTTGCTACAGTCTGTCAAGGGCAAAGATAACAAATGTGTGCCACCATATCCAGCTGAATATCTTCTCTCTGATTCAGTGTGTGCCGGATAGTTTTATGTCAACTTGCTACAAGCTAAAGTCACTTGAGAGGAGGGAAGCATAATTAAGAAAATGCTTCCATGAGATCAGGTTGTAGGCAAGCCTTTAGGGAATTTTCTTAATTAGTGGTAGATGGGGGGAGAGGGCAGCCCATTGTGGGTGCTGCCATCCCTTGGCTCATGGTTGTAAGTTCTATAAGAAAGCAGGCAGAGCAAGCCATGAGGCGCAAGCCAGTAAGCAGGATTCCCCTCTCATGGCCTCTGCATCAGGCCCTGCCTCTGGATTTCAGCCCTGTTTCAGTTCCTGTCCTGATTTTCTTTGCTGATGAACAGTTCTCTGGAATTGTAAGCCAAATAAACCCTTTCCCAAGTTGTTTTGGTCATGGTGCTTCGTCACAGCAATAGTGACCTTCAGAGAAGTTGTATGCTTATTAATCTGAGAGATGCTTTGTAGCATGGCTGTTAACAATCTAGATTTGGTCCTTTCTTCCTTACCTTCCTGTATCATGTGCATAACCAAGGGCTTGTGCATACGGATAGGATGCATGAGTGGACAGTGGGACTTTACCTTAAAATTAAAAGTAGAGTTTAAAGGTTTTCCTTGGGTGGTATTTGCCATAGCGTTAACCATGGATGTCAACTGTAAATGTTCAGTTTCTTCAGCTGTCAACTTTTGTTGATCAGCAATAGGTTTTTAGATTGTACCTTGTCTTAAAACTATGTGGATTTTAAGTAACATGTGGCACAATAATAAAATTCTTCATGACTATTTGCTGTGAATTATTACTTATAAGTTTGTATATATGAGGTTTCATATACATAATATATTAATATATAACATACATAACATATACAATATAATAAGTATTTTATATATATACATATATGTATGAGTTCTTTAGAAGCTTTTAAAATTATCCTTTATGTGAAAAGCTGCATGTATTTCTAGCTATCTTACATGGATGTCTCTTTTCTATCACCTCTAGCAAACCATCTGGTATGATACACATTGCCTTTTATCCTTTTGGCCTGCTTTTTTGTATATGTTATTCAGTTTTTGTCTTTCAACACTAAACTTGTGAAAGGCATGAATTGCCACCAAATTTTATAACCTCAAAAGCTAACATCATTATGCCGAATTGAGCATAACTATTCCGAAGGTTTTCTTAAAACCCTTCAGGTAGATACTACATTAGATAATATTTGAGTGTGCTAAAAGTCATAGTCAACAGCTAACCCCCAAAGACTCTAAAATTCTAAATGTTCATGCTGTTTATTCTTGAGTGCTTCGTTTTGGACACTAACCATTAAAAACACAAATGAATGTCCACATTCCCAGTGCCAAGCGTCGTGAACTGCACTCTGATGGAGGTTTTTATGAGCAGTGGCTATGGCTCAGATATTCTTTGCAGCATCACAACATCCTTTGGTGGATGCAGTTCAGGACCTTTACTAGTCATATATTTACTATTGAAACATGGGTAAAATATCAGGAAGATTTCATCATTTAAGGGATTAGGTTTTGTTACTGCGACCACTGCTGTTGTTGCTCCCCATGGCCATGACATTCCTGACAGACAGACAGACAGACACAGCTCCGTAAATGAAAAGTAATTGCATGTTGACCAGCTATGTAAACTGCCCCACCATCGGTAGCTGAAAACAAATGATACTACAGCTATTTAAACATTAGTCACTTGGAATTATGTATCTTTCTCTAAATAAATGAATTTCCCTTCCTGTTTTCCTGGCAGGAAGAAGCACTGCGTGGGTTTCGAGTGAGCAACTATTTTGAATACATGGAGATTCTGGAGCAAAACTACCGACCAGTGCTGCTGCGAGACATGCGCAGCATCCGAGTGCAGAGCACATAGATCAGGATGTACACACTCGCATGTGATGTTCTATTCATTTGTAAAGGAGACAAGGCAACCTGATGACGTTCCGTCTGCGTCTGTAGGTGCCTCGTGTGTCCGTGCTCTGTACATCAGCACTGCGGGCTTTGGAACAGAATACATTCGTGTTGCTGTTTGCTCAGTGTGTGAAATGAAGTGAGTTCATTTGTGAAGTCCCTTGTTCTTTAAATTTTTAGGATCAGTTCTAGGTTATAGTTTTTATTTTATGTTTGACTTACAAAGGGATCAGATACCTTAATGTAGAACCTAAACATTTGAAACTACTAGAAGAAAACCTTTTGAAAATATGAACATAACCAATGGCTTTTGAGTAAGATCCCAATAGCTAAGGAAATAAAAGCAAGCATAGACAGATTGTACAATGTACTTGCATAGTAAAAGAAAGGGAAACTAGGGTATAAGCCACAGAAAATCCTAGCCAATTATTCACCCAATAAAGGGATAAGATTTAGAACATATGTTGAACTTAGTTAATTACAAAGTTGTAAAAGATATAACCCCTGTGTGAATGAATTACGATTTGAGAAATAATAAATTATTTTTAAAAAGTCAAAAAAAAAGAAAATTGTAAAAGAGCAAAAAGACTGTAGTCAACAAATAGGCAAGGGAGGGAGGGAGCAGACCCTTCAAATGATGAAATGCCCATGGAAACAAGAGCATGAAGACAGGCTCTTTACCTTTATCCACCCGGAGAATGTCTGTAACTACGTTACCTCATCAAAATGGCCGTCATCAAGAAAATCAGTGCAGTCAGGACTGGTGCAAAGAGGGAGCTTAGGAATTACTAGTGGCTATGTAAATTCATCTAGCTAATCAGTGTGGAGGTTCCTCAAAAAGCTAAAACGTGGCCTAGCCATACAACTTGCATGATATAAATACATACATACATACATACATACATACATACATACATACATACATATCAGGTGACAGTGGAGATCCCCGCACATCTTTATTTATCATGACACTATTCACAATAGTCAGGTTATGAGCCAAAGTATTCATGGTGTGTGACCACAATAGGAATTTACTCGGCCACAAAGAACAAAATGAAGCATTTGCAGGAAATTGGAATGGGACATCATGTTGAGTGATAAAAGCCAGACACATAAAGATATGTACACATGTTTTGTCTCCTTTCTGGACCCTGGGGATGGTGTATTATAATAAAAATAATAAGCAGTGGGAAAGGTACAAGAATTCTAAGGACGTAGTGGAGGTCTGAGAACCACATACATGGCTCAGTGGGTAAAGGCACTTGCCTCCAAGCCTGAAAATTTGGTGTCAACCCCTCACACCCATGTGGTCAAAAAAGAACTGACTCTCAAGAGGTACTCTCTGACTTCCAAATGCACACTGTAGATGTGCCTGAAACTGTGAAGTAAAATGTTTTTAAAAATAAAAGAGTAATATGAGACACATAGAAGCAAAGTATATTGCATGTGTGTTGGGAATGTCATACTGAAATCCTTTATACAATTAATATAATTCTTAAATTAAATGTCCCAGCACCTACATCATTTCTACTGTGGTAATATTTTTTCTAATGATCTTGGGAGGAAGAAGCAATATTTTTCTAAAGAAGGAATGTAGGAAAGAAGGAAGGAGAAGGAATGGAAGCTGGGGAAGAACAAAAATCTGAGTGCTAGAAAGAGTCCAGAGAGATGGAACAAAAGCCAGTTGTCTTTGTTTTTGCAACAGTGCTGAAGGAAGAACACAGACAACAGCCTGGTTGCTTATCTCTCCCATGGAGAAACAAAGGATCCTACCAGGACACACTGGTGTCCTCACACTTGATGGTCTTTCTAAGAGGCACTTTTCATATTGATATCAATTTCTATTTTTCCATTTGAAATATAAAACTCACATGGCTCATTTAGAAGACAGATTGGCTCCCTTGTGCTGATAAACATTCTCTATTATTTCTTGGCATTTCTCGGTGATTTGATTTGTGCCGGACTCAAAAATATTAAGAAGAATAGATTTCTAAATTGAAATGATCCACACTATATTTTATTTAAACAGAACTCTCTGTGCCCATAAGATAAACATGGAAGGGCCTGTTTTTGTCTTTTTTTTTTTTTTTTAAATAACTGTCCCTTTACTGTTTAAAAGCCACTCAACCAGGCAGTGGTGGCGCACGCCTTTGATCCCAGCACTTGGGAGGCAGAGACAGGCGGATTTCTGAGTTCGAGGCTAGCCTGGTCTACAGAGTGAGTTCCAGGACAGCCAGGACTACACAGAGAAACCCTGTCTCGAAAAACCAAAAAAAAAAAAAAAGCCGATACTCAAATATGCTATTAATTTACCAATTTCAGTTTTGAAAAAAATTATATTGGTTATTGTGTATTCTTAGCTTATACATTTTAAATTAATACTACTTTTTCTCTCTTCTACCAAAATGGGCCAGGCCCAAATTTATTTTTGTTAGCATTCGAGGCAACTTGTTCTGTACAATTTTGAATTTAGGGACATTTAGGCATTTGAAATACGCTTCTTCCCAAATCAGTTTCTGTATTGTCCATGCCAACAATAGCGTTCCAGTAATGATGTTGTTAAAGGGCGTTGTAAATTGGAGGAAGGTAAATTGAGCAAGTTAATTAGATTCAGTGCACATTTGGCTCCCACCAAGTGAGTGAAGTAGGCGATGACCCCCAACAAGTTCTCTGTCTGCAGAGTGCCTCTGTGGAGCCAGAGTGCATGCTGAAGGTTCCAATGCCCTGTGTTCCCGAGTGATGCTCTTAGTGCTAAGAAGCCAGAACCTTTTCTCATGGGAAAGCTCTTGCAGAGAGATATACATCATCTGTGATGGATGGCTTTTATTGGAAATTCAGGAAATATCTGTAGTATGACAATTACATCTTGCAAAAAGTGATGTCATCTGATTCAGATTTTCCTTTGATAAATTAGAAAATGGGACATAGTGATTCACACTGGTGATCCCAGCACTCGAGAAACAGCAGTCCATCGATGGAAGGTACAGGCCAAGTAGGACTTCATAGTAAAACCCCATCTCAAAAAAATAAAAATAATAGATCAGTAAGTAAAAAATAATTAAATAAGAATGGTCAAGTTGTCTCAACAGATAAAGATGTCTACTGTCAAACCTAACAGCTAGAGTTTGATGCCTATGACCTACAGAGTAGCAGAAGAACACCACCTCCCACAAGTCCCTCGCCCTCCACACCTGTCCTCAACCAAAAACAATGTAATATTTAAAAAATAAAATTAAAGTCAAGAAACCAAAAACAATTCAAAATTAAAAATAAAGAAGAAATATCTTAGGAAAAATGGCTTACATTGGTTTCATGGAAGAAAACATAAAATACAGTTTTTGTGGCTAATCTTGTGATTTGTGATTCTATTTTAAGAATAATGGCCTTAAAGAATACTGTCCTGCCTCTACTATGTAGTTAATGTTAGTTCATGGACCAGATTTTGTCTCTTATTTGTGAAGAACCAATTCATATATTTTACAGAATTTAAAGATAAATAAAATTTTATGAGATAAACTATCTTGTGAGAACATTATTCATATGTAAATATTTGACCATCTGTTTTCAAATTTTTATATTCAGTGGATAGAACCATAATAGCTCAGTGGTTGAGTGCTTTCTAGGATGCAAAAGGATGCAGACTTCACCTCCAGAACTTCAGAACACAACACTTGGAGTCTCATGATATTTAAATATCTAAAGTATCTGTGAAGATATTATACTATAACTCTCAGGAAAGTATTCAAATTTCATTAAAATAGTCTATTTAAATTTCGTTAGTGAGTAATATGGTGTTTATGTTTGAGTTTCTGTTTTCCAGCTGTTAAAGAGGGTTGTTTCATTGTTCATTTAAATAGTCAGTTTAAGCACTACACATGGATATATTTTAAAAATCTAAGATGGGGGCTAGAGAAATGGCTCAGCAGTTAGGAGCACTGGGTCTTGCAGAGGAGACAGGTTCAGTTCCCAGTACCCACCTGGCACCTTGAAACCATCTGTAACTCCAGTTCTGTGGGATGCTTCTGATCTCCACTGTTCCTAGGCACACACATGTAGACAAAACACCCATATGTGATACAGTTTTAGAAATAAGTCTGAATTTTTTAACTCATAAGACAAGTGAGAGATCACACTACTACTCAGAGATTATCATCCTCATGAATTATTGTTCAGTTATGCTATTAGTAAATCATATCTTAAAAATTAAGCATATATTATTTACAAGCACAAGCAAAATTATCCAATCCTATTTTCCAGAAATTCTAGCTTAGTACTATGCACATCCTACAGTATGAGGAATGAAATATCCACATGGTTTTGAATTATAAAACAGATACAATTAGAATATTAAGTGCCCTGGTATTATTTAGATAAGATCCTAACAGATGGCTTAGCAGTTAAGGGGACTTGCTGCTCTTGCAGTGTACCTGAGTTCTGTTCCCAACACTTACATCAGGTGAATTACAAGCATCAGTAAGTCCAGCTCCAGGGGATCTCACATACACAAGTGGCATGCATATACATAAATAAAACTAAAGCTTAAAAAAATAGACCAAATGTCTCTTAAGAACTGACCTGTGTTCTTGACAAATGCATTTTTACTCATGTATTATGAGATATATTACTATATTACTATAAATAGCAGTAGCTCATTTGATTCTATGTAATCACATTTGTAACAAAAACACACATGTGTAAGAATTGACATTCCACATGAATATGCACATATGTTGGCATTATCTGGACTATATTCATGCATCTGAAAGACTGGTGCCTACCCTGGAACCCAGTCATGATTCAGAAACCATATGATATTTGAAATAGAGCATTGTACAGATAAATGCCTCTCTCCTATGGAAACAGACAGGGATTGAATCTGTATAGACTGAAGCAGCCAGTTATGTGATATACATGAAGTGGCTGTGACTGTGGAAAATTTGAGCATCCAATGGGTCAAGATTTCTGCTAATACAGTATTGTTACAGATTCTTAAGTCTGTTCTTGCTAATCCCAGCCCAAGTATCCTTCGTTCTATACATAATCAGGACACAGGCCACACAGTACAGACTACTGGTCAACCCCAGTGCACCTTCTCTCATTGATACTATTTTCAAATAAACACGCCTTGTGTGGTATATTTGTGGTGTTGGGAATGGAATCCACATGGAAGGTAAGCACAAAACCACTCACTACATATCAAATCACAATGTCCTATTTGAACATGATGCCCAGCGTTTAAATATTCACTGTGTCTGCTTTTGTGCTACAATGGCAGAGTTGATTTGAATATTTGTGACAGCTTGCAAAATAATTTAAGCTTGCAAAGCTTAAAATATTCATTACCTAGTCCTTTACAGGAAAATTGGCCAATGTGGTTTAGAATACTAATTATATATTTAAATCTGATTCAGGTTGACTTAATAACAGCTTTAGAAATAGAGGGGACCATATAGGATATGCAGTCCAAACCCAATATTTTATCTTTTTTTTAACTCTTTTTTATTGGACATTTTCTTTATTTACATTTCAAATGTTACCCCCTTTCCCAGTTTCCACCCTGGAAACCCCCTATCACATTCCCCCATCCTCCTGCTTCTATGAGGGTGTTACCCCACACACCCACCTACCCACTCCCACTGCCCTCTCCTCACATTCCCCTACACAAGAGTTTCAAGCCTTTACAGAACCAAGCGCCTCTCCTCCCATTGATGCCTGGCAAAAGATACTATTCAGAAGTTAATAGTAGACCTCAAGACCATATGTAAAAGATATCAAATGTGCTGTGTAGCTTGAGGGAAGCAGTCTTACCTGAATTTAAATCCCAGCTCTGTCATCAACAAGTCACTGAGCCTTGTTTTCTTGTAGATAAAATAGCTATGAAATTAACATCTGCTTCAGGAAGTTATAGTGTGGTACATTTAATAGTAACAACTTTTTGGAAACACATTATCAATTATATTATAACTTGTTATTGTGTGACTAGAAGGGGATAACAAAGCCTACAACTCAGTTCTTCTGATTTGAATTGAGAAGTCTTCTCATTATATTCTTTAATCATTCATATAAGTACCCATACTTTCATCAGAACTTCACTATGGATGGGGTATTGTTAGGTTTGGTTCTAATGTTTAAACTCATTTTGTCTTTTAGAGGAGTAACTGATTTTTTTCCCTTGCTATAAGGTGACAAAAATTAAATTCCTGCATGATCTATGTTGGAGACATATTTTTGTAGATACCCAACTTACTCATATTTCTTTCTTATAAGGCTAACTTCTTTGTAGTCTAAATTTAATGATACAGACCTGATCAATGCATAATGGATTATCAATGCATTTTAATTGTTTCATACTCTCTATGGATAAGAAAAATGAATATTTCTTCTATATGTGACATAAATTTTGCTAATGTATTCTTTGTAATAAAATTGAACTATTGGGTTCTCTTTTTCTCCTTGCATAATATAAAAAGGGAAGCATTATTCATTTAGTAGGTGCTTATTTATTTAATGTATTTATTTGTGTGATGAATTTGAACAGGGTCAGGAAAGTTAGCCTTAACATAAACCATGAATTTTCAGCACTAGCAGTATTTTAGCTTTTAAAATCAGTTAACTTCTTTGGCATGGTTCCCACCTTATATTCTGTTGTTGGCAATAGGCCACCACAAAATGCTAAGCGCCATGGAGATAATTGGACTGTCATGTTTGCTAATAGAGTGTTTTTGAGATACATTGGGGGAGACAGTTATTGAAATGTTGGCTGTTAACGTTGGATCATCTAGTCCAGTATTTACACGTGGGTTTATCATCAGACTACATCTCAGCTGTCTTTTTATTGAATAACATTCATATTTAGTCATTTCCTAAAATACCAAAGTTCATTTTTACAACATCTTTCAACTATAGTCTTCATTATCCAACAGCAGATATAATTAAATGTAGCTTCATTGGAAATCATATAATGAAAACCAAAATTATATTTGATCAAATTATCTCTGTAGCTATCTAATCTTTTCATTTTTCTCTGAGTAGATTCATTAGATCTATTTGGTTACTAACAAGAAATTATTTTGATTCTTAAAACTCTTCACTGAAATAAATGATGGGTGTATTAGAGACTGGGTAATGGTCATCAAGTAGCTTTCTCTTTCTGAGTTAAGTATATCACAGGTAATTCACTCCACTGAGGTAAGGTGTGGTCCAATCTAAGAGAGAAAGCTGTGTGTAAGCTTTTTTCTCATTCCTGTGTGCCCTTGGAACCTGGATCCTTAAGTTTATGAAGAGCAAAATCATGTTAAGAAGGAAAGAAAGAAAGAAAGAAAGAAAGAAAGAAAGAAAGAAAGAAAGAAAGAAAGAAAGAAAGA
>NW_021604660.1:1635535-1637654 GCF_004785775.1 Grammomys surdaster
AGAAAGAAAGAAAGAAAGAAAGAAAGAAAGAAAGAAAGAAAGAAAGACACATAATGTGACTAAAATCATCAGCATTTAGTATCTCCTGTTTTGTTGTTTTTTCTCTGAATAACCTTGCACGAGCCCATATAGCCAAGATTTTAATTTTATGGTGTTTTATTAGATTTCATGGTTCAAGAGCACATGGTTGAGACAAGGCCATCTAGTACCAATTCAGCTCAGAAAGTCTCAGTTGTGTATTTGCCCATTAACAGTTTGGAGAGCATGATGGACAGCATTTGAGTAGATTCAGATACTGTCAGGAAGCCTCTGTCTGTAAGTCTAAACTGAGACAGAGACTTGACTAAATTCCTAATCGTACCAGTGAACTCAAATTGATCACACAATTGTGTTCCACATGTCCTATAAGCTCCCTTCCTCCCTCCCTCCCTCTCTCCCTCCCTCCCCCCTCCCTCCCTCCCTCCTTCCCTCCCTCTTAGGCCCAGGTGTTTATTTCCCTTACATGTAGGATGGTTCACAAACATAATACAAGGACTTCAGCACTGTAGCGGAGGGAGTATCCCAGGCCTCTTAGAGTAAGAGGCTCTTGGCCTTAATGTATACTGAAATTCAGACCCAAAGGCTCTGAATTTCTACATCGCACATCCAGTAGAGCTTGGGAGTGAAACTAGACCCAAGGCCATCTAAATGACAGGCCAGAGTGACATGAAGCCCACTTCCTGTGCTCTAACCATGGGTTTCCATCCCAAACCTACGGAAGGTGATTTCACTTGTTAGGGCCCAAAGGGACAGTCAATTCTACTCCTTCCACTCCCCAGGAAGCCACCTTGGTAACATATTTGATTGTACCCATTGTAAGTGGTAAAGGGATTGGCCTGGTCTCAACCATTATGAGGAGGTGTAAAAGGCTCAGGAAGGTAGTGTGGGTTAGGCCACAAGATGGGACAGATGATGTCATCCGAAGCATGTGACTGGTGGGAGCAGTTACTAAACTTCTAGGCAACCTAGTCTAGGCTATGCAGGCAGGTAGAAGGATGGGCAGTGCTCATTGTTTGACGTTGATGATGTCCACAAATTCAGGCTTGAGAGGTGAACCACCCACGAGGAGGCCATCCATGTCAGGCTGGCTAGCCAGCTCTTTGCAGGTTGCTCCAGTTGCAGAACCTCCATAAATGATCCAGGTGCACTAAGCCACCCTTTCAGAGACACTGGATTTTAGCCATGCCCGGAGCTTCTCATGTACTTCCTGGGCCTGTTGAGGGGTTGCAGTCTTGCCAGTCCCAATGGCCGACACAGGTTCATAGGCCAAGACCACCTTGTTCCAGTCCTTCACATTATCTGCGAAGACCTTGATTTGCTCGAAAACCACCTCAGTGATGCAGGCGATCACTCTGAGCCCCTCTGCTAAGGCATGATTCATTTTCTGTCCAATCAACTCATCTGATTCCCCCAAAGACATGCCTTCTTTCTGAGTGCCTCAGCATGACCCAGGTGGCTCCTAAGTTTTTGATCATGCCAGGGCTGATGTCCCCAGTGAAGGCCCCATTGGTCACTTTGTAGCAGTTCTGTGCAGCCACAGCAATTTTGGGATCCAGATTCTGCCTGACAAAGTTGATGTAAGGGGTTGGCAGTCCACAGACCACCTCGGTGTCTGCAGGCACTTTGCATTCAGGATGCAAATGAGTTCTCCCAGGCACTTCTTCCACCCGTTCATCTTCCAGTTACCCCCCATGAAGATCTTCCTGGAAGGCACCATTGGACTAAACTCAAGTCTCTGAACTCTCTCTCTCTCTCTCTCTCTCTCTCTCTCTCTCTCTCTCTCTCTCTCTCTAATTTGAACACTTGGATTCACTCGTATCCTGAAAAAAGAACTCCCCTGTATTTTATATGAAAGAATCATATTTTAGGTATGGTGGTGAAATAGATGATGGATGTGTGTGAAACTGAGCAATGTAATCTCAGCAATTTGTGAGACTGAGGCAGGAGGATTGTAAATCCAAGGCATTCCTGAATTACAGAAATTCCAGCCTAGGAACTTTAGTAAGAACTAGTCACAAGAAGAAAAGAAGAGAAGAAGAGAAGAGAAGAGAAGAGAAGAGAAGAGAAGAGAAGAGAAGAG
>NW_021604660.1:1637664-1643116 GCF_004785775.1 Grammomys surdaster
AGAAGAGAAGAGAAGAGAAGAGAAGAGAAGAGAAGAGAAGAGAAGAGAAGAGAAGAGAAGAGAAGAGAAAAGAGATGGTACAAGTGCTCTGCCTAATATGGGATGTCCTAAGATAAATTCTTATTCTTAATTACACACACACACACACACACACACACTGTTGACTGGCATATCAATGTGAATTAGATAATATTTTGGTGTGCAAATAGAAAAGGATTATTTCAGTAATTTCTCTAAGGATTGTCAGGCTTAACACCATAATGAAAAATTTGAGGACACTGAAAACAAGTTTTTGCAATTTAACTTGTACACTTTCTAGAAATTTCAAATTATTATCTCACAGGATCACTTTCAGCAAGCTCAGCTTTCATCATGGCAGTTATCCATCACTATGAAGAATCTAGTGCATCTAGTGCATGCCCACAGGTCCTTTGGTCTGAATGTGGTTTCGGTCTATATGGGGAAGATTGTGCCAATGATGGCGGGTTAGACAAAGACCAGTAAGAGTGTCTTGAGCTCCTATAAACCTAAGGCAGAGGGATACATCAATATGCTATGTATTACTTCAAAGACGGGTAATATAGGAGCAATATAGATGCCAACCTAAGCCAGGCATGGTCACTCAGCCACTCTGTACCCTAGATGGGATGAAATATTGTACCCCATCCAGCTGCTGGCTCTGCTCATATTTTATAAAACTAAAAAGGGGGAATTGTGCCCTTCCCCCAGCCTTGAGCAGGCCTGAGAGACCTTGTTTACCACAATAGACCAAACAATAGGACTCCAGAGGCATTGCCTGCCTTGGTGCCTCCTTGGCTGCCTGTAGCCTGGTACACAAGCTGAGAAGAATAGACTGCCTGCTGAGCTTACCTTGAGATATCTCTGGCCTGCAATTAAGGATGGATTTCCCTCACCCCCAGCAGGCTGAAGCAAGAAGGAACCCTGGGGGTGGGGGTGGGCTTTCCCCTTTAAATTGAAAGATGAACATTAAAGCACTGAGCCTCGATCAGAAACCTATGTCCTGCCTTCATCTCTTCCTGCCCTCCTGTCCCTTCTTCCATTCCCAGCCTCTCTTTCAGGTGAACTCAGTTGACTGTGGCCGCTGGCTGGCAACACAGATGGACACCTCAGTACTTGCAGGGCGTGCTCAGGGTGCTGAGTTCAAGTCCCTGCACTACAGGTTTAAAAATCATTATGGATCACGGGAAGATTTAGGGAAAGAGAGACTACCTTGAGCCAAGTGATTGTGAGAAAAGCAAGTTTTTAGCTGGCTCCCACAGAAAGGACAGGGAAGAATGAAGTAAAAAACATATCAAATCAAAACAAACAAACCCAGTGAAATACTAAAGATGCTGTAGCACAGAAGTGATGAAGAGTCCCACATGAAGACCAAGCTACAAACCCAGTAGTTACATTTGATCTAGCTTTTTCATTTAAATGTGTTCCCTTTTTAAAAAATCTGCTTCGAAGTAATTTTCATTTATTCCACCAAATGTTGTTAAAATGAAACACGGTTTGAAAACTGTTTCTTTAAAACAAACTCTTCTTCATTATTTTATTTTCCAACAGTATGTGTTTCTTTTAGTTCTTAAGCTGTGGATTGCGCTAATTCAGAGGACTTTTCAGAAGAACTTCCTGCTTCATTTTTTCGTATTTCCCCCTGAATGGTATTTTAAGTGCAATTCTGGGAAACGTGAAGAGGTTTGCTGTCAGAACAAAAGGACAAGTTAAAACATTCAGCGATTCTAAAATAGGAATCTATTGAAGATAGTTACGAGTGAACACTGCTAAATTTCCTTAATGAAGTAATTATTTCAAGCTGTGTTTCTTAAGGAATATTTAGTAATTAAGCTTATGAGTCCTTAATGAGAGCCACACTAACATAAAGACCTGTGCTGAATACTCTTGACTGTTACAAAACAGCCACACAGAGAGAATGAATGGTTATGACCTTGAAAGCCCCTGCACATCCTATTTCCTGGCTGGCAGAGGAACCATACATTTAATGCCATTTGAATGCTATGTGGCTGCAGCTTTGGCAATGGAAACTGTAGGGAGTGAGATTTGTTTCCCTCATCATCCTTACTACCCTCTGTTACCTATGCACCTCCTCTTTCTTTGCTAGTGTTTTTCCTTATCGAAACAATTTGATTCTTCCTGATTTCCTTGTGAGACACTCCTAGATTCCACAGATGAGTGTTAGACTTAACTTGAAGTTACTTTCAAATGCCATCATAGCGTTCATTGTGATTGTTGTCTAGACCAGGTGCTTCTGGGTTCTTGGGGCTTTATTTGAAGAACTAAAAGGCACACACAAATTGAGACATGGAAAGGAAAAGTAACTTTCTGAAAGCAAAGTGGTAGTACAAGCCAGATACTCTGCAAATGAGCAGCCAGCTCCAAGTACCATAGGTTCCCCCAGCTATTTTATGGGGTCTAAGAGGAGAAAAAGTTGGTTGCTAAGGACCACAGCATGCATAGCTATCTATTTTTGATTGACAAGCTTGTTTAAATAATTGCTCACTGTGCATCTCCCTTCCCATAATGCATTCAATTTTAATCATATGCATGTCCAATTATACATAGGAATCGGTGGTCAATAGGTTTTTCCTAAGGGTTCACTCAAAATACACTGCTTGTCTTACTGTGTGTGTGTCCAAAACTAGGTCATGCTAGACTGGTCTCAAGCCACTGATGCAAGATATGTTGTGGAACACGTTTAAACAAAAAGGTGGTGGAGAGGAGTAATTTACTCTATTGATTGAAGTGCAGTGTCTGTGTACACCAACATAGGTGAAGATAATAACTTGCTAAGTACATTGTTAAGAGAGGCTGTATGCATAGCCCAAGCCAAGTGGAGTTCCAGCTTGCTAAGATATCTCTATGTTTCATTGTATTGTGTTGTGTTGTGTTATGTTGTGTTGTGTTATGTTGTGTTGTATTGATAGTGTATGGCAAACAGAGAACAAACTCTCACAAATACATACTCTGGTCTTGGCATTATGGACAACTAACCCTTGCACCTCATCATCTGGATGTATATCAGCCCTCAATACCTACTGATGTAAGTCCAGGGTGACTGACATCAAGACCTCGGGATTCATCCTAACTGAAGCATAGTTCAGAGTGAGACAGGGATAGCTTTTGGAAGTTTTTGATGATCTCTTTCCCAGATTCTATTAACATTTTTGAAATAAGCATATTAAATGTGGTTATACAACTGCAATGGCTTTGGATATACTGGGCATGTTTGCCTTCTTCATTAAAAGAACATTTATTGGGAGGTATAGGTAATATGAAGTATTGTTGGAGATGATAGTCTTTTGGATTGTATTTCAGGAAACGTGCAACTGCCAAAAGTCAAGATACTAAAAGAACAAAAGAAAGAAGCAGACAGATCCAGGACTGCACAAAACCCAAACCACTGGGAACTATGGACCCAGATGTGTCTTGGGTAAATATCAGTGGCTACTGAGGCCTGATATACAACACTGGAGAATCTTCACAATCCAAAGCAGGAAGAAGCACAATAAATAAAGCCTGTGAACAACTCAGGTATATATAGACTTTTCCAAAAGCTATTGACGTATCAACCATCACTTAAGAAAAAGTCCAGCTATCAGTGTCAAGCATTGATTGGCTGTCCAGCAACTTTATAATATAATAGGATATAATATGTGATATTTGCAAACAAGGCAAGATGACAATTGTAACCAATATGCCTGTAGTCACCAAGTTGGAGGCCTAAATTTCATCATAGAAATGTCAAACATTTCATAAATGTGTATGCTTCACTTTAGGAAAAAGACTGCTTAAGATTATTTGTCAAAATATGGTTGTTTTGGGCTACCCTTTTTGTACTGATACAATATTGAAACACATTTGAGATATTTGTGAATATGGTCTATACTTCATATGTCAAAAATAATACCCAGGCATTAAGAAAGATCACCTCAAACAGTTTGCTTTTGAATATTAGTAACAATGAAATATTGATGAGTATTATGAAAATGTCTTATATTCAAAAGGTTATTATATAGTTTTATCTGTTCCTGTTTTTCATTTTATTTATTTTTTTTTTTCACTTTATATCCCTATCAAAGCCCCATGTTATCCTCTCCTCTCAGCCTCACCCTCCCACTCCCTTATGCCCCTCCTTCTCTCCTTCTCTTCAGAGAAGAAGGGGAAAGCCCCCACCCTGTACAAACTCACTCTGGCACATCAAGTCTCTTCAAGACTAAGTGCATCCTCTCCCACTGAGGCCAGACAAGGCATGGCAGCAAGGGGAAAAGAATCCAAATACAGGCAACAGACTCCTAGTCAGAGACAGCACCCACTCCAATTGTTGGAGTCCCACATAAGACCAAACTGCACATCTGCTACATATATGTAGGGTGCCTAGATCCAGTCCACATTTGCTTTTTGGTTAATGAATCAGTCTCTGTGAGCCTCCAGGCTCAGGTTAGATTACTCTGCAGGTCTTCTTATAGTGTTCTTGACCCCTCCAACTACCTCAATCTTTCTCTAACTTTTCCAGAAGACTCCCTGAGCTCTGACTCACGTTTGGCTGTGGATCCCTTCATCTGTTTCCATTAGCTGCTGGAAGAAGCCTCTCAGTGGACAGGCTCCTGTCTGCAAGCATAGCAGAGTATCAATAATAGTGTCAGGGATTGGCTGTCTTCCATGGATGGGATGGAATGGGTCTCAAATTGGGCCAGTCAGCCATTGGTTGGTCATTTCCTCAATTTCTGCTTCATCTTTATCCCTGAACGTTTTTTAGGCAGAGCAAATTTAGGGTTGAATGTTTTGTGGGTGTGTTGATGTCCCCCAGTCTCCACTGGAAGTCCTGCCTGGATGTGGTTACCTCAGGCTCCATACACTTTTCTGCTAGGAGTCTCAGCTAGGGTCATCCCAGAGACTCCCAGGAGCCTCCCTTGTCCCAGGTGTCTGGGTTGTCCCAGAGATGCCCTCCCTTACCAATTTCTCTTCTTTTCTCCAGTCACCTGACCCCCTTCCTGCTCTCTTCATACCTGATCCCCATCCCAAAGTAAAATCAGTTTTAGCATAGGAGTGAAGAGGGAATCTGTTTTACCTTGATGCTGCAAAGCAAGATTTTAAATCATTATAGTGAATTTGGCAGTAAACTGAGTTTTAAATGATATTAATTGCTCAAGAAAACAGAAGGAAACACCATCTGTCTAGGTTATTTTGCTTTCCTTTATTTGTTGGAAAATTTGGATGTTCTAATGATAGAGAAGAGGAGGAGGTGGTGATGATGGTGGAGGAGGAATCGGAAGAGGAAGGTAAAGGAGAAGGGAAAGGGAGGGGAATAAAGGGGAAGAGGAGGAGAAGAGGAAGAGGAAGAGGAAGAGGAAGAGGAAGAGGAAGAAGAAGAAGAAGAAGAAGAAGAAGAAGAAGAAGAAGAAGAAGAAGAAGAAGAAGAAGAAGAAGA
>NW_021604660.1:1643126-1645804 GCF_004785775.1 Grammomys surdaster
GAAGAAGAAGAAGAAGAAGAAGAAGAAGAAGAAGAAGAAGAAGAAGAGACCCAATCAGTGTGCTCTTCCCTGGGGAAGACTCTCTGTCCTATTTTTTTCGATCTTTAGCTGCCTTTGCTTGTAATTTAGGCCTTGTGAACTTTCCCCTTCCAAGTGAGCACGTCTACTGCCATTATTCTCATTCCCATCATGCTTAGGCAGTCATGGATTTTTATAGACTAAGCAAGTTGCATTTATATATTTAGGATAACACAAACACACACACATACACACACACACACACACACACACACACACACACATATGCATGTCAGAGGGTTTGAAGGAAGAAAGGGGAGGGAATGATGTGATTATAATTTTAAAAGAAAAAAAGTAGACAGGAAGCTGGGAACGAGACATAGTGCGATATTCCCTGTGGGACCAGAAAGGAGATGATAGGGGATGGATGTAGGCTGAATACATTGCATTCATGGGTGGGAATTTCAAAGAATATTTTGTAAAGAAAATAATACAGTTACCAAAATGAAAAGCTTCTTGATTTATTGAGCACAATATAGTGCTAACATCATTTTGTCTAACTTAGACAATCATTCATTTGAAGAACTTATGAACATATAAGTAGGCAACTCACGTTCTCCATGCTTAAGATTCCCTCAGCATGGGAGACAAGAGAAAGATTAAAATTACCAGTTGGGTGCAAATCTTAGGATTGAGAATATTGGTTAATAAAGGATGTGTGAGGCTGGACAGGAGCACTTTCATTGTGGCAGGTGAAAACAAGACACAAGTGAAGTTTCTGTAGACTCTGTGCCTCCATAGCCCCTCAGGTGACAAAGTAATTGGTACTGAATCTAACCATGGTAAGCAGAGGTCTGTAGTGTCAAACAAAGAGCTCCTAACCCTTATCCCTCAGGAATGTAGCATAACTTTCTAAAGATGGCTACTGTAGGGAGAACAAAAGAGCTGCCAATTCTGTGAGGTCAACCGAAGTCAGTGTCACATGCAAAAGGATTGCTCTTGTGATGTGCAAGGAATTATGGCTCCCTGATGAGGAGGGGTTCAAACACTGAACTAGCACCCATAGCACGGAGTAACTAGGAGCAACTGGAAAGGAGCTGGACTGCTCCTGCAGCTATGCAGTGTAACTGGATGTGGGTCGGGGCAGAGGGGACCTGATGAGGGTGTCATGCAGCACGAACCTTACAAAGGATTCCTGCTCAGAAAATTTTAAATTCTCCCCTGAGAAGACAAACATTGTAGTGGTGGGTCTGGGACTGAGTGCTAAATCACATTATAGTGGCAGATTCTCCTCATCAGGGGTGGACAGCTGAAGCAGTCTTTTGACATTCATTTATTAAATTTTTGCAATAAATATGTATTAAGCATATGTCCTTTGTGTGTGTTCACCTGAGGGGTGTATTGTCTATGAATTTACCTATACAATCTGTGCCCCAACTCTTCCTACAGTTGATATTCTTTTACACAAATAATTCAATCATGATTTCTGCCACAGTCACCTAACCTTCACACCTGAAGCTTGTGCTGGGAATCTCCTGTGCTCTGGTTCCGTCTTCCTTGATGGTCCTCTATTTCTCAGTCAGAGGAATCCTTGGCCCCAATTTTTGCAGATATTTAACATACTCCTTGATCTTGTAATATGTCCATCTACTGACCTCAAAGCTATTGTAGATGAAGGAGTTAGAGGGAGGACTGAAGGAGATGAATGGGTTTGCAATCCCATAGGAAGAACAACATTATCAACCAACCAGACCCCCCCCCTGCCCCCGGAGATCCCAAAGGCTAAAACACCAAGCAAAGAACACACATGGAGGGACCCATGACTCCAGCTGCATATGTAGCAGAGGATGGCCTTATCTGGCATCAATGAGATGAGAGGCCCTTGGTCCTGTGAAGGCTTGATGACCCAGTATAGAGGAATGCTAGGGCAGTGAGATGGGAGTGGGGGTGGGTGGGTAGGTGAGCACCCTTATAGAGTCCAGGGGGAAGGGGGTAGGAGATAGGGGATTTGCAGAGGGGAAACTGGGAAGGGGGATAACATTTGAAATGTAAATAAATAAAATAACCAATAAAAATTTTTAAAAATCATCTTCTATTTTGAAAAAGAAGGATGGAACATGTGACCCAAAGATATGCTTTGTGGCAAATAGCAGATGGTGGTCAATTGTAGTGAACAGATAGCACTGTACATAGGAAATGGATGTTTGCTACTTCGTGTTGCTTTGAGAGACAATATGAAAACATTAGTTTCTCTTGAGGAACAGGCCAATAGGATATGTTTGTATATGTGTGTGTGTGTGTGTGTGTGTGTGTGTGTGTATGTGTTCATGTGTGTATATGTATATGTGTGAATATGTGTGTATGTGTGTATGTGTGTGTGTGTGTGTGTGTGTGTGTGTGTAAATGAGTGTATTAAATGTTATTACTATATTGAAGTACTAACAATGGCTATATCATACTTGAGAGGCATTGAATCTGGTATTGGTCAGTTCTGGGGCTGGGTACCTCTGCAGTCCAAAGATGGTGCTGAAAACCTGGAGGATTTCTAGAGAGCCATTGATTCTCAGTCATTTTGAAAGTCTGAAAATGCTAGTTCTGATCTCAGAGAAAGAGTCTTCTTCTTCTTCTTCTTCTTCTTCTTCTTCTTCTTCTTCTTCTTC
>NW_021604660.1:1645814-1657208 GCF_004785775.1 Grammomys surdaster
TTCTTCTTCTTCTTCTTCTTCTTCTTCTTCTTCTTCTTCTTCTTCTTTTTCTTCCTCCTCCTCCTCCTCCTTCTCCTCCTCCTTCTCTTCCTCCTTCTCCTCCTCCTCTTCTTTTTCTTCTCCATGAGGATAAAGTAACCCAACAGAGAGAGACGGAAGGCCAAGTGAGCAGAACAGTCCTTCTGTCAGGAGTGTTTTGTTGTTTTGTTTTGTTTTTATTTTTGTTTTTAAATCTAGACTGCTACCATGAAGTGTTGCCTAGATTTGAGCTAGTTTTCGAAATCAATTAAAACAGCAGTTTCTCAAATATGGTCTCCTACACAGGTGATTCCAATTTGAGGCAAGTTAATATCAAAACCAAGCAACAGGGTGTCAAATTGAAGATGCTTCAACCTTAGCCCTGTCTCCAGTGCTGAAATTACATCCATGTATTTTTGTATGTATTACCCACAGCTGACGTCAGGAGGCTAGATGGAGCTACCGAAGAAATAAAAACTACAGCATCTTCAAGGTTTTCTGTTTGGGATAGGCTTTTCTTTTCATATTTCAGAGAAAGAAAAGAATTAGGAAAAATAAACTAGTCAAAAATCTAGAGTATTTAATGATTACAAAAATCCTTCATTGTCTGTGGTTTCTATTTTTGTCATTTTATTTGCCATATTTCGTTTTGCTTGAATAGAATTATTTTCCTCCAGTGAAAATATTACCACTAATGCTGTTAAAAAGACATATTTGTCTATAATTATCTTAAACTTGTGTTTTGACAAGATTCTTTTTTTTCCTACAAACTCCTACAGTTTCACTAGACTCATGTTTATGGGAGACTCTAAATGGGGAAGGTGCGACAGCTTAGTGAGCAAAGTATATACCCTGTAATCAGGAGGACTAGGATTCTGATCCTTACCATACCAATAAAAATGCTGGGCAGCAGGGTGTCTCTTGTGATGCCAGCAACTGAGACACAGAGACATAGAATCCTTGAGGCAAGCTACTTAGATGGCTAGATTAGCCGGAATTTGAATTTGGCAAGCTCTGGGCTCAGCAAGAGACCCTGCCTCAATAAATAAAGTACAGAGTAATCAAGAGAGACATCATGAATTAATTTTGAACCTACACACACACATACACACACACACACATACACAAATGACTTAAAACCTTTTTAAACTGAGAAGACTCCTGTGTAGTAGAAACTTTCATTTTTTTAAGATTGGATATTTTATTTACATTTCAGATGTTATCCCCTTACCCCATTCCCACCGCTGCTCAAGAACCCCCATCCCATCTCCCCTCCTCCTGCCTCTATGAGGATGTGCGTCCACCTACCCCCTACTCCCACCTCCCTACCCTGGAATTACCCCACACATGGCATCCAGCCTTCATGGGACCAAGGATCTCCCCTCCCACCTGTGCCTTACAGGGCCAACCTCCCTGACATATACAGCTGGAGCCCTGGGTCCCTCCATAAGTGCTCCTAGGCTGGTGGTTTAGACTCTGGGAGCTCTGGTTGGTTGGTATTGTTTCCCTCCTCATGAGGCTGCAAACCCCTTCAGCTCCTTCAGTTTTCACTCTAACTCCATTGGAAACCCCTTGATCAGTTTAATGGTTAGCTGTGAGCATCTGACTCTGAATATGTCAAGCTCTAGCAGACCTCATAGGAGACAGATATATCAGGCTCCTGTCAGCATACAGTTCCTGGCATCCAAATCAGTGTCTATCTTTGGTAAATGTACAAGGGATGGATATCTAGATGAAACAGTCTCTGGACAGCTCCTCCTTCAGTTTCTGTCCAAAGCTTTGTCTCCATATTTGCTCCCATGAGGATTTTGTTACCCCTTCTAAGAAGATCCAAAGCACCCACAATTTGGTCTTCTTTGTTCATGAGCTTCAGGTGGTCTGTGAGTTGCATCTTGGATATTGCAAGCTTTTGGGCTAATATCCACTTACTAGTGAGTACATACCATGTGTGTTCTTTTGTGATTGGGTTACCTCACTCAGGATGATATTTTCTAGTTCCATCTATTTACCTAAGAATTTCTCAAATTCATTGTTTTAAATAGCTGAGTAATATTCCATTGTGTAAATGTACCACATTTTCTGTATCCATTCCTCTGTTGAAGGGCATATGGGTTGTTTCCAGCTTCTGGCTATTATAAATAAGGCTGCTGTGAGCATAGTGGAGCATGTGTCCTTGTAATATGTTGGATCACCTTTTGGGTATATGCCCAGGAGGTATAGCTGAGTCCTCAGGTAATGCTCTGTCCAATTTTCTGAGGAAACACCAGACTGATTTCCAGAGTGGTTATACCAGCTTTCAATCCCACCAACAATGGAATAGTGTTTCTCTTTTACCACATCCTCGAAAGCATCTCCTATCACCTGAGTTTTTGATCTTGGCCATTCTGACTGGTGTGAGGTAGAATCTCAGGGTTGTTTTGATTTGCATTTCCCTGATGACTAAGGATAATGAACATTTTTTTAGGTGCTTCTTGGCCATTCGACTTTCCTCAGTTGAGAATTCTTTGTTTAGCTCTATATCCCATTTTTTAATAGGGTTATTTGGTTGTCTGGAGTCTAATTTCTTGAATTCTTTGTATATATTGGATATTAGCCCTCTATCGGATGTGGGCTTGGTAAAGATCTTTTCCCACTCTGTTGGTTGCTGTTTTGTCCTATTGACAGTGTCCTTTGCCTTACAGAAACTTTGCAATTTTATGAAGTCCCATTTGTCAATTCTTGACCTTAGAGCATAAGCCATTGGTGTTCTGTTCAAGAACTTTTCCTCTGTGCCCAAGTATTCTAGGTTCTTCCTCACCTTCTCTTCTATTAGTTTCAGTGTATCTGGTTTTATGTGGAGGTCCTTTATCCACTTGAACTTGAGCTTTGTACAAGGAGATAAGAAAGGATTGATTTGCATTCTTCTACATGCTGACCTCCAGTTGAACCAGCACGATTTGTTGAAAATGCTGTCTTTATTCCACTGGATGGTTTTAGCTCCTTTGTCAAAGATCAAGTGACCATATGTGTGTGGGTTCATTTCTGGGTTTTCAATTCTACTCCATTGATCTTCCTGCCTGTCTCTGTATCAATACCATGCTGTTTTTATCACTATTGCTCTGTAGTACAGCTTGAGGTCAATGATGGTGATTCCTCCAAAAGTTCCTTTATTGTTGAGAATAGTTTTCACTATCCAGGGTTTTTTGTTATTCCAAATGAATTTGAAAATTTCTCTTTCTAACTCTGTGAAGAACTGAGTTGGGATTTTAATGGGAATTGCATTGAGTCTATAGAGTGCTTTCAGCAAGGTGGATTATTGTATTAATCCTGCCAATCCATGAGCATGGGAGATCTTTCCATCTTCTGAGATCTTCTTCGATTTCTTTCTTCAGAGACTTGAAGTTCTTGTCATACAGATCTTTCACTTGCTTTCTTAGATTCACACCAAGATATTTTATATTATTTGTGACTATTGTGAAGGGTGTCATTTCCCTAATGTCTTTTTCAGTCTGTTTATCTTTCATGTAGAGGAAGGCTACTGATTTGTTTGAGTTGATTTTATAACTAGCCACTTTGCTAAAGTTTTTTTTTTCCAGGGTTAGGAGTTCTCTGGTGGAAGTTTTGGGGTCACTTAAGTATACTATCATATCATCTGCAATTTTGACTTCTTCCTTTCCTATTTGTATCCCTTTGACTTCTTTCTGTTATCTAATTGCTCTGGCTAGGACTTCAAGTACTATATTGAATAGATAGGGAGAGTGGACAGCCTTGTCTAGACCCTGATTTTAGTGGGATTGCTTCAAGTTTCTCTCCATTTAGTTTGATGTTGGCTATTGGTTTGCTGTATATTGCTTTTACTATGTTTAGATATGGGTCTTGAATTCCTGATCTTTCCAAGCCTTTTACCATGAAGGGGTGTTGAATTTTGTCAAATGCTTTCTCAGCATCTAGTGAGATGATCATGTGTTTTTTTTCCTTTGAGTTTGTTTATATAGTGGATTATATTGATGGATTTCTGAATATTGAACCATCCCTGCATTCCTGGGACAAAGCCCACTTGATCATAATGGATGATTGCTCTGATGTGTTCTTCTTGGATTCAGTTTGCTAGAATTTTATTGAGTATTTTTGCATCAATATTCATAAGGAAGATTGATCTAAAGTTCTCTTTCTTTGTTGAGTCTTTGTGAGGTTTAGGTATGAGTGTGATTGTAGCTTCATAGAATGAATTGGGTAGTGTTCCTTCTGTTTCTATTTTGTAGAATAGTTTGAAGAGAATTGGTATTAGGTCTTCCTTGAAGGTCTGATAGAATTCTGCACTAAAACCATCTGGTCCTGGGCTTTTTTTGGTGGGGAGGCTTTTAATGACTGCTTCTATTTCTTTAGGGGTTATGGGACTATTTAGGTGGTTTATTTGCTCCTGATTTAACTTTGCTACCTGGTATCTGTCTAGAAAATTGTCCATTTCATCCAGATTTTCCAGT
Organism: Grammomys surdaster; assembly: GCF_004785775.1. Classification (NCBI taxonomy): domain Eukaryota; kingdom Metazoa; phylum Chordata; class Mammalia; order Rodentia; family Muridae; genus Grammomys; species Grammomys surdaster. Next base: position 1,650,296 of record NW_021604660.1, read on the forward strand.
TTTGTTGAGTATAGGCCTTTGTAGTAGGATATGATGATTTTTTGAATTTCCTCAATTTCTGCTGTTATGTCTCCCTTTTCAGTTCTGATTTTATTAATTTGGATACTGTCTCTGTGCCCTCTGGTTAATCTGGCTAACAGTTTACCTATCTTGTTGATTTTCTCAAAGAACCAGCTCCTTGTTTTTTTGATATTTTGTATAGTTCTTTCTGTTTCTACTTGGTTGATTTGAGCCCCGAGTTTGATTATTTCCTGCCATCTACTCCTCTTGGGTGTATTAGCTTCTTTTTGTTCTAGAGATTTCAGGTGTGCTGTCAAGTTGTTAATGTATGCTCTTTCCAGTTTCTTTTTGTAGGTACTTAGAACTACGAATTTTCCTCTTAGCACTGCTTTCATTGTGTCCCATAAGTTTTGGTATGATGTGTCCTCATTTTCATTAAATTCTAAAAAGTCTTTAATTTCTTTTTTTTATTTCTTCCTTGACCAAGTCATCATTGAGTAGAGCTTTGTTCAGTTTCCATGTGCATGTGGGTTTTCCATTTGTTTTGTCATTATTAAAGACCAGCCTTAGTCCATGGTGATCTGATAGGATGCAAGGAATTATTTCAATCTTTTTGTATATGTTGAGGCCTGTTTTGTGACCAATTATATGGTCGATTTTGGAGAAGGTACCATGAAGTGCTGAGAAAAAGGTATATTATTTTGTTTTAGGATGAAATATTCTATAGATATCTGTTAAATCCATTTGGTTCATAACTTCTGTTAATTTCAATGTGTCTCTGTTTAGTTTCTGTTTCCATGATCTATCCATTGCTGAGACTGGGGTGTTGACATCTCCTACTATTATTGTGTGAGGTGCAATATGGGTTTTGAGCCTTAGGTATGTTTCTTTTATGTATGTGGGTGCCCTTGCATTTGGAGCATAAATGTTCAGAATTGAGAGTTCATCTTGGTAGATTTTTCCTTTGATGTGTATGAAGTGTCCTTCCTTATCTTTTTTGATTACTTTTGGTGGAAAATCCATTTTATTTGGTTTTAGAACGGCTACTCCAGCTTGTTTCTTGGGACCATTTGCTTTGAAAATTGTTTTCTGTCCTTTTACTCTGAGGTAGTGTCTGTCTTTGTCACTGAAGTGTGTTTCCTGTATGCAACAAAATTCTGGGTCCTGTTTGTGTATCCAGTCTGAGAGTCTAGGTCTTTTTATTGGAGAATTGAGTCCATTGATGTTAAGAGATATTAAGGAAAAATGATTGTGGCTTCCTGTTATTTTTGTTATTAGAGGTAGAATTATGTTTGTGCAGCTATCTTCTTTTGGAGTTGTTGGAAGATTACTTCCTTGCTTTTTCTAGGTTGTAGTTTTCTTCCTTGTGTTGTTGTTTTTCCACCAATTATCCTTTGAAGTGTTGGTTTGTGGGAAGATATTGTGCAAGTTTGGTTTTGTCATGGAATATCTTGGTTTCTCCATCTATAGTGATTGAGAGTTTTGCTGGGTATAGTAGTCTGGGCTGGCATTTGTGTTCCCTTAGGGTCTGTATGATATCAGTTCAGGATCTTCTGGCTTTTATAGTCCCTGGTGAGAAGTCTGGTGTAATTCTTATAGGTCTTCCTTTATATGTTACTTTACCTTTTTCTCTTACTGCTTTTAGTATTTTTTCTTTGTTTTACGCATTTGGTGTTTTAATTATTATGTGACGGGAGGTATTTCTTTTCTGGTCTAGTCTATTTGGTGTTCTGTAGGCTTCTTGTATGTTTATGGGCATATCGTTCTTTAGGTTAGGGAAGTTTTCCTCTATAACTTTGTTGAAGATATTTACTGGCTCTTTAAGTTGGTAATATTCACTCTCTTCCATACCTATTATCTTTAGGTTTTGTCTCCTCATTGTGTCCTGGATTTCCTGGATATTTTGGGTTAGAAGCATTTTGCATTTTGCGTTTTATTTGACAGTTGTGTCAATGTTTTCCATGATATCTTCTACACATGAAATTCTCTCTTCTATCTCTTGTATTCTGTTGGTGATGCTTACGTCTATGACTTCTGATTCTTTCCTAGGTTTTCTATCTCCAGGGTAGTCTCTCTTTGAGATTTCTTTATTGTTTCTATTTCCATTTTTAGATCATGTATAGTTTTGTTTAATTACTTCATCTGTTTGGTTGTGCTTTCTTGCAATTCTTTAAGGAATTTTTGTGTTTCCTCTTTAAGGGCTTCTACCTGTTTACCTGTGTTCTCCTGTACTTCTTTAACAGAGTTACTTATATCCTTCTTAAATTCCTCTATCATCAACATGAGAAGTGATTTTAATTCTGAATCCTGCTTTTCCGATGTGATGGGGTGTCCAGGGCTTGCTATAGTGGGAAAACTGGGTTCTGATGATGCCAAGTAAGTTTGGTTTCTGTTGCTTATGTTCCTGCCCGTACCTTTCACCATCTGGTTAACTCTAGTGTTACCTGTACTCACTGTCTCTGACTGGAGCCTGTCTTTCCAGTAATCTTGCTTGTGTCAGAACTCCTCAGAGTCCAGACATCTCTGTGATCCTGTGATCCTAAGCTCCTGGGTGGAAGAACTCCTGGGACTTAGGCTGCCTCTGGGATCCTGAAATCCTGCTGCTCTGAGTTCAGTGGTTCCTCTAGGATGGTTCAGGATATGATATATTCACAGGAGCAGACCAGCTAGGTGTCTACCACAAAACTCATTTATTTTATTTTATTTTTAAAATTTTCATTAATTAATTTACTTAGTCACTTTATATCCTTATTACAGCCCCCCTCCTTTCTCTCTTCCCAGTCCCACGCTCACATTCCTTCTTCCATTCTTTCTACCCTTTCTTCTCAATGAAGAGAGGCACTCCCATCCCTGAGTACCAACCAGCCTTGGCATATCAAGTCACAGCAAGACTAAACTCATTCTCTTCCACCAAGGCCAGACAAGGCATCCCAGCTAGAGGAAAGGAATCCAATGTCAGGAAACAGAGTCAGAGACAGCCCGTGCTCCAAATGTTAAGGAATCCACATGAAGACCAAGCTACACATTTGCTATATATGTATGTATATGGAGCCTAGGTCTAGCCCATACATGCTCTTTGGTTAGTGCCTGAGTCTGTGTGGGCTTCCATGGACCCCTGTTATTTTCCTCTGTACGTCTTCTTGTGATGTCCATGATGCCTCCAACTCCCTCAGCCCTTCCCAAACTCTTTCACAAGACTCCCTGACTTTTGCCTCATGTTTAGCTGTGGGTTTCTTTTTCTGTTTCTATTAGCTTCTGGAAGAAGCCTCTCAGTGGACAGGCTCCTGTCTGCAAGCATAGCAGCATATCATTAATAGTGTCAGAGATTGGGTCCCCTGGGATGGGTTAGGTCTCAAGTTGGGGCAGTCATTGCTTAGCCATCACCTCAGTCTTTTTTTTTTCCATCCTTATCCCTGCATATTTTGTAGGCAGGACAAATTTTGGGTTGAAGTTTTTGTGGATGTATGGTATCCATCTCCCTCCACTTAAAGTCCTACCTGGCTACAGGAGATGGTCACTTTAGGCTCCATGTCCCTGGATGCTAGGATTTTCAGCTAGGATCATTCCCATAGACTCCCAGAAGTCTGTCCTGGCTATGTCTCTGGCTTATCCCAGAGATATATCGTCCCCCCCCAATTTACATTCTCTCTCCCAGCTCCCCAGTTGGATTTCCAACCCCATTCTTCCCCATGCCTTCTCTCACACAATTCCCTCCTTCTATCTGCCACTCTTGTCTATTTTATTTCTCTTTCTTAGTGGGATTCAAGCATCCTCCTTTGGGCTCCCTTTTTTACTTAGCTTCTTTGGGTCTATGCATTGTAGCATGGATATCCTGCACTTTATGGCTGGCATCCACTTATAAGTGAGTATATACCATGTATGTCTTTCTGGGTTACCTCACTCAGGATGATATTCTGAAAATTTATTCATTTACCTGCAAAATTCATGATGTCTTTTTTTTTCTTAATAGCTGAATAGTATTCCATTGTGGAAATGAACCACATTTCCTTTACCCATTCTTCAGTTGAGGAATAGCAAGGTTGTTTCGAGTTTCTGGCTATTATGCATAAAGCTGCTGTGAACATAGTTGAGCGAATGTCCTTGTGATATAGTAGGGCCTTTTTTGGGTATATGCCCAGGAGTGGTATAGCAGGGTCTTGAGGTAGAACTATTTCCAATTTTCTGAGAAGCAGCCAGATTGATTTCCAAAGTGATTGCATAGGTTTGCACTCACATCAGCAATAGAGAAATATTTCCCTTGCTCTACATCCTCACCAGCAGCATTTTTTGACAAAGAAACCAAAAAAAGTATCTTCTACAAATGATGCTGGTCTACCTTCTACATGTCTGCATGTAGAAGAATGCAATTAGAAACTTGCCTGTTTTTTAAATAAAAAAACGGGACCATAAATGACATTGAAATTCTAAATTACAAATGAAATGTTCAAGGATCAGGCAGCTCAAGATCCATCATCAGAAATCCTCATATTCACTTAGAACCTAAACCTTGCCTATAATTGCCTCTTGCAAAAACATATGCCTCATTCCTTTCTGGATATTTAGTCCAATTTGATTACACTCACCTTAAGTGTTTGAAAGAAGAACCAAAAACCCAAACTAATGAGCTTTCATAAAGTTGTACATCTGTACAGTGACCAAAAGCTCCTGCTGTGTTTTTTCTGAAGTGGTGAGACCAATTTTCCTCTGACTTTCCTCTGAATAGTTACTGACATTCATAAAGCTCCTGAATTTAATAGATTTAGGTTATGTTGTCATTTGTCACAATGCAACACCTTCTGTCTTCTCTGCTATCACTGAAAGTTTTTTTTTTTAAAAAAACTTTAAGATATTTGACTAATACAATACCATGTTTTTTAACCTATAAAAAGCCACCAAGAAACAGCCTCAGATTTCTCAGTTTTATGACTATTATGATATTGGCATTGGTATAACATTATTTGCTTAGCCACAACTGAAAAGCAGTGGATAATAAGCTCTACAGGTCTTTGAGAGCTTGCAGGGGTCCAGGTTAGTCAACTCTGTTGGTCTTCCTGTGGGGTTTCTATCCCCTTCAGGGCTTTCAATCCTTTCCCCAGCTCTTCCATAAGGGTTCCCAAACTCCATCCAATGTTTAGCTGTGGGTATTTGCATCTATTTTAGTTAGCTGCTAGGTAGAGCTTCTCAGAAGACAGTTATGCTAGGCTCCTGTCTATAAGCATAACAGAATATCATTAATAGTGTCAGGGATTGGTTCTTGCCCATGGGATGTGTCTCAAGTTGGACTCATTATCGACTGGTCATTCCTTAAGTCTCTGCTCTATATTTGCCCCTCAAACTGAGCCTCCAATGAAAGAGCATACCTGGACTGGACCGAGGGCTCCAGGACATATGTATCTGATTTGTAGCTCAGTCTCCATGTGGGTTCCCCAAAAACTGGAGAAGAAGTTTTCCCTTAAAGCTGTACCTGACTGTGATATCTGTTCTGCAACAAGGCTGTTTTGCTTGGCCTCAGTGGAGATGATGCACCTAATCTTGCTAGGGTTGGGGGCTATACAGGGTTGGGGCACACCCTGTGAGAGAGGACAGGGAGGAGGGGCAGCATTTGGGATGCAAATGACTGAATGAATAAATAATCAAGTTTTACAGGTAAAAGGGGCTGTTGTGATTTCAATGTGCCTTGAGGGGAGGGGTTTGACAGAGATATTACATTTAGTTCTGAGTGTTCCAAAGTCTCTTACTTTCTGTACATTTGTGGTTCTTTCTACTGTAAGAGGAAGCTTCTCTGATGGCAGCTGAATGAGACTGATGGTGGCTGATCTATAGGTACAGAAGAATGTGTCAGTAGTCGTTTTATTGGTATGCCCTTTAGCAGCAACAGTATTTGGATTTCCCCTAGACCCACATCCTATCTAGTTTCAGGTCTTTGGGTAGTTTCAGATGTGGGACTGCGTAAGGGTATTCTGGTTCATGGCTGGGCAGGAGCCTAGAACCCCGAGACTCTGCGTGAGAACTGGCAGGAGTTCAGTGCGCCCCTAGAACCCAGGGTCCTGAAAGGCAGTCTAGTCTCCATAGAATTACATTGTTCAGTCATGTAGGCCGGCCATTACAGCTCCTCCCAAAGTGCACAGGTAGAGGGTATGACTAGAGGCCTCAGGCCCTAGGGATTTACATACTAATGAAGGCCATATGGCAGAGCAAATTAAGCATGCCTCCCCAGATCCTCCCCCTTTCTCCCTCCCTATATAACTCAGGACTGCCCTGAGTTTTACGGGGGTACGCCCAGATCCATCCACCATCTGCCATGACAATTAACCCTTTTGGAACCAAGGACTTCCTCATGTCATTGGGGCCTGCTACTGCCAAAGCCTCCAGGCCACTGGAACCTTAGACGTTGCTCCTGCATGTGGGACCTGCCGCAGCATGTGGAAGCCTCCAGGACTCCACTGCTGCGGCTCCCTCTATTTTTTCCCCACATTCAGACATGGATTTCATCTCATGTAATGGGACTTAAGTTCAAATCAGAGAGTGGTTGGTTGTTTCCACAAGCTTTATGCCACAATTGTATCAACATGTCTCGCAGACACATCACAATTGTAGATTGCATAATTTGTATCTGAGTTGGTATTTACCTTTCACCTCTGGTAGCATGCAAAGACTTAATCAATATGAGGGAAGGCTCTAGTTAGGCACTAGCCTGATTTCTCAATGTGTACATGGTAAAGCCTTAACTATCAGTTTGTGGAAAGCAACTTATACCTTGGCAAATAGCAATTAGATGTAACCCATTCCTAGTACTGGAAGTTACAGGAAAGATGTCTAGATGGGGCACAGTCTCACTTGTTATTTGGTGATTGCATTTAGATTTCCTATCTATCTATCTATCTATCTATCTATCTATCTATCTATCTATCTA
>NW_021604660.1:1657218-1673910 GCF_004785775.1 Grammomys surdaster
CTATCTATCTATCTATCTATCTATCTATCTATCTATCTATCTATCTATCCATATGACCCCTGAAATTGTTCCTAGTGTTAGTTGTCTTTCTCTTATTCACTCCCTTACTCCTCTTTCCTCCTCTCTGCCCTCTGCCATTTAATCTTACCATTTCATACTCCAAAATCTCCATAATAACATGCTGGATTTTCTTTTTTTTGAGAAACTCTGTATTCCCTCCTAGACCCTTACTCTACATCTAAGCTCTGTGGTTAAACTGCCATGCTCATCAAAGGCATAATAGATAACATCCACTTATGAGAGAATACATACTATATTTTTCCTTTTGTTTCTGGGTTACCTAACTTAGGAGGATTTTTTCTAGTTCCATCCATTTACTTATGAATTGCATGATTTCCTTTTTTTTGTTTTGTTTTGTTTTGTTTTTTTAACTGCTAAATACTCTTCCCTCCAGATTCTCTGGAACTGAGTTATAGATGGTTGTAACCCACTATGTAGGTACCAAAGGTTGACCTCAAGTCATCTGAAGGAGCAGCCAATGCTCTTAACTACTGTGTCATCTCTTCAGCTATTTATTTATTTATTTTTTGAAACCTTTCCTCTTTTTTTTAAAGATTTATTTATTTATTATATATGAATACACTGTAGCTGTCTTCAGAAACACCAGAAGAGCGCATCAGATCTCACTATAGATGGTTGTGAGCCACCATGTGGTTGCTGGGATTTGAACTCAGGACCTCTGGAAGCTATTTATTTATTACACCATGTAAGAGAAAGTCACTGAGGATTCCTGATCCTCCTACCTCTCCCTCCCAAGTGGTAAAATTATACATTGCATGACCATGCCAGATCCTAAGTTGTTTTTACATGTACCATTTTCTTTGTTAATTTTCACAAATATTTCTCATTTTCTGTTTCTTTGAGGTGCATCTCTATGTAACCCAGACAAACCTCAACATGGAATCCCAGACAGTAGCTACAAAATTCTAAAGCTGCAGGCCTGTGCCACCACGTGGGGCTCATAATTTCTTCTTTAATGCAAATTTAATGCAAAATTTGTTTTTGCAGTCCTTGAAAGTCTGTTTCTCTGCATCTTTCAAGATTTGATGTGTTGGCATCCATTAACATAGAATTCAATGCATTTTAATCTTGGGATCATGGTGGTTTGATTACAGAGTACCTCAAGTTTTTTTTCAACCTTTCATATGCATGGGAAAAAAAAAACCCTGTTTGCTACTAACTTCCAGGTCTGCTTTTACCATTAGAGGGCATAATCAGCACACCAGACATTTCTCTCTGTGTGTACATACATGCACACACATATGTAGATGTAAGACTAAAGTCAGAGGATGAAACATCAGAATAAGCCTGTTTAGCAAACAGTGAGTCTGTGCTGATTAATGTGAGAAAGGGCAGCTACAGGAATAGCTCTGAGAACAGAAGCCTGCCTGTAACCATGGTCCTTTCTACCTGTGCTCCATTTCCAGAATAATGACTCTGAGACTTAATTATTTATGAGCAAATGCCTAGGCCATAAGCTTGGCTTGTTCCTCAACTAGCTCACAACTTATATAACCCATTTATTCTATTCTATGTGTGCCAGATGGCTGGTTACCTCTCCTCAGTTTCATGAGCCCATCTCCCCAGAGTCTGAGTGGCGAATCTTCCTGTGTCTGACTCTTTCCTAGAATTCCTATCTTTTCCTGCCAGATATCCCACCTTATGATGTTCATTGGCCATAAGACTTTTATTGACAGGTGATGCATTTACACAGTACACAAGAGATTCTCTCTGTACCTGCCCTCCCCCTATTTTTGGAAATTACAGCAACAGAGGAGATTTCCAATGGCAAAGAAATCTTTGTGGTACTGGTAAATTCTGAAATGTCTAGACACTTACAATGGTGCACACACTGACTGAGTTACATCTCCCTAAGAAGCCTTACCTGTGTTTATTGTACTTTACTGGGTCACCAACCCAAAAATGACATTAGCATCCTGCAACACCTTCCTTTGAGCTGAAGGTGGCATTAGGGCTGGGCTCAAAGCCATCTCACTGAGATTATTTATTATTCTCTGAATATATATTTGAGATGTATATATTAATAATACTATGTTTTTTCTTGTTAATTTACCTTCTGTTACAAGGATCCTGTAGGGCCTCAAAGGGATGATTTGGTCTCCCCAGTGGAGTACTGGGTTTGAGATAGCCGGAGACCCAACAGGTGAACCATTGCCTGGTGAGGGACGGCATGTATCTCCCCATGCTCCCGGATTCCAGACCCCCACATGTGGCCTAAATCCTCATTAGCCTTCATCTTGGAGACACGTTTGGCTCAAAGTAGCTCCTCCCAGAGAGGTTTTGTGTCACCATCTACAGCTACAGGTAGAGAGCAGGGACAGCCCGCAGGACTCTACCGCAGTCCCGGGAGGACTCGCGATTCCCGGACCCTATGCGCATGTTTTTTCCTACATCTGGAGCCCAATGTGGAACTCTGGACTCCATACAACTACAGGAACTGGGCGACCTGAGTCTGCTAAGCAAGTATACATCCTGCTGGGAGGCACCAAGGCGCGCTCTGTCTTCCTCGCCTCTCTCAACTCACAAGCCTGTCACTTCACCCAACACAGTTCTGTGGGCTCCCAACGGTCTCAGTTCAGCCAAACCCCACACCCCCCACACCCCGCATCTGGGACCACAAACGGAGATCCCTACCTACCCAACAGAGAGAGCCCTGCTCCTGTCCCCTCGGAACCCCAAGCTGGCTTTGCTCCCTGCCTGCGTACAATCCCCGAAGCTAGCTCAGTCGGTAGAGCATGAGACTCTTAATCTTCAGGGTCATGCGTTCGTGCCCCATGTTGCAATCTCTCACCACAATTGTGTATATATTTCTTCATATATTTCTTCTTTTTCATTTAATGATTTCTTTTTTTTGGGGGGGGGGTTTCAAGTCAGAGTTTCTCCGTGTAGTCCTGGCTGTCCAAGAACTCACTCTGTAGACCAGGCTGGCCTCGAACTCAGAAATCCACCTGCCTCTGCCTCCCAAGTGCTGCGATTAAAGGCATGTGCCACCACCTCCTGGCTTCATGATTTCTTTTTAACTTTAATCTGAATGTATTTAAGTTTATGGTCGCATGTTTAAAATACCGTCATATCTTCCTGATGAGTTCAACATTTTAGTATGGCTGAGACATTCAAACTCAGAAACTGCAAAAGTAAAAACATTCTCTTTGGAGACTTAGTGTAATGTCCACCCTAGGAATTTGGATGGCTGGATTACGTGCCATATTGGAAGTGGAAATGGTCTATTCAAGAGTCCTGTCATAAGAAGATTATAAGCTATCTTACCTGGAGCTCATATAGAAGTCAACAAATGAATATTTCCTTGAGTGTGTTTCATCTTTATTCTGTATCAGATCGATTAACAAATGACATTTTTCCTAGTTTGTGCTAATATACATATACATACACATGCACACATACATAAGAACATGCATAGATATATTTTCTTTCAAAATAACCTCTGACAAAAAATTATGCTATTGTCTACAGTAATATTAGAAGGTATACTTTGGAAAATACAGGGTCAGAAAACTCAAAAATCATTGTTCCAAGGGAGTCAGGCAAAAATATGAGCTTGAATGGCAAATAGTATTGAGAAGGTATGCCTGATAGGCGTGGTCAGGGGGCGGGGAAGAAGCAAGCTGTAATGTGAGAAGCCTATGCTATCACCGACTACAGAAAACCAACTTGGGTCAACTTGGCTCACCAAGATGACACCTATGTCTTTTGTTTCATCAGCATGACATCTCTGTATCATCACCTTTCAAAATCATCACTCTTATCATGTGACTCATATGGTGGACAGCATGTCTGGAAAATTCCCTATAAAGACAGAAAGCACATCTGGAAAATTCTCTATAAAGACAGAATAAAGCACATCCGGAAAGTTCTCTATAAAAACAGATTATTCCTGGACATTTCTCACCTATTCTTAGATTTTCTACATCATACCCCTCCTCAACTTGGGACTAATCCTCCCTTAATACAGTGTGTCCAATAAAGAGCTACCTAAAATCTTAATGATGAACTAACTCTAATTGAGAGGCCTTTGGGCATATGGAATCATCTTCAGGTCTCTGTTAATGTCCTCACTTGACTGTATTCATGCTGCTTCTGAAGAGTCTTATGACTTTGGTTCCTGCTCATCCATCATGAAATGTTCTGCTGTGTGACTCGAAATCTCTGATGTAACTGAGTAGATAATCTCATAGAAACAACACTCCAGGTTGAATCCTGGCCATGTTGGGCTGTGTCTTTCACTACTGTTGACAGCACGGAATACTAGGTATTCTTCTGTAGGTAATTTTCATTGAAACTGCGACAGAATGTGCTATATAAAAAGGGGATATGCTGATCATGGATAAATAATTCAAATATTTTATTTCAAATGTCTGGAAAGACAAAGGCCCCAAACACTGCTATGCCTCTGGAGTTTGGCTGTGGTTGTCTATTCTAAGTATCTAGTCAGATGCAGGTGTGAGGGTGAGGGTGGTTAGCTAACGTTTATATTCCCAGAAAACAGTTGGAACTGTACCTAAGTCCTGCTTTTCCGTGGGATCCTGTCCCCAATTTGGACAGTTCATTCTGAGTTATTATTTTCACCAGGAATTTTCTCTTTGATTCTCAAGGTATTATATAGCTGTAAAATGCTTTTGATTGAAGGTTTCTTTATATCAGCACAGCAGCACCATTTGATTATCTTAAAAATATACCCTTTCTAGTCTTTAACTTTTCACTTTTGCCCACTCAGTTTTAAACTTATCTGTAATATTAAGGATGATTTTTAAAGACAGTTTGACAGTCTACACTTTTAAAAACGTACTTTTATTTTTTTACATATATGGGTGTTTTACTTTCGTATATGTATATGTGCCACATGTATGCCTGGCACGCACAGAGGCCAGAACAGGGTACCAGATTCCCTGGAACAAGACTTGTAGATCGTTATGATCTGCCAGGGGTTTGCTGGTAACCAAAGTTGGTCTATCTTCAAGAGCTCTTCCTTGCTGGGCTAGTTCTCTCATATCTCTAGATTCCAGTCTGTGCTTCTTTAACTGTAATCACTTTAAACAAACAATAATTGTGTAATACTGAGTTTTCACTGCACATCTATTGTTTTTATATTTGTATTTTTCCTCACTATAAAAAAATCAGTATCTTTAATTTTTTTAGACTAAATAAGAACTTGATCGTGTTTGAAATGTCTGCATCTCTCTTTTATCTTCTTCAAAATGTTCGCTGTTTTATATTATGATTTTAAACCCAGGCTGCTGTAAATACCTACTTCTATTTTGGTGGTGAACTGTCATTGTTTTGTGAAAATAAGGAACCTACATTCTTAGTTTTCATACATCTTATATCCCTAGTATGTTTTTCTTCAGTACTTTCTCCCAAAGTGCATTCTGGGTAGCCTTTTATAAAGTGTAACTTCAGAGGCTTGAGAACCTGAGTATGATTTTTTCATATTATGGACCAACACTGTGATGTCAGAGTAAGAAGGATAAATAATTGTAAGTTCGGAGCTATGTGCTTTTGATATTGTAAAGTATTACTCCGTTGTCTTCTGCTATGCAGTGTGGCTGTAAAGAAGGCATTTTCCTTCTGATTCTTTTTTCTTTGAAGATGGTCTGTTCTGTGCAGGGGCTTCCTTCCTGCACAACTGCATTTCATTTGGATGAATCTAGGCCTGGGCTTTTTCTGTTTAAAGCCCATGTACTTTTCATCTTTCTTCAAATCTGTGATATTCATCTTCATCATGTTTTTAATATTCATGCCCTCTAAGACCTCTCCCACTAAAACTTACACTATCGTGGTGTATTTATTTCAACAGTCTGCAAACTTTAAATTTTCCCTGTATTTTCTCTATGTTTTACTATTTATTTTGCTCTTCATTTTGGGAAAGTTTGCCAGTTTAATTTTCTATCTTTTTAAAGTTTTTATTCATTCAACTTCTTTTCTTATTTATTGTATTTTCAATGATTATAGCTTTAAGCCTAATATTTATAATTTGTTCTTAGAATTTAAAAATATTAATGACATATTCCATCATTTCCCTTATATAATCATTTTAAGCCTTTGAGGGAGTAGATAATGTCTATCATCTTTTAATCACTTTGGTTTGGATGACTGTGTCACTTTAATTTGTTAATTTTAAGTTTTGAATTTCCTCTTTATGGCTCTATCTGAAAATTTGGGTTAGGTCTTTAAAAGCATTCTTTTTTTTGGGGGGGTGTTATTTGTCATGGTTTAACTTTTCCATGTAGGGTAGGGCAGACAGCTAGCTAGTAACTTTCAGTTTTTTCTGGAGGCCAGATATTGAGTATTGGTGTCTTTTACTTAGTAAGAGTCAGCAGAGAGCCGGGCAGTGGTGGCACACGCCTTTAATCCCAGCACTTGGGAGGCAGAGGCAGGTGGATTTCTGACTTCGAGGCCAGCCTGGTCTACAGAGTGAGTTCCAGGATATCCAGGGCTATATAGGGCTATACAGAGAAACCCTGTCTCGAAAAACCGAAAAAAAAAAAAAAAAAAAAGAGTCAGCAGAGGAGGCTGGAGAGATGATTTGGCAAAAAGGAGAGCACTGCGCTCTTTTAAGGGACCTCAGTTCAACTTTAAAGGCTCCACAAAAGTAGTAAGCATCTCTAACACTGTCCCAAGGTATTTATCTAATCCTTTCCTCTGAACCCCTGTGAGAACTGTAGCCATGTGGTACGGAGATCCACATACAGGGAAAGCAGTCATGAAGTAGTAATGAAATTTTACAGTTATGAAGTAGCGACAAAAATCATTTTATGCTCGGGGGTCGCCAAAACATGAGGAGCTGTATTAAAGGGTCACAGCATTAGGTAGGTTGGTAATCACTATTTTAGAGAATCAAAATGAAGCTGCTACCGGTTGTACATGGCTGAACACCACGTGCCTTGTGGCCCACTCTATGTCAGGCTTTTCTAGGTAGCTCTTGCAATAAGCAATCCCTCTCCAAGGTTCTGCTTCTGGGAGTGGTGTGTTCATTGACTCAGCTCTCTGTCCTGTTATTTTATTAAGCCTGTTGTTTAGGTGGTCATTTTTGTGATCATTGTAAAAAGTACAGTGTTAGCTTTGGGTTAGTATATCCTTTCAGATTTTAGAAATGGAAATTTAGAAGTTACAGATGGGATTCTTAAGACTTGTTGCCAGGATAATCATTTTTTTAAACTTGTTTTTATTAATGGTTTCAAGTTTAAACCAGCTTATTTCATGAGCAGATATCACAACTGGTAATTAGTCAAGGTTCGTAGTTGCCATGGAGATGAGGTTAAAAAGACGTTGTATTATTTTTACACTGTGTTTCTGAATGAAAGTTTAGGCCAGGGTTTTACTATAGGCAGATATCTCTATAAATAACACAAAACATAATCTGCTGTTAGGACCCCATTTCCTAATGTATAGGGAAGGGCAGAGGCTAGACCCTACTGTGCTTTTCTTCTAGCCGAGGGAATAAAAAGAGCTAAGAAAGCTCAGCTAGAAGGCAATAGCTATTTTTCTAGCAATAATCAATAAAAATCTTCACCATGTATATCTGTACTGCCTATCTTCTTAGGGGAACACTTTCCAGTGGAAGAAATGACACTAGAGGCTATGACATTCTAGCCATGTGAGGCAAGAATGGAACTCATGTAAACAATCCCAGTGTTAAAATATGGGTGCTTGGGAAGGAGTACCACACTGGGCTTAAGATTCTGTTAAAGAATGATGTATTTGGAAAAAATCATTAATCCAGTTATGTAGATTCTGGAAGCATACAGGAATATGCAGGGCAACAGACTTCAGTCATATTTGTAGAATAATTAAGAGTGGCCGAAGAATATAGACATCACCTTGAGAGTAGGATTGGGATATTTGAAAAGCTTGAGGTCCTTGTTCAAATGATATGGTACCAGGGGAAGCTCTGCATTTGTCCTGAAGGTTCCAAGGTTTCAGGAAGCTTCCACTGTCAAGGAGATATAGGCTGCCATGTCTCTCCTTGTGTAAGGTAGAGCTACCTGAAGGTTCAGTTCTTATACACCTCCATGCTGGATGGCCTCATTTAATTTGCTTTTATTCTCACCCTCATGACAACTATTCAATACCTCATTAATAAAGCAGAAAAGGGATTGTGTGAATTGAAAACTCAGGAAACAAGGTTATTTTCTATTTCTATTGTATTTTTCTATTTCTCCATAATTCAAATATATTTTAAAGAAGTAGAAATATAACATGATACAGCTATCATTAAGAAAAGTAAGAAAAAAAGTTCTGTAGACTATACGATTGAATGAGAAAGATAATAATTAAAAGTGGAATGTTACAGTTTATTGTAAGAAAGGAGAAAAGGAAAAATAAAAAAAAGAAAGGAGAAAAGAAAACTTCGGAGATGATAAAGTTGGTATGCTCAGATACTATCTTAAGATGTCTATTTGACACATAGTAGAAATGGGAAAAGCAAGAAGCCCTAGACAAAGAGGATTACAAATATTGATACCCATCAAGATTTTGGGAGGGGTTGAGAACACCAAGGATTTGAGGGTATCTATTTATTTGAAGATTTTTAGAAAGACATCTAAGATCTTCAGTGGGCTTGAAAGAGCATGTTGGAAAATGATTTCCTGACAACCAGGTCTTTGTTAGAGGATCAGGGTTTTACTTTATAATAATTGATGTTGCAATAGGGTAATGGCCAGACTGACATTCCTGATACTTTGAATACCATAGAAAGAGAGAGATCAACAGGGTCAGCTTCTTTCCAACGAAGAGTTATTAAAGAAGCATTATCTTTCTCTTGAAATTTGATAAAGGACTTGAGTTCCTGGGGCAAGGAGCTACAAACACCCTTAGGTTTAACCTAAAGTTTAATACAATAGATTTCCAAGGCCTACTGGAATTGCTACAACAATATGATAAACCTGATTGATTGCTGGTTTCAACTTCAAGATCATTAAGTATATGTCTTAGTCAGTGTTCTATTGCTGTAAAAAGACACAATGACCAATGCAACACTTACTTTCAAAACGCATTTAATTGAAGGGCTTGCTTACTGTTTCAGAATTTTAGCCCATTATCATCATAGTGAGAAGCATGGTAACACATAGGCAGAAATGGTGCCAAAATTGAGAGTTACATCCTGCTTTGTTGACAGAGAGACTCTGGGCTTAGCTTGGACTTTTGAAACCTCAAAGCTCACTCCCCGTGGCATTCTTCCTTCAAAAGGGCCTCATCTCCTAATCCTTTCAAATAATACCATGCCCTGGTGACCAAGCAGTCAACTCTATGAGCCTATGGGGGCAATTCTTATTTAAACCACTACAATATGCCTCCATAAAGTGGTTTAGAAAGATATAATGGAGCCATCTTGTTGAAACAAAACTATTAGTAATTCCTTTTACAGTGAAGGCAATGGAGTCAAATGACCACATGTTAAGGAAAAAAAAACTTTCTTAGATTTCTTAGCCAGAATACCAGGAAGTATACTGAGAAGTTTATCCTAGAAATAGCTTCAAAAGTAAGACTTGAACAGTGACACTATCAATGAACATGGCATTCTGGAAGGGGGGAAAATATCAACAAGTATCACTCTTACAGAAGGAACTACAGGCAGCTAATGACTTCTGGGAGGACCATTAGCTTCTTCTAGGGACAAGCCCCCTTATAGGTTGTTCAATGAAGCGTGCTCAGTCCTGAAACCATGGAAACTCAAAAATTCAAACATGATTTTACAGACTTTATTTATATATTCATGCATACTTATACATAAATATGTGTGTATATAGCAATAATAATTTTTAAGAGTTGTAGTTCTATTTTAATAAAACATGCTAAAATACTTCGAAATAGAATATGTCCAACTTATACAATGATGGGTTTTGTCATCTCATTTTCACACATGTGCCTAATGTATTTTGATTATTTTTACCCCGCTTCCCTTTCTTGTCTGCTTCCACTCCCAGACTCACAAATCTAACCTCATTCCTCTTTTTAAATGACATTCTTTTCCAGTTTTGTGTTGTGTGCCTATGAGAGAGTGTACACACATGTAAGAGAAGAGGGGAGAGGAAGGGGGAGGGTGGAAGAGGGAGAGGAGAAGGAGGAAGAGAGGGAAGGGGAGGGAGGAGGAGAGGGGAGGGGAGATGGAGGGGGAGAGGGAGATGGAGATGGAGGGGGAGAGATTGAGATTCAGTGAATTTCATTAGCATTGTAATAAGAATGTGTAGGAATGTGACTGAGATTTGTTTTCAGGACCATGAGTATGTTCCTAGAGGTCACCCCACTGGGAAAATATATTTCTATTGAACAAGGAGGCTCTTAGAATTAGCTAACAATGACAACCTACTATCTAAGGTCAAGCCAAGAAGAATACAAGAGGCACACCATGTCCCCTTCCTTAGCCACTTACATTCTTTTTGTCCCCTCTTTCACAGTGCTTCTTGAGCCGTGGGGAGGATAATATGTATGTCCCATTTATGGCTTATCCATTTAACTGTCTTATTCTCAATATTTAACCAGTTATGAGTCTCTATAGGGTCACTGACCACTGTCAAAAGAAGCATCTCTAATCAAAACTAATAGTAGTATTATTCTATTGATATAAATGTGGTTATTTAGAAGGTAGTTTCTTATGTACAATCACATCCATTTTTAAAAAAGAACAAACAAACAAAAACCAAAAAAGCAGTACCAACTCTTCTAAGGCCTATGAATTCTCTTACCACTATTTTTTTTTTTTGGACTGGATTTACAGTACTCAATGTGAATTCTTTCTTGTGGAGCAGGTTTCAGATTCAATAAAAAAGTTTTGGGCTGTCTCTATAATGGATTTGCCACTAGTACACCAGTGGGCTTATCTTTTCTGGAGGGGTCAGCAGTGTAGCACGCAAAGTCCATCACTGAATAATACTGCTCATTACAGCTATCGTCCAGCAGGCTGAATAATACCTTCTAACAATACAAAGGGTTCATGGATGTCAGCTTAATATCTGTGAGCTTCTAGCAGCCCTGGTTAGTTGAGTCTGTGGACAGTGTTCTTGTGATGTCCTTTCCAATCCTTCCTCTCCCTCTTCCTCTCTATAAGAAAGGAGGCTGTGCAAGCCATGAGCAGCAAGCTAGCAAGCAGAACTTCTTCAAGCCCTGTGTATTAGCTCCTGCTTCCAGCAAGAAGAAAGCTGCTAGCCCAATTCCAGCTTGATTTTTCTGTATTCTACTGCTAAAGCATGTGTCATTTTTAGCAACAGGATCTCCTCACTTAGTTCTGGGATAAAACTATCGGGAGGTGAAGTAACCATGTTTTATATATGCATTCTTATTCCAACATACCTATTATTATCAAATGTGGCAAATGTCCATGGATGGCTACAGGTAACATGTAGGTTCAGTGGGTTGGCCATATACTGCAACCGATAGATGGGCTTGGCACTCTTCATCTCCTCTTCCTTTGGACTTGGAGAAAATGTGTAGTCTCTGAATTGGGAAAAACCAATGATAACAAGCTATAATAGAAGCTACTGAGATAGCAGAGGGAGTGACTGGTTCCTTATCCCCGGGGAAACTCAATCTGATGAGAATCCTTCAGATTTCTGGGAGAGTCTGTGGGAGTAGATTTCATAAAAGCTAAGGTAGAAGAATCAATTTTTCATACACTATGAAGATCTTTGTGGTCTCTAAAGTGGAGAAACATTTATGCATAGAGATCTCAGACCATCTTCTCCCTCACTTAGAGAAGAGCTGGATCTGGAGAAGAGTGTTATAGTTAAGGCTGCCACTAGATGGCCACACCTTCACATCCCCTAATGGTACTGAGGGAAAGCAGGCTCTCTAAAGAAAAATTAAGCAAGCTTTTTAAAAGTATTAGCACAAACTGATCTTGGATTATGTCGTACTTCATAAAAGTTGATAGAGAGAGTTAGATTCCCATTTGGAAATGAGATTAGAAGACACTGTCTTTGACTCTTCTCCTAGAGAGACATGCCTGTCCTCTCGAGGTCTTTACGGTTCCTGCTGTGAGCCACATGTTCCCTTCTTGACATCAGTATGTGACAGATAATGTGTGGGCAAATTTATCCCCAGTCACCAAGTTTTGCATACATTCCACGTCCTTGATTCCATACTGTCCTTGTTACAGTTTCTACTGCTTCAGTGAAACACCATGACTGAAAAGCATGTTGGGGAGGAAAGGGTTTATATCGCTTACACTTTCATATTACTATTTATAATCAAAGATGTCAGAATATAAACTCAAACAAAGCAGAAACCTGAGACAGGAGCTTCATGCAAAGGTCATGAAGTTCTGCTTACTAGCTTGGTGCCCATGGCTTGCACAGACTGCTTTCTTATAGAGCCCAGGACTACCAGCCTAGGAATGTCACCGTCCACAATGGGATTGGCCCTCCACATTAATTTCAAAGATACCCTACAATTCTGCAAAAGGGGGGGGGAGAGAATTGTAGGAGCCAGAGAGTTCAAGGACATCACAAGAACATTGTCCATAGACTCAACTAGCTAGGGCTCATAGAAGTACACGGATGTATGGGTCTGACCTAGGTCCTCTACATATATGTTATGACTGTGTAGCTTGGTGCTCTTTTCGAGTCCTAACAGTTGGAGTGGAGACTGTCTCTGACGCTTTTGCCTGATTTCAGGACCCCCTTCCTCTTATTAGGTTGCTTTGTTCAGCCCTGAAATGGGGGTATGTCCTTAATCTTATTGTAACTTTTTATGTCATGTTTGGTTGAGATCTCTGCGAGGCCTGCTGTTTTCTGAAGGTAAACAGAGCAGGAGTTGATCTAAGGGAGGGAGGAGGTGGGAGAACTTGGAGGAGAGGAGGAAGGGGAAGTAGCGATCAGGATCCAATGTATGGAAGAAGAAAAAATGAAAGAAAGAAAGAAAGAAAGAAAGAAAGAAAGAAAGAAAGAAAGAAAGAGAGAGAGAGAGAAAGGGAGGACGGAAGAAGGGAAGGAAGGAAGGAAGGAAAGAAGGAAAAAAGGAAGGAAGGAAAGAAGAGAAAAAGGAAGGGAGAGGAAAGAAAGGATGAAAGGATGAAAGAAAAAAGAGGAAAAAAGGAAAAGAGAGAGAAAGAGGGAGAAAAAGAGAGAGGGAGGTGAGAAAGAAGGAGCAAGCAAACTTTGAGTTTATTAGGGCTGGATCCTGTCTCAAAGGCAGTTTAGTGGGGTAGACCTTAAGCTAGGCTTGGTTTAGTAAAGATTCTTTAGTATTAATAATATTTACTCTCCTTGATTCTTTGTTATTTTGGAGCCAGAAGCCATGGCTTCAGGCGAATTATCACTTGTTGTTTAACAGTGGGGGATTAGGTAAAGAATTTATTGCTAGTGCTCCTTTCTCAGGCCAGCCAGCCTCTCTGGCTAGGCTGGTTAACTGTTTGTGAACCAGAGAGGAAGGAAAGGAAAAGAGTTACAATCCTTTACACAGGTAGATATGCATATACACATATACATCCTTCCGCACACACCCTGACTGGGCCCAGCTGTCTGTCTCAATCAACTTCACAAGTGATGCATGCATATTTACAATCATACATATACTTACATATGCACATAAGAACAGACAGACATATACATTAGGATGGATGGATGGATGGATGGATGGATGGATGGATGGACGAGGAAGAGATCCCCACATGTGCACAATGGCTGAGAAAGGCCAACATTCCTAAGAATTCAGCAGAGCAATTGCTTTGTTTAGCAAAGGTCACCTCCCTTTCTCCAGGAGCAGCCTCTAGGAACTAGAATAGGCAATGAGGAACCCAACAATGCCACATGTTTGAAGGTAGCTGAGCAATATGTGTCAAGAGCAGTCAAAAGCATTGAAAAGGGCCCAGGAAGAGGGCTTAGCCAGTAAAGTTCTGGTTGCTCAAACCAAAGGACCACAGTGCAGACTCCCTACCACTGTAAAAGCCAGATGTGGCTGAAATCCCATTCCTGGGGAGACAGAAACAGGAAGATTCTTGGAATTTGCTTGCCATTCACTCTAGCTGAGTTGGTGAATTCCAGGTTCACTGAAGACATCTGGTCTTAAAAAATAAGATGGAGAAACAATTGAAGGAAGAATTTGAAGTTGACAGCTGCCTCCCTTACCCCTGCTCCCAACTCCTGCCACACACATACACACACACAATACATTCACACACACACACACACACACACCACATATACATGTATTTGTACAGGCACAAAGGTCATAAGAACACTTCCTTAGGAGGACCCATCTTCTATTCAGATAAAACATATTCTACTCACCAAGCAGGACTCTGTCTCTCCTCTCATCTACTGTTAGGTAAAGACTGTGCACATCAGAATGAAGCAAAAGTAATAGGCTTAGTATCAGTTGAGGTGAATAATGACAGCAGCCTCAAGTCAACTAGTGACTGTGAGCTATTTTGTGAGCCTCTGGGTTATTGTTTCCAACAGTTAGTGGCCCAAGTTCATATACATGGGAATAAAATAAAATCAGTAAACTTTTAGTATGTATATTTGCTTTAAATGTGTTACAAATATTTTTAGGAACTTAAATTTTAATTTTAGCAACAATAAAACCCTAACACCACTTTCATCGAGAATGTCATGAATGGCTGATTTGATTTTCTATTCAGGACAGACAGAGACTCCTTTCATCTGATGCTTTACCTGCTACTAATAATAGCAATAAAAGGTTAATCAATTTCTACCAAGAATGGAAATCATATGTGAGAAAACAGGGTGGGAAGGTAATGATGATTCTTTTAGAGAATTTAAAAGACACTTATTTTACCCACTACACCTTAAAGTTTCCACGTAGGTTTGTATGACAAACTTTGGGCTTCTATTTGTTTTGTCACTTAAAGATGAAGTACTTAGCATAATACCTACTGCCTTGAATACCTCCAGTGTCTAAACTAACAATGGAGCTTTACAAAATATTGAATAAATACTCATGTTTACTTATGCATGCTCTAAAGTAGGTAGACATTACAAAGGGCTTATGAGTGGCATATATCATGTTTTGTCACATGGTAATAAAGATGACAATAGTAAGGTAATAAAACTTGCACTTGAGTTACTGTGTGGGCGTGGTTGATGCACATGGATGGGAATGTTGTGTGCATGACCTGAGAACCCAGAACAGGGCAACAGGTGTTCTCCTTGATCAGCTTCTGCCTTCTTACCTTGGCTAGGACTCACAATGACCAAGAGACTTGCTGTTTCACCTAGGCTGGCCTGCAAGCTCTCAGGATCTGCCCACCTATGTCCCCTAACAATCAGGTGACAAGCACTCATAGACTTGCTCAGCTCTTTACATGGGTGGTGGACATTTGAACTCAGGTCCTCATGCTTGCCCAGGAAGTGCTCTTACTCAATGAGTTACCCCTTCATCCCTTTAATTTCAATTCTTGTATCACTGAATGGGAGCAAAGTCATATATTGGCTAAGTCTTATTGTGAGTTAAGCAAATAAAAGATGTGACTATGCACTGGGTGTTAGGCAACAATAGAAATTCATTGGTTAAAAAATGTAATAAAATCTTATGGGTTTAAAGGTTAAATGCTATTTTGTATATAGTTTACTTGTCATTTTAAACAAAATCTATGCAGCATAAATAACAAAGTGCTATGATATACAAGCCACAAGTATTTATTTTTAACTCTATTTTTCTGCATACTTAATTGTTTTTGCATGATGGAAATTACAAGACAAGAGAAGGCAAAAGGAAAAGAGAGGAGAAATGAACTATTAGCAATATGGTAAGAACCACAGAAAACAACGGATATAGGACCACAAGTAAGATGGAAGCCTGGCTTCTGTCATGGGCTTGGTTACACGGGAGCCATCTCTACCACATGGCTAAGCGAAAGACTGGCAACATGCAATTGTTGATCAGCATACGAACAAGTAACTATATCACAAATATTAATCAAAAATTGTATAACAATTTTTAAAAATTTCTAAGAATTTTTTTTCTAAATGTACATGTAACCAAGCAATTTCACTATTGGTCATACACAAGCAAATTAATTTGTATGTCTACAAATATGTATATATTATATATAACATTTATAGTGCTTTATTCATAATATAACCAGAGGCTATTCAACAAGTAACTGGAAAGACACATGATAATGTGTTTAATAGAATGTACACCAATAAAAAAGATGAATTTTTCTACAGGCAATAACATAGATGAAAGAGATAGCTCCCTTATCAATAGTCAACGGGCATATTGATAAATTTGTTTTATGATTTTATATGAAATTTAAGAATATTCAAAACTATCCAACAATAGTAGGTAAAGGATAGTAGGAAGCTTACAGGATTCAGAAAAAAGTGCCTCTAGGAAAGATTTTTTTTTAAATTTTCAACTGAGTGTACATGCATACAAGTACCTACAGAGACCATAAGAGGGCACCAGTTCACAAGAACTGTAGTTATAGGTGGTTGTGAGCCATATGACATGGGTGCTGGAACTCTGGAAAAATATATGAACTCTTAACCACTAAGCCAGCAGTCTAACACACACGTATACTCTCTCTCTCTCTCTCCCTCTCCCTCTCCCTCTCCCTCTCCCTCTCCCTCTCCCTCCCTCTCTCTCTCTCTCTCTCTCTCTCTCTCTCTCTCCCTCTCCCTCTCTCTCTCA
>NW_021604660.1:1674010-1724173 GCF_004785775.1 Grammomys surdaster
ATATATATATATATATATATGTGTGTGTGTGTACATATATATATATGATATAAAGGATTATATCTATAAAATCACATTGTAATGGATGAGAAGGATGTTCTTTATATGCTTTTTTTGTATTCAAACTATTTTTAAATTCCATAGAATAACCAAAATTTCTAATGTCCACATTTTATGAATGAAGAGCAAGTAAAAAAAATCACAACTTGTTTAACGAGTTATAAAATTAAAGTTCATATAGTTAGATTTCATTTTATTTTGGCCAAAACCATGTTCTAGTTTAAAACTGTGGACCATGTTATCTTGCTTATATTGAAGTTCACATACTTTTTTAAGTAAATTTGATGCATTTTGAACTAACTGCATTGATTTAACCTTGTTAACGTTCATTGTCACATCTAAGGTGGACACATTTCAAATATCTATTAATTTACAATTATCTTATTTTCTATTTAGCTGTTGGTTGAGTGTCAAATGCATTTTTAGACACTGGTAAACAAATTTAACTAAAACAGGAGCTGAAGGGGTTTGCAACCTTACAGGAAGAACAACACTATCAACCAACCAGACACCCCCTCCCCCTTCAGAGCTCCCAGGGACTAAGTCATCAATCAAAGAGTACACATGGAAGGACAGATGGCTCCAGCTGCATATGTAGCAGAGGATAGCCTTGTTGGGAATCAATTGGAGGAGAGGCCCTTGGTTCTGTGAAAGCTCAATGCCCCATTGTAGGGGAATGCCAGGGCAGGGAGGCAGGAGTGGGTGGGTGAGTGGGGGAACACCCTCATAGAAGCAGAGGGAGGGAGGATGGGATAGGGTGTTTCTGGTTGGGGGGGGAACTGGAAAAGAAGATAGCATTTGAAATGTAAATTAAGAAAATATCCAATAAAAAATTTAACCAAAAAATCTTTATATAAATTCACATTTTAGAAAAACTCAACTACAGAGTGGTTACTTGAATTCTATCAGATGACATTTCTAATAAAAAGCCAAAACAATGATCATACATAAAAAAAACCCACCGTGCAATCTCATTTTCAGCTATGTACAAGACATATGCAACTCATCCGTCTTCAGAAGTATCTACTAAGCTTCTGAAAGTTAAGAGGCATTTTAGGTTGAATGTTCTTTTGAAGTGCAGTATAAAATTCTGCAAGATCATTTGACTGCAATTTGTTATATAGCTTTACACCATTCAAATTTTTTTGGATATGTATGAATTGCAGATGTTACCCTGTAAGGTGACTCTTCTGCATTTCTGCTATAGATTGTGTAATTTCTATTGCTTATTTTCTTCCTCAGTGATAATCATTTGGTGAATAAAATATTTGTGTCTTCATTAATCTCCAATAAACATGCTAGCTTGCCTCCTAAATTCTGAAACTTGCCTTTGGAGTCTGGGATTTTAGTTTGTAGACCTTTAGTGATATTCCTTGAAAATACTTGGCTATAACGCCCCCAACTTGTGTGATTCCTTTCTTTCAGAGCTTTAGGCACAATTTCCTCTAAGGCATGTGAGAACAACACACTGTGCTGAGCACGTTATCATTTGAATGAGCAATATGATAGCCACACATCCCCATGAAACCTCTGGAGACCTTTTCAAAATTCAGGCACAAGAGCCCCCTTTCTGAAAGGTAATAGATCTTCTTAAGCACAGCTTTCCTGTTTTCATCTCCCAAGGTTTCATTTCATGAAAAAATATTAGTTGACATTATGAACAGGTGCCAGAATGCGCTCATCCAACTAATGAAAAATTTAGCTAAAGTTCAGCAAAACAGCAAAATCACCTATTGGAGAGAAATGAAGTCTGATAGATGACCATTGTTATAAGGTAAATTATTCATATCTCCCCCAAAAGTAATCATTTGGTAAAGATGGAGTAATTTTTCACAGATTGGCAGGAAATAGGAGGTAGGAAGTGAACATGTGGTATGAATGAGTGACATCACCATGTAAGGCACAACCAAAATATCACCAAGCTGAATGCAGTAGAAGAAGCACAGGTGAATCCAGGCTGTGTTACCTTGTAAAGGAGCCGTTGTCAAATCACATCATTGTTTCTTAGGGACAGAGACTGAACAGAGGATGAGTTGAGAGTCCAGAAACTTTGTCTTTATGATTTCACGGATTACAATAGAAAAGCTAGGTGAGAATTGAGTCTATAGAAAGGTCACTATAGAATTAATCTCTTAAATGAATGCTTACAGTCACAAAGACTAAGAAATCCTTCCAGAAGCTGAAACCTGCTGATTAGATACATGAGCAAAGATTCAGGATTATTCTATTCCCCAGTGTTCTTAAGGATAAAAGTAATTATGAACCAGAAGCATCTTCACAAAGGCCGAGTGTTTCAACAATTTATGTACATTGCCTTCTATCAGATTACTCTTAGTCTGTATAAATCAGAAAATACTAAATACTAAGTATGAATTAGGTGATATGACATGTGACTTGCTATGTAATGGTATTGGCACTAGTGCACACCTTGTGAAATTTTATAATTATCTCATAATCATCTTACACAATTGTGAAGGAATAGCCGTTGCCTTTTGAGTTCACTCTCTTTTCTTCTATTCTCATTATGGCACATCTTTAAATGCTTGTGACCTGTGATGTCTAGTTGCGTTGTGTTGGTTTTGAAGACGAGTCACCGGAAGGCTGATTCTGCCATCTCCTGTCTGCAACCAATCTGGGAGGGCATAGTAAGATGTCATCTATCTTAACTGAAAACAGTTTTCCATTTTACCTAGAAAGAAATGTCCTTACATCATCTATGGCTTACTATTCTTTTGTCTTAGGGTTTGCCTGAACCACAGGGCTATTATATATCTTATAATCTAGGCACAGTCAAGTACTAGTTTATTCTCAGCTCCTGTTATGTGTTTGAAAGTGAGTCATACTAAGAAACATGTATTATATACCCTGTGTATTCTCTACCCACCATAGCCTTTACTGCTGCTGAGATACAGCTAGGAATGTACTAGGAAATCTCATCATAAAAAAATTGATATACTTAGTCCCATTTCCATATATAATAACTCCTTTGAGTGGAAATGGTGGCATAATAATTACTCAGTTTCTACCAAAGGTTCAATAGCAAACACTGCAAAGAAATATTCCGGCTGCAAGAAGCTGAAGTTTCTGTTCAATTTTCTTCCTCCACCCACATGCCCTATATTATTCAGCCTGACCAATCTACATATATGCTCTAGAGTTACAGGATCAAAGGCATAAGAACAAGGGCTGTAAAAGGTGGCCTGGCCAGACTTCTCATCTTGACATGGATTATAGTAAAAAGGCTAGGTGAGAATTGGGTCTATAGGAAGCTCGCTATAGAATTAATCTCTTAAGCGAGTTCTTGCAATCACAAAGACAAAGAAAAATGTTGCACCATGGGACCTTGGCCTTGCTTTTCAGTCTCTACTTGTCTTTCGTTTCCTGCTTTATACTCCCCTTTGAGTTCTTAAGTCCACAACTAATAGCCTTCCTTTTCTTAATGGCTATTTTGCACGTGGCTGGCCTTTAAAAAGTTTTAGACTCTTACTGAAAAGACTTGACTGGGTGCATTTATTGACACTTTTTGCATTGAAAGTGCCCTACACTAGATGTGGCTTAACATTTAGGAATTGAATAATGAGAGCACAGAAGCCCATGGTAAAGTCTGAAGCCAACAGAGAAAACTGCTGCAGTTTTGAAAGCTCAGTGAGAGCTAGCTGGAGCTCACACACTGCAGCCTGGTCATAGGAAACAGTTCTGTCAAGTACTGAGTAGTTACAAGACTAACTTGCAGGAAAAAGTTTTAAGAATGAGTGGCTGAAGGCATAGGAGCAAGGGGAAGCGACCTTGGGCATCCTGTCAATCTAGCATTTCCGAGAGAATTCTCTATTTGGACAGAACACACTGGAATTCTGATCTGTGTCACTTGGGCCCTTTGGACGGCTCTTTCCATGAGGTCACCTAAGATATTCTCTTTTTCTCCTTCTCCCCCATTCTTCCTTCTCTGGGTGCCCTTTCTTCTATTTAACAGTATCTATCTATCTATCTATCTATCTATCTATCTATCTATCTATCTATCTATCTATACATTTAGCTCATCCATATATCCATCCGTCCATCCATCCGTCCATCTGTCCGTCCATCTGTCTCTTTCTGTCTGTCTATCTATCCCTTTTTCTTTATTTCTTTTGGTCTTATGTAGCCAAGGCTAGCCTTGAATATAGCCAAGGATGAATTTGAGCTTCAGGTCCTACTGCCTCCACCTTCCCAGTTCTAAGATTACAGACACACGCCACCATGCCCAGTTCATACAGTTCTTGAGCTCTGAACTAAGTACTTCCACAACTAAACTACATTCTTAGCCCTGAACTGTCTGAGATACTTGGCTGTGATGTGAAGTTCTAGATTATTGAAAAAAATTCAGTTTTCTAATTCTTTTATTTTTACTTTCCTGTTTCTCTAGTATAGAAATTTCTATAGCTCAGATGCAGATTATGATCCACATGTTGTGATATTTTAGTGAACATAATAGTTCTCTAAGGGTTGGTTGCTCGTACACTATACTATGGCTCAAACAGATTGTATGCATATCTATAGCTACCAAAGATTTGTTGCTGAATCTATTCAAGCTTTGTGCAAAGTATAAAGATATTTCTCTTAGTCAGCTTCGATGCTATGTTGGCTAGATTTTGACAGCTTGACACAAATCTATACTTACTTCGGAATCGAGAATCTAAACTGAGGAATAGCCTCATAAGACTGGGCATTTCTATGAGTCAGTCTCCTCTCTCTCTCTCTCTCCCTCTCCCTCTGTCTAACTGTCTCTGTCTCAATCAATCAATCAATCACTCAATCAATCAATTGCTGTAGGAATTATTGGGTGGGACTGTAGGAAGTCCCAGCCCCACTTTGGGCAATGCCACTCTTGGGCGAGCAGGCCTGGGCTGTATAAAAAAATGTAGCTGAGCAAGTCAGTGAGCATAATTCCTTCATGACCTCTGCTTTTGTTTTGCCTCCAGGCTCGTGCTTTGACTTCTTTCCCTGGTTTCTCTCAGCGATGAACTTTAACTTGTAAGTGACAAAACCCCTTTATTTCCAAAGTTTCTTACTTTCTTTGTTTCTTTTCTTTTTTTTTTTTGTCAGTGTTTATCAGAAAACACACTAGAAGACAACTTGGTACCACAGAGTAGTATCTTGTTGTGTTGTATCTGCTATGTTATTTGTGGGTGGCCACTTGGAGGATTATGAGGCACCGGGCCAGGGAAACCATTGAATACTCAAAGTATAATGAGCTGTTGTAAGAACTTGGAAGATAATTCTGAAAGTAATGCACACAAAGTAGTCGATGCGTGTGGACTAGCAGAGGAAACTCAAAGGCTTTATTGGGCCCATCCTGTAATATTTTGTAATACAAACCTGCCAAAGTGAAACTTTCTGTACTTTGCTGGATGATGGACACTTGTTAAGTAGAGCTGGGAAAATCAGCTCTTATTAATGAGTGACCAACGTTGTTGGGTGAAATTTTCTGAGAAGTATGCCTTGGGGTCAGCACACAGAAGCTGTGATCTAGAGGGTGGCAAGGTTACACAGAGCGTTGGCAGTGAAACTTGGTAATGTGTAAGAATCTCTCATATAATACTGGAGTTTAAGAGAGCAGCAGAAGTTTAGCACTGTGCAGCAAAGCAGGAAGAGAGGCCAGGAGAGGCAATGGTAAAGGTGCTGCATTCTTAGCTGCAAGGGAGACCCCAGTATGTTGACAATGCCAGCACTGTAGAGCATCTGACAAGATTAGCAGCAGGTCGAGATGGAGGCAGCCTGAGCCCGTGAGAGGAGTGTATTCTCAGGAAGACAGTGATGGAGAGGTGGAAAAGCCTTAGGAGCCATGTGACAATCTGTGAGTTCCTGTTAATTTGGCTAACTAACTGCCAATCTTACTGATTTTTCTCAGAACCAACTCTTTTGTTTCATTGATTCTTTTTATGTTTTGTTTCTATTTTATTGATTTCGGTCATGAGTTTGATTAGTCCTTGCTGTCTACTCTTTTTTTTTTTTTTTTTGGTGTTCTTTCTTTAAGTTTGAGATCTTTCAGGGTGTGTTGCTATTAATACTTTTTTATGCAGGCACTTGGTGCTCCTCACTTGTCTCTCAGAACACCCTTCATCGTGCACATTGCATTATACTTGCACTCAATTCTAAGAGTGGTTTAATTTCTTTCTTAAATTCTGTCTCGACCTATTTCTTTTCCTTTAG
This sequence comes from Grammomys surdaster, assembly GCF_004785775.1. Classification (NCBI taxonomy): domain Eukaryota; kingdom Metazoa; phylum Chordata; class Mammalia; order Rodentia; family Muridae; genus Grammomys; species Grammomys surdaster. Next base: position 1,680,260 of record NW_021604660.1, read on the forward strand.
TAGAGAGTTGTTTTGCTTCCATGCATTTGTAAAATGTCTCTTGTTGTTGATATCTGGCTTGACTCTGTGGTGGTCTGGTAGGAAGCAGTGTGTTATTACAATTTTCTTATACCTGTTCAGATTTTCTTCATGTTTAAGTCTGTGGTCAATTTTCGAAAAAGTTCCATGAACTGCTGAGCAGAAGGTATATTCTTTTGTGTTTGGATGAGTGCTCTATAAATATCTGTTAGGTCCTTTTGGCTTATGACTTCATGTAGCTCCAGTATTTCTCTATTTAGTTTTGTAAGGATAATTGCTCCATTGGAGAGATTCCAGTGTTGAAGTCACACACTATTACTGTGTGAGGGTCAATATGTGATTTTAGCTGTAGTAGTGTTTCTTTTAGGAACGTTTCTGTCTTTGTGTTTGGTGTATAGAATTTTAGAATTGCAATGTACTCTTGGTGGATTTTTTTCTTTGCTGAGTATATCGTGTTCTTCCTTTCTCTTAAAATTAGTTTTAAAGTCTCTTTTGTCAGAAATTAAAATGGCTATACTTGCTTTCTTCTTGGGCCCGTTTGCTCAGAATGTATTTTTTTTCTACCCTTTTACCCTAAGGTGACATCTACCATTGATGTTCAGGTAAGTTTCCTGGATGCAGGAAAAATGTTAATTCTGGTTTTGAATCCAGTCTCTTGGTCTCTGTCTTTTTAGTGGGGACTTGAGACCATTGATGTTTAACTTTACCAACTAGTAGTGTTTGTTGATTCCCATTACTTTGTTGTGGGTCCTCCCATCCCCAGTATTGATTTGCTGGTGTTAGATTGTTTACTTCTTGTGTTTTCTTGGTTTTATGGTTAACCACTTCAGGTTGAAATTATCCTTCTAGTGCTTTTTGTAGACTTGGATTTGTAGGTGATAGATATTGCTTAAATTGGTGTTATCATGGAATTTTAATTTTTTTTACATTCATTGTGAATGAAAATTTTGCTGAAATTGGGCTGGGCTCTGTCATCTCTTAGAGTTTGTAGTAACATCCACCAAGGCTCATTGGCTTTTAGAATCTCCATCGAAAAGTTAAGTGTTATTTTAATAGGTCTGCCTTTATATATTACTTGGATCTTTTCCCTTTCAGCTTTTAATATCTTCTGTTTTATATACATTTAATATTTTGATTACTATATGTCATATGGATTTTCTTTTCTAGCCTAGTGTATTTCATGTTTTGTATGCTTCTTACACTTTGTTAGACACATTATTCTCTAGGCTAGGGAAATTTTCTTTTATGCTATTATTGAAAATATTTTTCTATGCCTTTGACTTGGGTTTCCTCGCCTTCCACTGTTCTTACTATTGTAGATTTGGTTCTTTTCATAGTGTCCCAGATTTTCTGGATGTTTTTGAATTTAGCATTTTTTTTGACTGAGATATCCACTTCCTCTATCTTGTCTTCAATGCCTGGGATTCTGTATTCCATATCCCTAAAGTTTCTATTTGACTTCCTCTGTTTGGATTTTTTTTTGATGATTATTTTTTCTGCTTTCATGTCTTAAACTATTTTCTTCATTTCATTGCACTGCTTGTGTTCTTCATTAATGAGTTTACTCATGTCCTCTTTGAGGTCCTTGAACATATTCATAGTAGCGAGCTTTAAGTCTATGTCTTGTGCTTCAGCTACATTGTATTTCTCAGGGTCTTATGTAATATTGTTGTTGGCTTCTGTTGGAGACATTGTTCTGGCTGCCAAGGATTGTGGTTTCAAGTTGGTACCCAGGTATTTTAGTTTGAGATAATTATAACTCTAAGTGTTGATATCTGGTAATTTCTTTCTTGCATGGGTATTCACTTCCTTGGAGTCTTTTGCCTTCTCTGAATCTTAGGAACATGTGACATCTGTGGGTTGCCTCATAGAGAAAGCTTCTGAGTCCTTGTCAGGAGTGGATGTTGGAGAATCCTGGGAAAATGTGTTTCTTGCAATTGGAAACTGACACAAAGGAATAGACATGGGGTGGAAGCGGAGATGGCTGACTATTCACAGGAAGGAGAAAAACTGGGTTTGCCATCAGAATCTGCAGCATTCCCAAGGAATGGAGAGGGAAAGGAAAGTCAGGTGAGACTGAGGAATAGGACATGAAGAATAAGGAAACAGAGTCAAGATCCCCTACCAGGCTGCTGTGGCAGATGCATTACTAGGTAAAGAGAGCCTCTGATGCTAGAGTTGAGGCAAATGTATAGGGTAAGGGAGGAATGTTGAACAAGAAGATCTGGGGAGTCCCCTATAATGGAAGCAAAGGGGAAGAAGAGGCTCCTGCAGGTAGTCAGTCTACTACAAAGCTGGGGCTAAAACTTCACAATTGAAATTGAAGACAGGAGGGAGAATCATTTATGTGATTTTCTGTCCAGCACAGCCAGCATGTTTCCAGGTAGAGTGTTTCTGGGTGTTGATGGCTAAGAAAAATGGATGAGGTGAGGGAGGAAGGCTGAATAACATGTGTGAGTCCCCTAGGAATCAGGGCAGGGAGGAAAGAGAGGCCCTAGGAGGTGGCCTGCTACAGAACTGGGGATAAGTCTGGGGAATTGGAAAAGAAATCATTGGAAGTTTTTAAAGACCATAGGAAAAATCACTGAAGACTCACTTGTACAATGGATGTCGTTCCTTGAGTACTGCCCACCTTGTTTTTGTGAGCAGGGAATAGAATGGTGTAGGCTGGCTTCACAGAAAATCCCAATCTCTCTCTGTCCATATTACTGCAATTACAAACATGCTACTACCACAGTCAACTTTTCAATGTGGGAGCTGGGGGATGAAATCATGTGTTCTGGCTTACACGGCAAGTACTTCCCCAGATGAGCTAGCTTCTCATTACTCTTCTTTTCATAAACATTTTTTTCATGGATACTGTTTCCATTGGACTAAGCTTCACCCTTATGATTTCACTGGGTTTATTAAAGTCCGTAACTCTCCTAAAGTAGCATGATGATTAAGACTTGAACATGAATTTCGGGAGGACACAATTCCATCTATACAAACTCCCACATGAGTCTTCAGTGATCCCTTTTCCTCAATTGTTAAATGCAGTAAGTTTCTATAATCCTAGCTTGCTTACTGTGATAAATTATTTTGTATTAGACAATCTCTAGTTCAAAAGCTGTCATTGTTTACCCCATTGTTTAATTAATTTGGAACACACCTAGCAAAACAATTTAATGTGCAATGATTATGGAGCATTGATCCAGACGCTTGGGAGGCAGCATCAGGCAGATTTTTTAGTTGGAGGCCAGCCTGATCTAAAGAGTGAGTTCTAGGACAACCAGGGTAACACAGAGGAACCATATTCCAAAAATCAGTTCAAATCAAACACAAAAAAGTGTTTATATGACCTCAAGGGCAATGTCCAATTAGTTATTGTTGGGAAGCAAATCACACCAAAACTTGGTGATTTACAGAGGTGAACATAATCTTATTTTGCATAGCTTTTGTGTGTAAAAAAAATTGAAGCAGGGTTCAAGGTATGGTTCTGGCTCAAAGTCTTCATGTTAGTCTTTTAGGGCTTTCATAAAAAGAATTGCAAAATAAAGATGCTGGTGGGATTGGCTTTTGGATAGCCTCTTTAGCTTTTATTTTCTCCTTATAGAGCCTTCTCTGCATGCATCTGTGGAGGGGAGACCCCTGCTACCACTTCCTCTTCTGACATAAGACACAGGTTCTTTTAGATAGGGGCCAGTTTTTTAAATCCGAAGGTATTTTCTCCAGATAGTGTCTTTGGAGCACAAAATAGTCTATAACTCTTCCTCTTCTTCCCTGTCACATCCTGTCCTTTCCTCCCTCCTTTCCTTCTCTTCTTTCTCCCCCTCCTCTGTTTATCCAAGGAAAGAACTCTGCGAACTTTTTTCTCAGTTTTCTTAGCATTTCTGTATATGATTCTTCCATATGGACCTATTTGGGTTTGTTGACCTGCATAAATGGCATCAAGCATTCCACAGAGCAAAGGACTTGAACAAATAAGGTAGAAAAATGTGTCAGTGTTATGGCCTTGTCTTAAAAAGTCACATTTAATCATGTTTGACATAGTGCATTAAATAAAGCTGGGGTCTATGTAGCTTTAAAGGGAAGAGGCAAAATGTTTCCCCAGAGGAGACTATCAAAGTTACTTGGGCTAGGTTGGGCATGGCTGCTGCTATTTTGGGGAAACATGATTTGCTGTGGGCAGTGATGATTCTGTGAATTTTATATGCCTCTTGCCCAAGAGGCTCATTTTAAGAAGTTATCCAATAAGTCATTTGGAGATTAGCTGCTCTCAGTTTATATGTGTACATCTTTTTCATTTGATATCCTGGGGGCAACATTTTCAAATCATGTTCTATGTTTCTAGTTACCATTGAAAAGATGAGCTACTTAAGACACAAAAAACAGTATCGAGACTAATGAAAACCATCTAAAACCAATTTTACAACAAAAGTAAAAACTCCAAAATTAAACTGCAAACCTGTTTTTCTTACATTGGATAATCAGAAGTAGCTATGGTTTCTCAGACTGGCTTTCCTTTTTGCCTCAACATCTGTGTTTATGTATACTCAGTAGAAATCAGGTTTCCTAGAGAAATAGAACTAACAGAATGCACACATATGCATGCATGTACACAAATACTTAGGACAGGCATTGATTCATTTAGTTATGGAGGTTGGCTGTTGCAGAAATTTCCCTGCCCAATGAATTTGCAGCAGGAGGCCTATGATTGGACAAAAAAAGGGAGGCAGAGCTAAGGGTGGCAGAGAGAGGGAGACAAGGGAGAGAGCAAGGAAGATGAAATAGCAGCTGATGAAGACCCACGTGGCATCAAGTAAATAGGTAGATATGGAATCTAAAGATTAGGGTAATTGGGATAACCTTCTAAATTGTGTGGGCACCCTGTGTATTGACATTTTATTGATATATAACTTTAACCACCTAGAGTTTTGATTTACTGGGTTACTGGGAGGTGGGTTCGCCAACAGCCAGGTGGTTATGGCTGTGAAGGAACTAGTGGCTCCAGGGATGAGCGAACTGGAGCTGGAAGCACAGCTACTGGTCACTATGGGGGCAAGCTAGAGAGAGTAGCCCAGAGGACACCCAGCTTGGACCAGGTGGCCCGTTGGTAGCCGGCATTAGTGTAGGAACATGGCAGCTAAGACAGGAGCCAGCCGAATGCCTCATTTCTAATATCTCCTGCTACAGTTGGCCACACCTAAAGGGTTTCCCTATAGGCGAGAAACTTGAAGCAAGTGTATGCTCACATGAGGAGGCATCTGCTGACAAAATTTGTTCTTCTTCCTAGTTGATCAGTTCCTTACTTCAAGGGTCTGCAACTAATGATTGGACAAAGCTTGCCTACATTCTGAAAGATAATTGGCTTACAGTCTTCTGATTTAAAAATTAATTTCAAACATACAATGCTTCAGCATCATCTATACATATCTAACCCAAATACCCATTCAAATGGCCTCACTGGAATTATCTACTGTGGTTAAATTTATGTGCAACTGGGATACACAAGTAGTATATGTAGGAACATTACAAAACTTTAAACTCATAGGAAAACAAATATCTTACTTATGAAATTGTCTCAGCGTGAAGAGTCTGTATCTCATAGACATGGTTTGACTATGCATGCAAGGGCTTCGGAGAGCCATTATGAAAAACACTTAAGCCAACAGTAATGATCCCAAACTCAACATGGAAGTGACTAAACACATAGAGAACTTATTATTCTTATAAAATTCTATTAATTGACAAAAGTCAAATCAGGCATCAGGATCAGGCTTTTTATAGTTATGCCTCTGACCTTTTCAAGTTTTAGCATCTTCTACACCACTAGTATACAGAGAAAGGGAGTATAAAGAACAAGGTAGAAGGGAGATAACTCGATCTTTCTGTCTCTTAAAGCACCCAACAAAGTCCTAGACCTTGGTGAATAGGCTGAGATGTCTAAATTGACTGTATACTCAAAAGTTATATATCATATTTGGAGAAGGGTCCTTCGGGAGGCAGTTAGCATTAGATGAAGTTCAGAAGGGTGGAGTCCCTACGATAGCATTAGTGGCCAGAAGAGACAGAAACTGTAGCTAATATACCTGCTCTGTCTTGCATTGTGTGGTCTGCTGTGTTGTGGTGCTTTCGAGTAGGTTATACCAAGATCCTAACCAAGCTCCAGAACCAAGAGCTAAGTAAAATCCTATTTTTTAAAAAAATAAATTATTCTTTCTCTGGCATTTTGCCATAGCAACAGAGAAAACCCAACAAAAACCAATCCTTACTCATTTAGGATACCCTGTACTTTCCTGAGATCTGACTGAGAAAATGTGCTACTGTCTGTTTTTTAAATGTACACGAGTTATACTGTCTGTATTTTAACCATACATTTTAAAACTTATGTCTTTAGGAAGAAAGATGATCCTCTAACATTTCTTATTTTGCTGGGAAACAAAAGATTAACAGTAAGATGCTAGGCTTTAGATCAATCACTGGCTCCATCTGGTGAATGTTCTCTTTGATGGCCTCATTTAGAACTTCAAGAGATTTTGCTCAGATTTAAAATTCCCATTACAACCTTTGCCAAAGAATCTTAAATGCAAAGCAATCTAAACTTTAAAAAAAATAGGAATTGCTAAAGGAGACCTATCAACCAATACTGAAAATGCCAAGTTAAAATGGTCAGGAAAATATTCTAGCACATTCTATGAGACTTCTGTTCTTTGAAAATAAAAATAATAAGACATTTATTATGAGTTTTAGAGTTCTTTTTTCTTTCTAGAGGTACACTTATTTGCCTCTGCTTTGTAGGTCCCACCCCAATTTACACAGAGATGTGAAATATAGCCAGAACATACTTTTCTGAACATTTACCACTTCTTTGACTTTGGAATGAATCCCAAATGGATCTTGTTTTATAAGTTACATGTTTCTTTTGCTCTTCAAGTAATATTGATCTTCCTCAAAATCATGTCTTTTTTTCTTTTAGAAAATAGATGTTTCTGTGTCTGTAGTGCATCATATGGCCATTTTCAGAGGAAAAATCTCCCCAAACACATTCTTTTGTTTCTCAAGAACCACTATATTTTTATCATTAAATTAATCATGGTCAATCTTCCAGCTCAGCATGACTACTGATTTCAAGCTTTCTTTTTCTCAAACAAACAAACAAACAAACAAAACCAAAAACCCTCTTATTGAATTTCATTTTGTCTTCAAACATCTTCTCATATTTTGACTTCTATAACATGTAGTTGTTTTCAAAATTTTAATATCCAATCAATTTATATATGCATGTTTCCTTAGACATTTCTGGCTTTCACTATATTCTTTGCAGCAAAAAGAAGTATTTAAATAGCACAGAAAAGAGAGTAAAACAGTAGGATAGTGCACAAAGCCATCATAGTGATAGGTTGGCAATATCTTCTTAATTATTTCTATCATAACTCTTACAGTGGTAGCACACAATGAACAGAACAGAAGATATATGCATTTAAGTTTTCTTGGGAATATCAAATACAGTATACTAAAGAAGCACAAAGCATATTGTTGAACATTTACAATGTCAGAAAATTGGAAATAACCTTATTTTTTTTTTTTTTTTTGGTTTTTTGAGACAGGGTTTCTCTGTGTAGCCCTGGCTGTCCTGGAACTCACTCTGTAGACCAGACTGGCCTCGAACTCAGAAATCCACCTGCCTCTGCCTCCCAAGTGCTGGGATTAAAGGTGTGCGCCACCACTGCCCGGCTGGAAATAACCTTATTTTAAGTTTCCTTTTCAATGACAATATCACATTCTTTGTTTTTCTTTTTAATAGAAATATATGGATAAAATAGGTAATCACCCAATTTTTGATGAAGAGGAAGGGAAAAAGTTAAGATTAATGATTAGTGAACAATGTCTTTTTCTCAGGTACTTTTCTGAATTTTCTCACTGATTTTCAAGGCCATGTTCCAAGTATTCTGCTTATATACATTTTATGTGTGTGTGGGAAGAATGGAGACTGAAAGGAATAATTAGAAGGGATCTTTTTATTTGTTTGTTTGAAAAAGGATCTCACTCTGTTGCCCCAGACTTCTTCCCATTTTGCATTCATCCTGCCTCTCTCCCAGTGTTGAGAGAAGGGCAGAGAGGCAAATGCCTTGGTACAATTGTAGATAAAACAGATAACTAATAGATAAAAGATATTGTTTCTACTTGAGTCAGAGGAAAGTCAAAGAGAATGGTGGCAAGCATTGCCACCATGCTTCGACTGAAAAGTTTGAATTGCTAACCTAATACGTGAGCACAACATATGGGTACTCTGCACGGGTCTTCATGGTTTTGGTACCGTGAGATGGCACAGATGCATATGGAAATATCAAGTAGCTTTGAACACATTAGTGAGTCACTTATGCAAATGCTATTCTGCTGACTTAAAAATGTCCATCGTATGACTAGATGAAAGAGGAGCAAATATTATTTAATTGGTCATGATGTGTCTCAGGCTTGAGTGACAATAAAGACCACACATTTGAACTTAAGCACACATTGATGATTTCATGGATGACTAAATTAAAATAGCCAAAGGGTCATTAAACATACAGATTGATTACCCCAGCACCATGTGGAATTGTTTTCTTTGGCCCTCTTTGAGAACGGGGGAAAATGAATTATCGCCTCTTTCAAGTTAAGCAGGTAACAGAGCGAATCCATTTTCCGAGGCTTTTTCAGCACCTAGCTCCTCTGAGAAATATACCTTAATGAACAACCCTAATAATTGAATCTTCTATCCTGTGCTTCCTCAAACACTTAATGTACCATAATACTTTGCATGGTGATTTATATCTGGTGACTTTAGGCTCTGCAAATGTGTTTGGAACATAATGTATACTACCCAGTGAACTGGTTAATAAGCTTTTTCAGAGCAGTGGTCAGCTTTTAAGGGTTTGTACAGGGGTGTGTGCAGGAGAAGAAAATGGGACAGAAGGGTAGGGAGGCAAATGTTTTAGTACAATTATAGATAAAATAGATATCTAATTGATAAATGACACAATGACACTGTACTTGAGTCACAGGAAGTTTAAAGAGAATGGTATCATATGTCAAAAGAAATAGATTCAAGGATGAAAGGGGGATCATGTTCTGTACACTGGTTGGACAACGTCTAGTAGACATGAGGTTATTTGTTGACAAAGGGGTGATTTTGACAAATAATATATAAGGCAGACTGTAGAGTATTAGTGACTGAGCTAAAGATAAAGAAGCCGCAGCAGAACATGTATGCTGTTTTACTCTATGAACTTGGTAATTGTGGGACTGCGTAAAGGCATCTTGGTTCTTGGTTGGGCATGGGCCTGGAACCCCAAGACTCCAAGGGAGAAACAGCAGGTGTTTGGCCATGTCCCCAGAACCCAGGGTCCTGACACGCAGTCTAGTCTCCATGGACCTACATTGTTCAGTCACATAGGCCATTCCGGGCCCTCCCAAAGTGCACCGGCAGAAAGTGTGACTACAGGCCTCAGGCCCTAGAGAGATTTACATACTAATGAAGGCCAGAGGGCGGAGACAATTAAGCATTCTTCCCCAGACCCTCCCCCTTTCTCCCTCCCTATTTAATTCAGGTCTGCCCTGAGTTTCAGGGGGGTACATCCAGATCCATCTACCATCTGCCGTGAAAATAAACCCTTCTAGAACCTTAGACTTTCTCGTGTATGTCGGACCCGCTGGCATGGAAAGTCTCCAGGACACTGCCACGGCCTTTTTCCCACATGTAATAAATGAGATCCAGCAGGTAGAAGGCTAGTTAAAAGAAAATGAAAACCAAGCAGAGTTGCTTGTAGCACACAAGCAATTCAGCAGGCTGAGAGACTGAAGGAAGACATGGACAGACAGATGGAGATGAACAGCAGAGGAGGCATATTGGTCAGTGTGAATCATGTGTGATCTCTTATCAGCAAACTTGGATTTATGTTTTGTTAGCTGTGTGAGTTTAGGCAAATAAGCATTTTATAAGTTAGCAACTTATTAAGTGGAGATAATTTAGGGCTGTTGTGCAAATTAAATGTTGAAAAAATTACAGTACTCAGTTCAGTGACTGAAGCATGATGCACATTCAATAGATAGCAGCTGTTGTGATTAATGCTGTTGAATATTAAATAGGAATCATAGTGAAAATACTGATATTCCAAAGAATGTATTGTTTTTCACACACACACACACACACACACACACACACACACACACATGCTGGTGTTGTCCTTCACAAATTGCAGATAAGCCAACAACAATAGAAAGCATTAAATAACTCAAATTTTAAAACTTAGGTGGTTAAATTGTCTGTGACACATAGGAAATCAATCATATTAGACTTGTATAAAAACTTTTCTCCATTGATAAAAAGAATTATGAAATAATAGTATACAACTTCATGCTATTTTGGAGGATTTTAAGGTAAAAGTCTAGATGGGCTTAGAGGTTCCTGGAAGGAGGTCAATCCAGGAAGTGGTGGTTAAGCATTCAGCCAAGCGTAACATTAATGAGGCAAAAACACTAGAATTTGGTATGGCAAAAAGCAGCTGAATGAAACTGAAGACTCAGACAAAATGCTTGAGGGATATGTGAGACAACCACAAAAAACACTTTTCTAAAGTGTAAAGAAATAATCTGGTGAAAAGAATCCAGTTCCCTGAGATGTTCCATGGACATTATCCTCTGTAGGTTATGGATGACACTAGACATTATGGAACTGTCCTTTCTAAAAATTATGGAAAATGATAAGTAATGGAAACCATAGAAGCCAAGTCAGCATTCAAATATATGGAGCAAATGGCAACACTGGGGTGTCAGGTGTGTGTGTGTATGTGTGTGTGTATACAGATCTTTGTGTGGACTCACAATATGTTCTAGAAATAGTTAATAGAATAAAGCATGTCTGGTGGTGTAACTTAAACTGTATAAAAACTCATGGGTTCCAAAGATCATATAGAAAGTAGTCTAAAGACTTTGGGAGCATCCTCTCATAACATAGGGTAAAATGCTACAGCTTGTAATTCATATTAATTGGAAATGCTGCTCTGCCTCATTCACAAGTGATTGGAAAATTACATCTTTTACTGTGACTCACAGGAGGTCCAGGATTGAAGCAATACATTCTATGAATATGTTTAAATAGTCACTAAGCCACAACTAATGCCATTATTTGTGTGATAACAGCTGGGAATCTGCTGATATTGTACCATAGTAGAGTTCTGTTTCATCATATGGGACCAAATAACTCATCTTGCAGTCACCGTGATGATTAATATTAACTGCTAACTTTACTGGATCTTGAATTACTTTGGAGATAAACTCCATATTCTCTTCTCTTCTCTTCTCTTTTCATCACCTCTTCTCTTTTCTTTCTCTTCTCTTCTCCCTCTCTCTCTCTCTCTCTCTCTCTCCCTCCCTCCCTCCCTCCCTCCCTTCCTTCCTTCCTTCCTTTCCTTTCTTTCTTCTTTCTTTGTGGCAGAGTTTATAGATTGGGTGAACTGGAGTGAGTAGGAAGACTAGCCCCGGGGTCCATGTCTAAACAAAATGGGTACAGAGAAATGATGCCATGATCTATCACTGTTCCCTTACTGTAGACTCGGGACCTCACTCTTCTGCCACCACTTCTGTGCCAAGATGGGCTCTCTTCAAACTGTGAGCCAAAGATACTCTTCATCCACTGTGCTGTTTTTGTCAGATGTTTTTCAGTGATAGCAATGAAAAAAATTAATGCAACCACTGTACATGTTTTAACTTGAAACTGCTGATCTTTTTAGAGTAATGGAACAGCATTTTTAAGGGTGTGGCAGAGGTACCCAATTGAACATGGGGTTTTGTAGGAATGTTGTCTTTTCACTTTCTATATAGTATTCACACAAGGGTAACCATTATTATAGGAAAGTAGAATTCATTAGTCCAGGAGTCAGGAGAGAAAGGTAGGAATGGTCGCCCTTGTTACAATTCCCAAAGACCTACAGTGAGAATTCATTTTCTGGATTCCTATGTAAGATTCTAAGGAACTAGAATCTCATTTCCAGAAAAGGATTTGACACTATCAGGAGACAAGGTGATTCATGTTATAACTGAGGTTAAGGCTTTGACAGTTACTTTTGGTACCCATGGTACAAGAACAGACAGAAAGAAAGAATTCACTATGTTTGCAAAAATAGTGAACCTAGATTGTCCTGAAGGAGGAAAACCTGCTGTCAAGGAGATTACAATACATTTATATATTTGCTGTCTATCACGGCTTTTTTGTGTCCCCTGGACAGTTTTGACTCTCTCTGTCTCTCCTCTCTCTCTCTCTCTCTCTCTCTCTCTCTCTCTCTCTCTCTCTCTCTCTTTCTCTGTGTGTGTGTGTTCTCCTCCCTTCTCTCTTCCCAGTCCATTCTCTTTTCCAATTCCATTCTCTCCATGTTCTCTGTTCCCTCACCTCTTTCACTCCCTTGAAGTGGAAGTTTGTGTTTTTGTGGAAAAGCAGTTTTGTCATGTGTTGTTTTTCTTGAAAATGTTTTACAAGAGGATGTTTTGCTGAAACATACACATGAGAGAATGCTTTTGCTGAAGCAGAAACATGGGAGAATGTTTGGTCGAGAACAGAAATGTGATGTTTTTCTAGCAGCTTCCTGGAAAAAGAGCATGTGATGTTTGCTGGAGTGAATGCTTCAGAGGATCCATGTTGTTTGGAAAGTGTATAAGTATAACTCAACAGACAAGGGGTAATGCTGTAGCACTGATTCACCTTGGCTTCTTTGCTGATCATCATTGGGACTTCATAGAGAGAAATACAAGAAAGAACTCTCAGTCTTCTGGTGGCTTCTTGGCCCTTTTGTGTAGACTCAGACTGATTGGCAGAGTCTCATGGTGTCTTCTGGATTAAACTGCCATTGCAGATTTGTGAATGGTGTTTTTGAGTGGATTGAGCTACAACTGCTGATTTGTGTGAACTGTACTGCTGATATCCTGGCAGCAAAGATTGGAATCACCCCCAAAGAATTATTTATGAAAAGGTCCACATCCCTGTTTGCCCTATTAACCTTTCCTTTCCACTACTTCTGGTGGGTGAAGTCTAGAAGGGAAGTTAAAGCATTTAAGATCCCTTATTAAACTAGGTTTTTGAAAAAGTTAAGCCCGTGTCTCCTCCATTTCTTTTCAGAAAAGGGCCAGCCTTGATGGATATCATCCAGCCATGGCATATTAAGTTCCTCTTTATTAAGGCAACCCAATAGGAGGAGAGGGTATCAAAGCATGCAACAGAGTCAGAGACAGCTCTGGCCTCCACTGTTTGTAGTCCCGTGAGAAGACCAAGCTACACAACTCTGAGCCTTGGTCAGTACCACAAAGGCTTCCTGGTTAGTGTATCACTGTCTGTGAACTCCTATGGGCTTAGTTTAGCTAATTCTGTGGGTTTTCTTGTAGTGTCCTTTGGCCCCACTATCATTTACAATCCTTACTTCTCATTTTTGGTGGGATTTCCCCAAGCTCCACCAAATGCTTGGCTGTGTATCTCTGCATCTTTTTCCATCAGGTGCTGAATGAAGCTTCTCTGATGACAATTATGCTAAACTCCAGTCACCAAGACTCAGATTTCCTGGTTGACACAGCTACTCTTACTCCAACTGCTAGGAGTTCTGGTTGCTCTTGGCTCAGCAACGTTTCTCTCCCTGAGATGTCTTCATCCAAAGAGATGGGGCTTATAGAAAGCTATGCTTTCTTTTCAAGTTAGCCATGCATTTATGATTGGTTAGCATCAGTTTTAGGGATGTAGTCTTCCGCTATTCATTCTACACACATTTATAGTCATCTTCACCATGGGGCTTCTTATGCGATCTCTTCAGTCTCCTGTTGTCATTTTAACAATTCACTTTCCCTCTGTCTCACTTCTTCACTTCCTAGTGATCCTGATCGTACCTTAGAGCATACTTTAGGAAAACTCCCATCTGTGTGTAAATCTCTGTTTCAATCTGTTTCTAGAAGAGCAAAACCAAAACAATGTGTTGGTCAAAAGGAACACACTGGCTCTCAGGGCACTGGTCTAGAAGCCCAGGAATGCCCTTCTTGGTTTTCTTGTAATGCTCCACTTTTTAACTGCCAAAGCTGGTAGTCTCCTGTTTATCTTCTGAGGAATTTGTATTTTGAAATGTCAAAATACTAATTTAAGTTTTTGAAAAAGTATTTGTGAAATAATTTATAAAGAGATTGGGCTTAGTTATTTAAGGATTATCAGCAGAAAGAGGAAGCAGAGATCACAGGTCACTGAGAAGAGGGCAAGAGCAACAAATGTTTGTTGAAGGGTACACCTAATTCCATACCACTGTCCAATTTATATATGGTGTATGCATTGAATGCAGTAAATGTTTAAATTCTATGAAGATATTTTTATTTCATTTACATTGCTTCTCCTCCCTTTCTTCCCTTCTCCCTTCCTTTCCTTTTCTGCCCTGTATGCCTCCTCTCTTACCCTTCCACCCCTCTCTTTCTCCCTCCCTTCCCCTTCCCTCCCTCTCTCTTTTCCTCTCCCCATACCTTTCTCTCTCATTCTTGTTCTCTCTCTCTCTCTCTCTCTCTCTCTCTCTCTCTCTCTGTTTTGAGACACACTCTCCCTATGTAGGTCAGGATGACCTGTACCTCACTGTTTTCATGTCTCATCACTTTGAGTGATAAGTTTACTGGTGTTTACCATTCTTGGACTTTCATCAATATGTTAAGGATAAGGTAACTACACTTCTTTTCATTTCTTCAGTAAGGAATTAACACAAATGTAGAGACTTGAACATCAATTCATTATCTTACAGTTACAGGTGGATGGTACATAGAATCATGGTCCCCAATATGTCCACATCCTTATCATAAGAATGCATATATCCCCTTTACCTGTATTAGTTGTTTTTCTATTGCTATGCTAAAACACAGTGACCTATAGAATGAAGGGCCTATTTTGGGCTTTTTGTGTCCATGATGGCAGAGCAGAGGTAGCAGGCAGGAGATTGATGAAGCAGCAGTTGAGAACTCACATCTTAAATCACAAACAGGAATCATAGCTAACTAGAAATGTCGAGAGTATTTTTAAGCCTCAAAGCCTGCTGCCAGTGACATACTTCTTCCAGCAAGGCCATATCTTTAAATCCTCCTCAAACAGCCACCAAATGAGTACCAATTACTCAAATTCCTGAAACTCATGAAGGGCCTCTCATACAGACCACCAAACCTGCTAGTGGGCATGTTGCAAGCATGATGAAGTTACGAATGATAAAGTAAAGTTATTTTGGATCCTGGTGTACCATTCTTTCCTAGTGTGTATGTATGCATGCCTATGTGGATGCATATAGTTCATATATGAAAATCAGAAGACAATCTTTGGGTATCGGTCCACATTTTTCTTACTGTTTGAGACAGTCTCTTTGCCACTGTATATGGACAAGGTTGCTTTTGGAGATTCTCTTGTCTCTTCCTCCCATTTTTTTGTAGGGGTACACTGGGATTGTAAATGCTTATATTACTGTGCCTGTGCACTTTTATGTTGCTACTGGGGCTTTCCACTCACATCAGGCTTGCATGGTGTCTTAGTCATTCTACTACTCCAGTGAAAAGACACATGACCAAAGAAGTATTTAATTGTGGACTGGCTTACATTTTCAGAGGTTTAGTCTATTCTCATCATGGAAGGGAGCATACCAGCTTGCAGGCAGGTGTCATGAGGGCTATATATATCCTGATCTGCAAGCAGAGAGGAGAGAGAGGAGAGAGGGGAGAGAGAGAGAGGGGAGAGAGAGAGAGAGAGAGAGAGAGAGAGAGAGAGAGAGAGAGAGAGAGAGAGAATACCTAGGCCTAGCATGAGCTTTAAAAGCTCAAAGCCTACCCTATAGTACCACACTTTCTCCGAGGAGACCTCTTAATCCTTCTAATTCTTTCAAAGACTTTCATTCTCTAGTGACTAAGCATTCAATTATATGAGCCTTTAAGGGATATTTTCATTCAAGCCACCACAAATACTTCAACTCTTGTATTTAAGTGGCTAAAGTATCAAGTGGACTAGTGTACATTTCTATATTATCAGTTGCATGGCTCTAATATGATGAGTATGTAACTTTCAGTCTCAGTTTGTTGACCTAGAAAAACTTAGTAAGAATGGAACCTATGTGAGTAGGTTGCTATTGGAATGCTGTATTAATCAGTATTGTAATTGCTATCATTGTTACCATTAATTTTGGTGTTATCCCTTTGCTTATTTGTTTCTTTTATCCATAGAGGGCAGTGATTAGCATAATAATCTTATTAAAGGTGATAAAGATTTATGCCTATAGGGATGAAAAACAACTGAAATGGATTTAAATGGAATTAATCTGTTTTTGTAATCCTGCTCATCTAAAATATTTTAAGTATTAACTTTATTACTTGGTATGCTAGCTATATTTTATATTGTGAGAGAAGAGACATTGAGTATGAGAAACTGAGAAATGGTATTTATATCCCTCAAAAGAAGGACATCCTTCCTTTTGTCCATATTTGTACTGTTTAGAGATAGGCAAAGAGGAGTCTCCTTTCTTTCCTTCACAGCA
Organism: Grammomys surdaster; assembly: GCF_004785775.1. NCBI lineage: Eukaryota > Metazoa > Chordata > Mammalia > Rodentia > Muridae > Grammomys > Grammomys surdaster. The sequence continues at coordinate 1,696,813 of NW_021604660.1, forward strand.
TCACACTGGTCCTGTGCTTAATCACCCTGTATATCCATGTGACTCAGAGTTGTAAAGGTCTGCAAAATGATCCCTCAAGGGAAAACAAACCTACATCATTCTTTTTTCCTAATATAAATAGTACTACCTTCCAGCAGTGAGCCTATTCTAAGAGTCTGACTTTGTGTGTCAGAAGATACTCATTAACAGTAGTTCTGACAAAGGATTGGAAGACACAAGACACTCACTACTTAGGGCCAGAGTAGGCTGTTGAAGGACTTGATAAGGGAAGGCAGAAAAGGCTCAGGAAAGCTAACTCTATGTCTCTATCATGTGTGTGTGTGTGTGTGTGTGTGTGTGTGTATGTGTGTGTGTGTGTGTTCTGGTGATTGACTCTAGGCTGTTGGACAAACAGGTAAATACTCTACTACTGAGATTATCTCTGGCCCTGGTTGTAGAAGAGGTTTGATAAATTTTCTCATCTTTTGCTGATGTTCATAGAAGATTTAGCAGGCTAAGGATAAACTCTGCTTTTTTTTAAATTTCTTTTTAAGAGTTTTATTCATTTTTTTTAAAAAAGTACATTAAGCTGTTTTTTGGAAATTCTTTTTAAAACTTTTCCTTTTTTTAGTAACTTGATATATATCAATTGTTCTTTGTAGCACAATACCACATCTTACTCTCCTCTAACTGCAGTTTAGAACCCATTGGCCATCTTCCCTTAAGCAGTGGGTTCAACCCCATTTCTTACAGTGTATATTTTAGCAGAGTCAGGTTGTTTCATTTTCTTAAACCCAAATACCTCTTAGCTTTGGGCATTTCCAGAGATCTTTTTAGTGCTTGTATTCTCGCTTCTACCACATTTCATTTTATAAAGAATTTTTGTTCACTCTTTTAGGTTTAAATTTGGCAATTGTATGTCCTATGTTGTGTTTACCCTGTGCTATGGTACTTGCCAGACATACTGTTGTATAGAGGAGCCTATAGGTTACTCTCCCATACAAGAGCTGAACAGGTTGTTAGTCTCAATCTATGTCTATAACTTTCAAATGGATCCACATAATCAGAGTGGTTGCCTCTGACAAGTTATTCTCTTAATATTATGGATTACTAGCATAATACCTTCTCTTTGAAAATTCCCAGGACCACTCAGGTCATCCTATATTTCAATTTGTGACTTGGTATCTTCACTGAACCTGAAGTAAATCAAAAGAAAAACCTGCATAGTCTCAGGGTGGAGTTTATGGAGGTGTTCAGCATCTATAGCAATAGTATCTGTGAACAGTGCTACCAATTACCTAGACTTAATTAGTAGCTAATTAGTTAGTAGCTCATTAATGACTAATGTTAATGAGATAGCTTCCATGCTTCTTGTCCATCCAGGACATTGCCCCAGGAGTATCTTCTTTTATCTCCCTTATATCAATTTCCCCGTCTTCTAGATCATTCCTATCACTATGCAAACATTCTGACATGTAGTCCATCTCACAAATCAAAGAAACAAAATAAAAAATTATTTAGGTAACAATTGATATCAAAGAATTAACATAAAAATTGTCAACTGTGACAGAAGTGTTATGGATATTCTTTAAAGCTCTTATCAGCTGGGGATTCAAAAAGAAATATTTTAAGTGGTAAAGATGAACTTTACGATATCCTTTATGAATTTGGGAACATGTAAATGACATGAGAATACTCTAAGCTTGGTGGCTGACAATGCTTGGAGATGGTGTTCTCTGTGCTATGGCAATATTTTTTGTGCTTATTCTTTTTTTGTTAGTCTAAATTTCTCCACAAGTAAAAGTCAAAAATTTAAAAGTCATTTTTTAAATTAAAATTTAAAAGTTCATTTATGCTTATGTTTTACCTAATTCCTAATTCTGTGGGTTATCCTTGGTCCGCATTCTGTGAGCAATATTGATCAGGATCCTGGATATACATCTTTACTTGGCTTCTATGTCACTACAATCTTCTGATTTTCCTTTCCTCTCAAATGCGTGGTCTTAGTCTTTATTTCTTAACTATGGAGAAACTCAAGAGTCAGTTACCATTTCTCTTTTCAATTTATATTTACTCCTGTGACTATTTTATCAGTTCCTAAAGGTTTGAGAAGCATATAGAATTGTCAATTTTTAAGTGTCTATATCTGAAGGGACTCTAGCTAACCCTGGGCCTGGCAAACATGGCTCTGGCAGGCCTTGTCATTCTTCTCCCATTCCCTCTACCTTGCTTAAAAAAAAAACAAAAAAAACAAAACAAAACAAAACAAAAAAACATTAGATTACTTTCCTAAAGTTAGCCTTCAAGATCCAGCTATCAAAGTATTGAAGTCCTGCAATCAAAAGCCCTTTTTCACTCACCTAATTATCATTCCCAATTAAAGTTAAACATCTCATCCAAATATCTGGTTTCCCCCTTTACATTTATAAACTACCATTTGCCTATGGGTCATGTCTGTTTGCTCTCTAACCAGAGGCAGTCCTTTGTCCCCATTGGGACAAATATCCCTGCCCCTACTCCCTTGTTCCTTTGCCTTTCTTACTCATCTTGTATTTTCTGCCTTCATCTTTTAATCACACTTTTTGTCCCTCTGGGGCAAATAAATCTCCTTTGTGCTGAGAATTTAAAAAGATGAGTCTGATCCAATCTCTCAAACCTCTTTAATGTACTGTGTGATGCTTTGAATAAGATTGGTGCCTTAAGCTCATATATTTGAATGCTTGGATATTGTCATCAGGAGATGTGGCCTAGTTGAAGGAAGTGTGTCACTAGAGGTGGGCTTTGGAGTTTCAGAAGCTAAAGCCAGACACAGCATCAATTTTTCTTCCTGCTACCAGCTAAAACAGGTGTAAAACTCTCAGGCCCTTCTCATACACCATGTCTGCCTATTGTTATGCCCAGATCTCGGGATTCTGAGAGCTCAAAGAATTGCCTACCTGATGTAGTAAGACAAAAGAGTCGTTTTTAATAACGTGAACCTGGTTCAGATGGTAATCTGTTCCCACTGCACAGGACAGGATTGTAGTCGTGAGTCTAGGGGCTCAGGATATTTTTACACAGGCAGATTCTGGGGTTTCAGGGTTACATGAAAAATATGGGAAATATGAAAAATATTCATCTCTCAAACACAATACCATTTGTTTAGGTAGTGGGTAGGATTGCATAATTGGGGAGGGAAGCTCTTCTGGCCTTTATGGTGCTACCAGGGACTAATGGTTTTACAAACTGGCCACAGTATCTAGGAATGCTTGATTGTCCCAAAGTATAGTGCTTATCTCTTCAAGGATGTTTGGTCTCCTGCTCTTCCTAAGGACAGGGCCTACCTGCATTGGGGAGTGCTCAGCCATCTATCAGAGAGGGTGCCTGACTCAGAGACATGGAAGCTGGGAGTTGTTGCTGTTTTTCTGTCCCCAAACTGGCATTTTCTGTTCCCAGGAGAGATTTTCATTAGGGAGTGCCATTATGGAATGGAGATAGCCAGGCTGTGCCTCCTTTGAAAGGTCAGGCTGCAGGAAGGTGCAAGGGGGGTGAGGGGAAACTTTTGGTGAGGGAAGTTTTTCATGCAGTGAGAGTGTGGAGGTTGGCTGCCCAGCCTCTTCACTATGTGGTACCATGCTTCCTTTCATGATGATAATGAACTAAATCACTGAGCCTATAAGATAGCCCCAGTTGTGCGTTATCTATTTACAATAAGACAATAACTAACACAGACAAGGTCATTGATTTATTATCAATTTAGTGTTACTTGTATTTCCAGGTGTTTGGTATTGTATTTTAATTCTGTGAATTATAGGAATTTATCTAATTGTTAGGTAGTAGAGCTATGTACAGCAGAAAACAACTCAGTGTCTCCCACTTGACTCAGAGTAAGACTCAATGTCATTACAATGCCATCTAAGGACCTTCAGGATGTACTTTCTGCTCCTTTTCTGATCTCAATTCCTACTCCTCCTACCTTGCACTTTCTGTTCTAGACAAACTTGCTATTCATTCCTGAAACATATTAGTCACTCTCACAGCATATGTCCAGTTCATCTCCTTCTGCTTCTGATGGAACATATGCCTCATGATTAACACGAATCCCACCTCCACTTTCTCTAAACTTTTAAGCACATGTAACTTTCTCAATACAATCTACCTTTATCATCTACTTCAGAACTGAGAAAACTTCTAACTCTGCCATAATTCTTTATCTCTGATTTTCCATTTTAATTAATACTCATTACTCAATTTTCCTTCATTTCTTTGTGTGAATTGAGTGTTTAGATATTGTTATTATACCCTTAGTACAATATAAACTTTATAAAATAAGAAACACTTGTTTCGTCCCTTGATCTATCCTACAGGCCCAATCAATGCTTGACACACAGTATGGCTTCATATACTCATGTTGAATTAAATCTTTAGAGAAACACTACATTTAACACCACGCTTTACAGTTGTCTCATTCATCTTCCACACTAAATTGCAAACTCCATTATACAGAGGCTACTCTATTCATCATTTTTGTAAACTGTACTCTGGAAGCCTAACTTAAAGACCTTAATATTCACCTTCCTACAGCAATCATTGTATTATTTTCTTCTCTTTGATTGTCAGGACTGAAACCACCTATGGTCTTGCACAAGCTACTTCAGGGCTCTATTATGGGTTACATCCAAGGCAAACAATGAGTTTGTACATGATTGTGTAACCTTTGGTCTAATCAAAAAATAGAATCCGTTTGTTACACTAAGGATTTCATTCATGTGTGTCTATGGTTAATCACTTTATCGCTTCTTTCTGCCAAACACCAATATATTTATTAACTTTACTTTTGCTTTTCTCTTAGTGACATACGTAAGGAATCATGGAGCATTCAGCCTTTCAAGTGTGACTTCTTTCCATTAGCATATTAGCTGAGACTAACCCATGGTAATACACATATCATTGTTCATTATGTTAATGAGGATTATTCTCTTGTGTTATTATATCACAAATTGTTTATTCATTCACCAGTTAATGGGCATTCATCTATTTTCAAGCATTTGGATATGAAAAATGAATCTGTTGTTGTGTAACAGTTTCTTCCAGGAATCAAAACATCCTATTCTGTAGCAAATTCCATCAACAGGAAGTTAAACAACTCAAAATTGCTTCAGGAAGTCTCTGAAACTGACCAGATTCACTAGTTCAATAAGACCCTTTCTGCCAGAGTAAGCAAAAGGAACCAATCAACCCAACAACAACAACAACAAAAACCAACAAAAAAGCTGAGATTCCTGCTCAGACAGGCGGAAGCCAAGCTGCATTGAAGGCCTCAGATGAGACCAGCTGCTTAATACAAGCAGAAACTAGGCAGTCTTTCTGGAAGATGTTTAGATAATCAGAGGCACCTGGAAAGGACACTCTTCAGGCCGCTGAGATGCTTGCAGGCTGTGATATGCATTCCAGGTTCTGTGGTGGCCCATGATGATACAGCTCTCTTTGAGTGAGTGATATTATCTGGAGTGAGTAGATATATGTTGTATCTTCCCAGGGAAAGTTTTGACACAGAACAGTTATTAAGATGGGTAGAGGTCTTTATTTGAGTGTATTTCATTTCTCTTCAATAACTAGCAGCAAGTGTTTTATTACATGAAAATTCCAGAGTGTTTTATAAAGTTGTAGTATTGTTTGTATTATTGTCAGCAATTAGGAAAAGCAATTTTTTCAATTTTAACATTTGTAATTGATGTATAGTGAGATTTTATTTTGATTTTTTTGTGGGGCAGTGAACAATGACAGGAAACGTGGTAAGACTTAGTGGGTTGTAAGCCCTGGAACCTGAGAGGACGGTAGGAGCTTTACCTGCTTCCGACCACGCCCCTGTCATGCGTGGACAGGCCCCTGTATGTGTGGACTCCTATGATACCTATGATCACGTAGATCAGAACAAAGTTCTCAATGCTAATGAAGTATCGAGATCCTGAGGGTTTAGCCAATAAGCTTCCCTTCCTAGACATTTCTTCCTGGAAAAGGTATTTAATCTTTGGTCCACCCTGAGGAGATGGTATGTACCCTTTTCCCACAATGAACACTCAATAAACAGTTTGGAACCAAGGACCATCTATTTCATCAAGAACTGCCATAGGGAGCGTGGAGGAAGACATTGTCTACAAATCTGCACTGTTTAAGTCTTGTGCAGAAGGCCCCTCAGTGCTCCCAGATCACTGAGCTAAGCTGGAGTTCCCCATTCCCCTGCCTTGGGCTTATCCTTGTCCTCAGCACATGGGTCCCTTTCTTTCCAACTCCGTGAGGTTTCCAGTGGCAAGTTCACAGGCCTAGGTTCCAGGAACTAGCTGGCCACCCAAAGAAAGAACTAGCCAGGGGGCAGGTCAGCCAGGTCGTTTCCGACAAAGGATAGCAGAACTAAAGATACAGGTTGGCTGAGTTACTCTAGGAAATGGCTGCTTACAATGGTCAGGTTAAGGTCACATTCCTGAATAGAATGTGTACAGGATGTTTCCCACTCCCCACCCTGTTTTATGACCAGCTAAATAATGAGTTAAGAATTCTCTACTATTTTTATGATGTGGGTTGAGATTTTCTGCTGTTCCCCCTTGGTTTCTCCTCCCCCCCCCACCTGGTTTGTGGTTTTCTCCTTTAAATACCCCTTGCTCGGGTCAACTCTCCTCTTGTGAGCCTGGGCCTCAGCTGACTGACCCCCAAATAAAGCCTCTTGCCATTGCATCAAGATTGGTGTCTCGTAAGTCATTGAGTGGCCGTAATCTACAGTGGTTTGAGTGGGGGTCTCTCATATCCGGGGGGCCTTACACTTCTTCTCTTAACGCTCTACTTTTAGGGTATACAAAAAACACTCCCCCCAACCCCCACACTTTCTAGCAGTACCACCCAAGGAAAACCATGGTCCTTGCTAGAGGCACAGCTGCAGCAGGGCAGACCCCTCCCCCTACACCTAGGTGAAAAGAGCCTGCCAAGCAAGGACAATAGATAAGGTCTTGCTGCTGAGAATTTGAGAAAAAAATGAAATAACAACATCATAAAAAATACCTAAAATTCGTATCCCCAAATTTTTCATGCTCCTTTGTTTAAATGCTTGTTCTTTTCCCTCGCAGGACCACTTCATGTTCATGCCTTTTAACCCAAACTTTTCATGCTTCTTTATTTGAATGTTTTTTCTTTATTTTCTTTATTTGAATTTTTTTTTAAAGCACTCAACATTTTTTTTTAATTTTTATTTATTTATTATATGTAAGTACACTGTAGCTGTCTTCAGATACCCCACAAGAGGGTATCAGATATCATTACAGATGGTTGTGAGCCACCATGTGGTTGCTGGGATTTGAACTCATGACCTCTGGAAGAGCAGTCAGTGCTCTTAACCACTGAGCCATCTCACCAGCCCTTATTTGAATTTTTTATTTATTTGAATATTTATTTGAATATTTTTATTTATTTTCTTTATTTGAATGAATTTTTCTCCCTAACAGGAACACCTGAAACAATACTCGTGCCTTCCAATCTAAAATTGTCCTAAAATTTCTTTTAAACTTCAAAAATTATATTTAGCCTACTCACACAGGTCAAACCAACTATGTTAATAACCATTACTTAATCCTTAATTAACAACTAGTTTTCTTTTACAAACAAGCTGTTAATGCCTATCCCAGATAGATAATTAACATGATATTTTCTTTCTCAACCATCCAAAGCAGATAAATTCTCAACTCTTCCCTCTGATTTCCTTAATACAACACAGGTAACTCTCTACTTAAAGGTTTCCTTCCCTCAAACACCTTTCCTTGCCTTTTCTCTAAGATCCTAACAACAGATCACCATTGTGCTCCAAGCAAATTGGTAAAGACTTAACCCATACATTACCCACCTAGTACAGACATCCCCCTGCTGGGATTCTGCTGCCCTGCTGGGATTATTCTATAGGTTTATCTCCACAAAAGGGAAAAAGGCAGCTGCGGACACAGGCCATAACACAGAGACCCACCTGTCATTTCCTTGGACCTGCCTGGGGCAATAAAAATGCCTTTGTCCAGACACATCATCTGACTAAAGACTTCCAGAGACTAGCAGATGTTGACAGCCTTGGGACCTTCTGGTGATAGATGAACTCTTTTGGCAAAACCAAATGACTACCAAACTTGGGGAAATTTTCATAATAGTAAGGAAAATGTTATATTTATGTAGATAAATCAAATGTTTAAAACTGATGTTAATATCCTCACAAACTGTACAAACTCACTTTCAATTTCAATCACTGAACAATTAATTGGTTCAATAACCCTCTTGTCTTCCTAGCCCCCACTCCTCCTTACCCCTCTGGCTTATGTTTTGTTTTATTTTGATGCTTACACTCCATCCTACCCAAACGTTTCACTACACTTATTCTTTATAAAAAAGAAAAGGAGAACTTGTGGGCTGTGTCAGGAAACTTGGTAAGGTTGAGTGAGTTGAAAGCCTCCGAACCTGAGAGGACGGTAGGAGCTTCATCTACTTCAGACCAGGCCCCAGTCATGTGACCACACTTCTGAGGACTGGTATGCATGATGAATAATCAAACAGTTTGGAACCAAGGACTGTCTCATCAAGAACTGCTATGGGGAGCATGGAGAAGGCTTTCCTCTATAGAACCACAGTATCTAAGTCTTCCCCAGAAGCACCTCCACACTCCCAGACAATTACTGCTAAGCTAAGGACGATTACTCTTGGGCTAACCCAGAGTTCCCCTCTCCCCAGACCATGCTCCTCAGCCCTGAGACCCAACTCTGTTCCCAACTCTGTTCCTAACTCTGTCCTCTACTCCCTGCAACCCAGCAAGGTCTGGATGGAAAGGACTATGGGAATCTCTGGCCCTGGGCTCCTCATCGCAGGCTCCTGAACCTCCAACTCTCTATTCTCAACTCCTCTGCATAGTTTCCAGCAGGGACTGGGTGGCCAAGCTTTGATCTCCCACATCTTAGGCAGTGTTTTCCCACTCCTTGAACGGTGTACATATTGGCACTGCCCATTATCCCATCACCCGACAGTGGGCAGGTGTTGGGTAAATATAGGCTCACAGCCCTACAGAGTTCCTACACCCAGCGGTGAGGCAGAACACAAAACTCACAATTTTTAAGCTTGATGACTAGTAATACAAAGTTTTATCCTTATGGTTTTATTTTTTTAAGTCTCATGAATGTACATATGCATACACATTCCTCTCCACCGCATGTTTGTGTGTGTGTGTGTGTGTGCGTTTTAGAGATTTTCCTTTTTAGTGCTGAAGATTGAACTCAGGTAAACAAATGCTCTACCACTGAACTACATATCCAGCCTTTATACTTCAATGGAGTGTCTATACAAATCCTATGGATATTTTATTGAGTTGGTTTATTATTGTTTTGTTGGTATGTTGTTTGTGGCCTGTTTTCTAATCCTTCAAACAAGGTCTTTTCAATAAGAGAATTTGCAACTTTTGATGACATTAAATATCTCAATTTTTTTCTTGTGATTCATGCTTTGCTTCAAGATGTCTGAGTATCAATATGCATTTTCTTTCTATGTGGTATTCTGGACACTTTCCCGATATAGCTGACATATCAAGATCTACACTCCATTTTGATTTATTTCTGTATATTTAAGAACTATGAAATCTGTCCTTCTATATAGCTCATTGTTTGGAGCAGAATTTGTTGAAAAGACTTTTCTTTTCTCCACTGAATACTTATACATGTGATGAAAACTACTTGATTATATAAGTAGTGGTTTGTTTCTGACCTCTATGCCTTGGTTTACTGAGTTCTACATTTATTCTCACACCAATACAATGTTTTGCTTTGATTATGACTGAGAGGCCAAACCTATCTTGGGACTGGTCACTATCTTAAAAGAAAAAAAAAAAGCCTGAGAACTTGACCCGCAGCAGAACCCAAGATGTACCCAAGCACCAGGAAGAACCCCATTGCTTGTCCTTTGCCTATACCCCAGAGATACTCCCTAGCTACTTCTAGCAACAGTTAATCAAAGATTAGTCTCATTGTTTCCAATATACTTCCAGACCATTTGCGATTGTTTATGATCTTGCTGCAGAACACCCACCTATTGGCTTACAACAGTCATTCTATTAGATTTCTATTAGATACATGCCAGAATAGAGGGCTCCCCCCCCCCACCTTTCTCCCATTTTCTATAAGACCTTGTCCTGTTGAGGTTCAAGGCTATGTCAGGACTGAGCTGGAGGGGAACCCAAGCCTGAGCTTGTAATAAATGTGATTGCATTAAAAATGGCTCCTTGGTGGTCTTTGGGGTTCATGAATGCTTCTTGGAACAACATGACTTTGATACAGGTAGTGTTTAGCCTATAACTTTGTTCTTCAAAATTATTTTTGGTGTGGTGGCTTGATAAAATGTTGAAATTAGCTTGTTGGTTTCTTCAGAAAAGTTTGGTGGCATGTTGATTTTGATTAAATTTAATTGAATGATTAATCCGAGAGGAGATGACATGTTGACTGTGTGCGTTTTCTAACTCATTAACACAGTGTGACTCCCCACTCATAAAGTCTATATCTTTAAGGGCCACCTGGCAAATTTGACTCTCAGAGTGGAGCTATGAATATATCACACTCCCTACCTCCAAGCCATTTCACAGCCTTTTGTCTTACCATTTGCAGTCAAATAATTAGAGTAGTATTGTTTAAAGTTTGAGTTTTTAGTTATTGTTATATGTAACATGAAAACATACTTGAGTTTTAGATGTTGAGCTTTCTATTGTATCTGTCATGTTGCTGGGTTCTGTTCTTATCTCTGGTAGCAAGACTGTAGATACCCAGGGATTTTTCTAAATAATAACCATGCAGTCTCTGAAGAGGTGCTTTCAGTTACTTATTTCCAGTGTGTAAATTCTGTGTTAGTTGATACACTAACACATTGTCATTGACTCTGGCTTTATGTGACTGGAGTCAATCAGCCTAGTTTTGTTGTTGTTTTGTTTTCCCTTTTCATATTTTACAGAAAGTTATTCAATATTTTCCCACAGTGTTTATGTTAACAGTTATTTTACATATATTCTTATAGGATTGGGAGATTTCCCTGTATCTCTGGTTGAAAATTTTTATTATGAATGAATTTTTAATTTTGTCAAATGTTCCTTTTTTAAAATCAATACTCCTTATTTTTCTGTTTTCCTTAGCATGTTAATATAACTATCTAAATTTATTTTTTAAAGATTGTCGAACTGAATTTGTCTTCTTAGCATATGTCTAGACTATTCTTTCTTTATGTAGCTTAATTTTAGTAGTAATAATTTTGAATAAATTTGAAGGTTTTATTGTACTTTCATTTATACAATATTTCATTTATAGTTTTATTTTTATTAAAGTATGCATTTTTTACTGTTAATGATAATTATATGTTGACCTAATGAGTTGTCAGGTGTGGCTTTATTGCTTATTTTCTAAGAGAGTTATCTAAAATTATTTTCTGTCCTTAATCTTTGATTTCATTCTCTGAAATTGTACTGACTTGAAGATTTCTTTGTGATTGGTTTCAAATTTATAGTATATCTAGGGTATTATAATTGTGTATTATCTATTCCACTCATTGGTCTTCTTTATCTTTCTGACTTGTATTATTCATATATTCTATGCAATGTGTCTAGTGGTACCTTCACTTCAGTCATGGCTGGGTCCAGTTTTGTAGATTGCTGATTTTAGCATCATATGATGTTTGGTGTTAACTCTCTACTGATGGTCATTCATGTGGAATGAAAATATTGGTTCTAGGGTTTTATTTTTAAGAGACATAAGTTTTACATAAACTGTTTATATATATAGCATGCTTAGTTTATTCTAATTTTATAAGAGATTGTCATCATGATGCCCACCATCAGAAATGGACTTCTGTGTCATCGGTCCTGCATCATTCTTGGGTACAACTGGAATTTGGTATTAAACCGTTAGTGATTACAGATTGTTCATATGTTTGAAACTAAGAATTTAGAGAAGCAAGTTGTCATATGAGCACACAGTTATTGACTATACCACACTCCTACCTCCAAGATTTGTGAGCTATTGCTGAAAAAGGCGAAGAAACATCATAAGAGCCAGAGGATTCCCAGGAAACAGTGCTATTAGACATGTTAGGGTTACTGCAGATCCTGGTTGCTCCCACACTCCCATGAATTGTTCCATACCTAAGTACATCTCAGCACTCTAAATAGACTCAGAAGGTCTACAAAAAGGTTCATGAAGTTTGGAGATAAATGGTGTTGGAGGATATGGAGAAGGTGGAGGGCAAGGAGTTCGGGTTGGAGTTCATCAGATTATTACATACAATACAAGATTCTCAAAAAGTACATTAAAATTTAGTTATGCCTTCCCCACTTCTGTGGTTGGCTTTTTTTTTTTCTATGATTGGTTAAAGGCAAAAAATTTCAACTTTTCAATTCTCCTGAGACAGAATCTCATGTTTTCAAAGTCTGTCTAGTTGGTTGTTTTGGAACCTTAGCTGTCTGATAGATATAAGGAAGATTATGGTTGTATACATTGAATTTCACTTATCATTAATTAGAATGGTGGTGATACTCTATAGTATTTATATCTTTAAATAAACGATTTTCATTTTAGGGCTCTGTGTGTGTGTGTGTGTGTGTGTGTGTGTGTGTGTGTTATATGTGCAGGTGCCCATACAGAGGAGACTGATAGAACCCCTGAAACTAGAGTTACAGCTAGTTTTGGGTTGCCCTCAGTGGGTTCTGGGATCAGAATCAGAGTCTTTGTTTGGTACCTACCTTTAACTACTTAGCCATCTCTCCAGCCCAGAGTCTTTTCTTGGTCTCCTCTCATACAGCCCCTTCCCCAATCCTTCTCCCCTTTTCCTCTGAGAAGAGGGAGCCCCATCTCAGGTAACAAACCACTCTGGTGCAGTAAGTTGCTACAGAACTAGGCATATCCTCTCCCACTGTGGCCAGATGAGGCAGCTCAGTTAGAGGAACAGGCACGCAACAGAGTCAGGGACAGCACCCCTGCAACAGTTGCTGGGGGACCTACCTGAAGACCAGGCAGCACATCTGCTACATATGTACAGGAGGCCTAGGTCCAGCGAATGCATGCTTTTCGGTTTGTGTTTCCAGAGACTGTGTACATCTTAAGAGGAAGGAGAACCATGCTTTTTCGTCCATGTGTCCTAATTGTGAACTTCTAATTATAAAGGGATTCTAACAATCATTTGGAATATTCTTTAGAAATGAACTTAATTTAAGAAGTCCTCTAGAAAAATCCTGAAATGCAGACCTAAAATTTTATTTAAATTTTTTTTACATGTATCAAAGTCCAAAATCTTTAAATAGTTGCCCTATGATCAATGACATAGAACATGTCTGGCAACCTGTAGATTCCCTGTTCACATTTTCACATGCCCAAGATATGGTCTCTCCTTCAGACTCTTCCAATGTTGCTCCTCTGAGTTTGCCTCTTCTGTTGACTCTCATTCCTCATACAGATCCTCCCGCATTGCCTCAGAATTCTATGTCAAGTATGTCTGAACTATGTGGTCCTTTCCCCACTCCACCTTCTCATAAGGAGCCTCATTCCTTTCTTTCACTACACTCACCTTAGTCTGCAGTTCTGGGACACAATTGATTCACTGTTTAATTAGCTTCTTCCTGTAGGTGTGCTGGCTCCGATCCTGTCCGGGTTGTTCACTGTGTGTTGTTGGCACAATTTAGCTGATACTTTATATATCGCTTAATGCACAATGGTTGCTCAAAATTTGTTGAGTAAATAAAATTCTTTCGAGATGGAGAAGGCAAAAACAATTTTATCTGGAGGAAAAAAAATCCAAGGCTGCTTTCCAAGACAAGTTTTGGCACAGGGAGAAGCGAGGGGTGCTTCTGAGAGCTGGGATCCAAGGATAGAGTGCAAGCAGGTGTTGTGTAGGTATTTTCTTTAGATCTCCATGCCAGTTTCTGAGCAAACAAGAAGCTAACATGAATACATGCTTTGAGTTCATTTTTTTGTGAACATACCAAATTAAATGCCCACATTGATTTAAGATGAGTTTATCATGTGTGGACATATGCCATGCAGTATGGCCTCAAGAACACAGTGACCTACTGAGAAAAAGAGAGAGAGGGGGAGAGGGAGGGGGAGGGGGAGAGGGAGAGGGAGAGGGAAAGGGAAGAGAGGGAGAGGGAGAGGGAGGACATAAAGTGGAGAGGGAGAGGGAGAGAGAGACCATAAAATGGAGCATTATAATGCCTTGTAAGTGTTCCGTAGCCAGATTTGACCATATGATGTCTCATAATTACCATTTTACCTGAAGAAATGGTAGCTTACTTGGTAAATAATTTGTAAAAACTTCATCGGTTCTTAAACTCTCTTATAGGGAACTAGTTTTGTGTCTGAAGACTAAGAAAGATTTCCTGGTTAGGATCTGGAAAAACGGCTCACAGAGTAATATACCTACTGCCTGAGTATGAGAACCCAAGTGAGTTCAGAGTCTCAGCACCCATGTCAAAGTGCTGGATATGGTCTTGTGCATTTATTACACTTATTATCCTAACAAGGATTCGGGGGAGTAATGGGTTAGTGAGTTCCTTTCATCTTACCACACCATGTTTTTTTTTTTTTTTTATGCTGGTGATTATGTTAAAGGATTTTAGTACATTGAATCAACCTTGCATCCCTGAGATGAAGCCTACCTGTTCATGGTGAATGATGGTTTTGATGTGTTCTTGGATTCAGTGTGTAAGAATTTTATTGAATATGGTTGCATAAGCAGAATTGGTCTGAAGTTTTCTTTTTTTGTTGAGTCTTTGTGTGGTTTAGACATCAGAGTAATCGTGGCTTTATAGAATGAATTAGAGAGTGTTCCTTCTGTTTCTATTTTATTAGTATTAGCTCTTCTTTGAAGATCTGGTAGAATTCTGCACTAAAGAATTTTAGGCTTTTTTCAGTTGGGAGGCTTTAATGGCTTCTTCTATTCCCTTAGGGGATATGCGTCTCTTTAGATAGTTTAACAGCTCTTGATTTAACTTTTGTATATAGTATCTATCTAGAAAATCATTCAAGACATCTAGATTTTCCAGTTTTGTTGAGTATAGTCTTTTGTAGTAGGATCTGATATTTTCAATTTCCTCACTATCTTGTTGATTTTATCAAAGAACCAGTTCCTAAATTCATTTTGTTTCCAATTGATTGATTTCTGCCCTGAGTTTGACTATTTCCTGACTTCTACTCCTCTTGGATGTGTTTGCTTCATTTTGTTCTAGGGGTTTAAGGTATACTGTTAAGTTGCTAATGTAGGATCTCTCTAATTTCTTTATCAGGACACCTATGCTATAAATTTTCCTCTTAGCGCTGCCTTCATTGTGTCCCATAAGTTTGGGTGTGCTGTGACATCATTTTCATTGAATTCCAGGAAGTCTTTAATTTCTTTATTTCTTCCCTAACCACATTATCATTGAGTAGAGAGTTGTTCAGTTTCCATAGGTTTGTTGGTTTTCTGTTGTTTTTGTTGTTACTGAAGACCAGCCTTAGGCCATGGTGATCTGATAAGATACATGGGATTATTTCAATTTTCTAATATTGGTTGAGGCTTGTTTTGTGTTTGATTATATGATCAGTTTTGGAGAAGGTACAATGAGTTGGTGAGAAGAAGGCATATTCTTTTGTTTTAGGGTGAAATGTTCTGTAGATATCTGTTGAATATCTACAATAATTACTAATAGAGGTTAGTTCATAACCTCTATTAGTTTCACTGTGTCTCTGTTTAGTTTCTGTTTCAATGACCTGTCCAATAGTGAAAGTAGGATGTTGAAGTCTCCCAAAATTATTCTGTGGGGTTCAATGTGTGTTTTGAGGTTTAGTAAAGATTGTTTTATGAATGTGGGTACCCTTGCATTTGGGGCATAGATGTTCAGAATTGAGGCTTTCTCTTGGTGGATTTTTCCTTTGATGGATATGAAGTGTCCTTCCCCATCTTACTTGATAATTTCTGGTTGAAAAAGTCTATTTTATTGGATATTAGGATGCCAACTCTAGCTTGTTTCTTGGGACCATTAGCTTGGAAGACTTTTTTCCAGCCTTTTACTCTGAGGTAGTGTCTGTCTATGTCACGGAGGTGGGTTTCCTTTATGCAGCAAAATGCTGGATCCTGTTAGTGTATCCAGTCTGTTAGATTATGTCTTTTTATTGAGAAATTGAGTTCACTTATATTGAGAGATATTAAAGACAGATGATTGTTAGTTCCTGTTATGCTTGTTGTTGTATATGGCATTATATGCATCTGATTCTCTCCTTTTGGCTTTGTTGTAAGATATCTTATTTTTTCTTTGGTGTTTGTACCCTTCTTGTGTTGGAGTTTTCATGCTAGAATCCTCTGTAGGGCTGGATTAGTAGTTAGATACTGTTTGAATTTGGTTTTGTCCTGTAATATTTTGCTTTCTCCATCTATGTTGATTGAGAGTTTTGCTGGGTATAGTAGCCTCAGCTGGCATTTGTGTTCTCTTGGGATCTGCATGACCTCTCTGTCCAGGATCTCTGGCTTTTATTGTGCCTATTTAGAAGTTCATTGTAATTTGGATAGGTCTGTCTTTATATGTTACTTGGCCTTTTTCTTTTTTTTTTTCAGCTTTTAATATTCTTTCTTTGTTCTGTGCGTTTAGTGTTTTCATTATTATGCGATGAGAGGATCTTCTTTTCTGGTCCAATCTATTTGGTGTTCTATAGGCTTCTTGTACATTTATGGCTATCTCTTTCTTTAGGTTGGAGACATTTTCCTTAATGTTGTTGAAGATGTTTTTGGGTCCTTTGAGCTGGGAATCTTCACTCTCTTCTATTCCCATTATTCTTAGATTTGGTCTTTTTGTTGTGTCCTGGATTTCCTGGATGTTTCTAGGTTAGAAGTTTTTTATGTTTTAGATTTTCTTTGACAGTTGTTTCAATATTTTCTAAGGTATCTTCTACACCTGAGATTCTCTCTCCTATCTCTTGTATTCTGCTGGTGATGCTTACATCCGTAATTCTTGAGCTCTTTCCTATATTTCACATTGAAACCCTAGGCTTTAAAGGTTGCCTCCATTTGTGTTTTCTTTATTGTTTCTACTTCCACTTTTAGGTCTTGGATTACTTTTTTCAATTTCATTACCTGTTTTATTGTGTTTTCCTGTATTTCTTTAAGGGACTTATTTGTTTCTTCTTTAAGGGCTTCTACCTGTTTACCTATGTTTTCCTATATTTCTTTCAGTGAGTGATTTATATCCTCCTAAAAGAACTCTATTATCTTCATGAAATAGGATTTTAGGTCAGCTTCCTGATTTCCAGGTGTGTTGGTGTATCCAGGGCTTGTTGTGGTGGGAAACTGCATTCTGATGATGCCAAAGTATATTGGCTTCTGTTACTTATGGTCTTGTGCTTGACTCTTGCCATCTGGTTATCCCTGGTGTTAGCTGGTCTGAGTGTCTCTGTCTGGAGCCTGCCTCCTGTGTCCCTTGGTTGCTGCAAGTCTTCTGGGAGACCTGTGTCCCTGTCTGTAGGAGACCTCCTGTGAGGCCTTCAGACTGTGGGATCTTCAGAGGAGCAGATAAGCTATTGCCCTGCATGTAGTTGTTCTCCTGGAAGGCCTTCAGACTGTGGGTTCTGTTGTCATGTGTGCAGCAGAACTCCAGGGAGGCTCTCAGACTGTTGGGTCAGTTGTCCTGGGTATAGAGGAACTCCTGAGAGGCCTTCAGATTGTGGTGTCTTCAGAGGAGCAGACAAACTAGTGATCTGCCCAAGCAGAAGCTGCAGGTTAGAAGTTGGCATTTCTTTTTAATTATGAACATTAGTAACAAGAGTAACAGTGATATAAAAATATGAAAAACTTTAAAAATGCATAGAAATGACAAATATGTATGAACACACACACCACACACACACACACACACACACACACACACACACACAGAGCCATGTTTAGGGCTATTTAGAGACTTTATCAGAACTATGGACTTTGACGGATTAGCTCTTTGTTATTGTTTTGGCAGGTGGTGCTGCTTACATGTTGAGTTCCAAAGCCAGAACTGTATTTCAGTCACAGTCAGTTGTGCTACCTCTGAAGGTCTGGGGACTTGTATCCTCATAAATTCAACATGCAGGAGTAGATTAGATTATTTCCTAGAATAAAGAAGAATAATTTGACTTCTGCAAATATGGTACTTATTACGGTTTCAAGTGTTGATATTAGGGAAGAAGGCAGGGTCCTAAAGCTGATGTTGTTTGAGGGGCTGACATGGGGAGCCATGTGAGACACATTCAGAAAATTAAGAAGCCAAGATAAGTCAGCAGATGACAGCCAAATAAAATCTATTTGGCTATTTTGGTGAGAAGACACTGGGCTTTTTGTTAAACTTGTCTTGTTCGATGCCTGACAACTGTCCCTGGTGGAGTCAGTAAATGTGGGAAATAACTCGGTGGGGGGCGAGGCAGCAACCCGAGGGGTGGTAGCAGAGTCCCAGAGGCTTCCCCGCTGGTGGGTCCCACATACACGAGAAAGTCCAAGGTTCCAGAGGCTGGAAGCTTGTTGGCTGCAGGCCCCAAAACACACGTGGACTTGGTTTCCAAAGAGTAGTTTATTGTTCATGGCGTGATAGTTGGATCTGGATGTGTGTGCACCCCCCCCCCCCCCACACACACCCTAATGCCAGGTGGAGCTCGCTTAAATAAGGAGTGGGAAAGAGGAGGGACTGGGAAGGGATAACTTAATTAGCTATGCCCCTGGCCTTTAGATCTCATCAATATGAAAATCTGTTAGTCACGCCCTCTACCTGGATGTTAGCAAAGCTCTCTGGGAGGAGTTACTTTGAGCCAAAGGTGTCTGCAAGATGCAGGCTAATGGGGATGTATGTGGGCTGCATATGGGGGTCGTCTGGACTCCGGGATCGTGGGAAGATAAGTGCCATGACTAACTGGCTATGTCTGTTGGGTCCCCGGTTATCTCAGACCCAGGGCTCTACCAGGGAGACCAAACCACTTTTTTGTGGCCCCACAAGTAAACAGTGTCCATCCCTTACTTAGCAGTCAGCTTCTACTTCAGAGGAGCTAAGACAGGAATTTTTATCTCTTCTGTGCCCAATGTCAACATTTTTATGAGCTTTTTATGAGCTTTCCTCATTCCATAACTGTAAGTCTAATTCAAATAAAGAATCGCTCTGTATCTGCATTTCTTGTTGTACCTCTCATGAAAAGTAGGTTTTATCTGAGCTAAAGTGGGAAAAGTCCAGAGAGGAGAGAATGGATTCAAAAGAAGACTTTCAGCACAAAATAAACTGAATGGTTGGCTGGCTTTGCTTCCAGGCAAACAGCAGCCAGTGGAGGTGGAACAGGGGGGTGATTGATCTCAGTGGTCTTCAGAGGTGACTCATAGCAATGCATTAAGTGAAGCATAAGGAGAGTAAACTGCAAGGGAAGTTAGCATCCTCAACCTTTTTACTAGTTACCTACACCACCAGCAACTACTTTATTCCATTTCAAAGTAAAGTTAATATCTTTGGCAAAGCTGTAAAACATCCTCGAACAACAGGGTAAAGGAATCCTACTTTGGCCACACAGACACAGACACACACACACACACACACACACTTGCACGTATGCACACACACACACCTATGCACAGGCATGCATGTGCATGTGTGAATATATACACAATACATACCATAATTTAAGTGCTGGTGGATGAAGGACAGGAGAGCCTGAGCAAGCTGCTGATCTATAAGTCTGCAGTGGAAATGAGAAGACGGCCTGCCCTGTCAGATGCTTTCCATTCTGTCCTGGTTAATTTCCATGCCAGTATACAGTCCAGCTCTTCTGATTTTGAGCCTCGTTCACTTTTCATTTCCTTTACCTCTCCATGCCTCTTCTTTCTTTCACAGCTTAGCTTTTTTCCTTCATCACTGTCTATGGATCCCCACGCTTGCCCCACATATTTCCAAATCTAATACAAATTAAACTCTACCATCTTGGATATTCTTCAGCACTTGCTTTGCTTTGGATGAATGTCCCCAAAAGGGCATGAACTAAAGGCATGGATACATTCCTGCACTGTTGCAAAGTAGTAGTGCCTTTAAAGATGCAGCCTAGGGAGATGATGGGGTTAAGTCATTAGGTGTATGTAAATTTGAATGACATATTTGAATTTGCTGATTCTTCCCATATTTTTTTTTTTTGTGTGTGTGTGTTTTAGATGTCGTGAGGTGAGTATCATATCCTGTTATTGATATTTTACCTCTCCTCAGGCCCCAAAGCAACAAGCTATGGACTTCAAAAATTGTGAGCTAAAGCAAACCTTTCCTCTTCTTTAGGTTGATTATGCCAGGTATTTTGATATAGCAATGGAAAGTTGATTAACATAGCATAATATTTTAATTTTTCTTTGATCTATCAGTTATGTCTTCTATTATAATAATTTGTATAGTCATGTTCTTAAGAGATATCTATCTATCTATCTATCTATCTATCTATCTATCTATCTATCTATCTATCATCTGTCTGTTTTACTTATACAACAGTGTTTCACTCTGTCTTGGAACTTACTCTGTAGCCCACACTTTATTATTGATATTTTTCTCCTGTTTTATTCATCTCTGCTTCCCCTGTTAATATTTATATGTGCTATGCTCTCATTAAGTAAATACTGAATTGAATTAGAATGTTTCAAACCTAACGAGTGTATTTTTTTCCTTTTGTAAAGCAAGCTAACTCTAATGGTATTTTTCATGAGGGATTGGGGGCAAACAGTTCATAGAGCTGGAAAATATGTTTACAGATGGATCATGATATCCAGGTACAAGGCATTCAAAGTCCACAAGGACAGAGATTGGGCTGGGAGGGGAAATGGTGATTCACAGGGAGAGACTGGAGGCAAAATGACAGATTGTTATGAATAATGATGAGGATCATGATCACAAAGGCAATAAGGATGCCGGCTTGTGTTTATACAGTGCTTTGCAGTTTATGTAGATTATTCCAGAGATGTGGATGTGGATTTGACACCTGAGAATCTCAATGCCCTTGTGTGTATGTGTGTGTGTGTGTTTTCTGGGCAAGCTTTGTTGCTATCAAAGTGTGTGTCCAGCATTAAAGATGATGGCAATACAGGATTCAGGCTAATCCATAGATTACAGAGCTGTCTTTCTGCCTTCCTCACCAGGGGAAAGTCAGAAGATCTATCCCAGGAATGGTCTTAAAAAATCCATTATGACAAATGTCTTGTAATGAATTCCAAATGCCAGGCTTCATTTTTAGCAAATATTTATTTAACTCCCATGGACTTTGTAGGAGCTCTTAACCCTCAAAAGATACAGCTGGAGCTTACCCCACCTGGAAGATGGGTTTCTGGTTTGTTTTGTGTTAAAGTAAGGTTGAAGTGAGCTTCCTGAGGACAAAGGGCTCAGGAAGTTCTTAACAGGTTGACTTGGCTCACCTGCGCTCCTACTGTAGTGATGTAGAGATTCAAACAAATCTGAATGCAGAAATGTAAGGGGTCAAAACTCTTGTTATTGCAGTTTTGTGTATCTTGAAGTCTGTTAATGAGGTCCCTTTCATTCTTTTAATCAATTTAATTGTGATATAGATAACTGTTTCTTTAACTGCTCTTGCTTAAGGGTTTCCTACCACCATCTAAGAGATACCACATGGACACATATGTAAGTGAACTAATTCTCTCTGAACCATCTTTCTGTTGCTATAACAAAATGCCTAAGATAATCAAGTTAAGGAGAGGAAAGAATTAATTTGGCAGAGTGTCTCAGAGCTTTGCTGATGACAAGAACACTTAACCCCATTGCTTTATGACTATCATGGCATAGGATATCATGGCCAATGAGGCCTCTTTGGGTGGCCAGGAAGCAAAGAAAGTTCCAATAACTCCTTCACAGGTGTACTCCTTCTGGCCTAATTACCTTTTCTCTACTAGTACTTCCCTCTTTCAGTTCCCCTCTAACAGCATCATCTGGCAATCAAATCTTTTATAAACTAGCCAAGGGCTCTACCTCTGACCCACGTTCTAAGCTCTTTTCTCAATTTGCTTTTGTGGGAAGGGCTTGAAATGATAATTATGTTCAGATACAAATTGGTGCCATCAGCTTGGTCCCCCCACGCCCACACCTGATTTGTGGTTGACAGTGATAAGGATATAAAAGAAATGGTGCAAAGATCACAAGTCCAGATCTAGTCAGTTCCTGGGAGAGAAGAAACCTCTCTGTTGGTTAGTGATTTTATTCCCCAATCCGACAAAAACTAGAGTTGTTTAGGAAGAGAGAACTTTAGTTGAGAAAAAAACAGCCCCTCTCTCCCAAGACTGGTCAAGTTTGTGGGGTGCACTTCTTCAATTCATGATTGATGTGAGAAGGCTCGTCCCATGGAGGTTGATGTCATGCATGTTCAGGTTGCCTTGAGTTATATAAGAGAGCAAGCTGAGCAAGCCATGGGGAGCAAACCAGTAAACAGCACTCCTCCATGGCTTTTGCTGTGGTTCTTGCCTCTAGGTTCTTTCCTGGCTTGAGTTTTTGCCCTGACTTATCTTCATGATGGACTGTAAGTTGTAAGATAAAATAAACCCTTTCTTCCCCAAGTTGCGTAGAGCCTCCCACACCAGGATTCAGGTGAGGATGAAAGATGAAAATTATGCTGTAGTCCAAGAAGCCATGTCACTGTCATAGCAAGAGGAACAGCAACACTTCTCTGTGCAGATGTCTTCCTCTGGAGATTGGAGCCAGTGCCAGTTCAAGTGTTTTGACTTTTAAAAGAGACACTTTTCAAATGAGAACTTAGAGGGGGTGATTACAAAGGGTTTTATGATAGACTCAGCAGGGCAAGGCAAGCATGGTTCTATTTGTGCTGGACTACCTTGGTTTCTACAACTTGTTGTCCATTAATGAATTTTATGGGAGGGATGCCACTGAATACAAGGAAATTTCAGTAGCAAAAAATGGGCAAATAATTTCATTTGAATTTAAGGAGGGGGTGAACTGATTATACTTGGGGAGAGGAAATAAGCTTTGTTAGTCTACAGAGGGATTAGTCTGATAATCTGAGATTATCCCTGCAGGTAATACTGTAGAGTATTCCTGTGGGAAATAGTCATTCTGTACTTCTTTTAATGGGATAGCATAAAAAGATTTGTTAAAAAGATGTCTTAGGCACAAAATATTCCATTACCAGAAAGAGAGGATACTTTATTGTTTACCTAAAAAATGAGACTTTTAGGAATAAGGACACATGGGACAGAGAAGGATTTTTTTTCCTCTAGGCTTGACATGATTGCTATTCATAAAATCAGAGAGGAAGTAAAGATTCAGACGTTGGATCATATGTGTGATGTCCAAGGAAAACATAAAAGGGGTTCCCAGAGTTTTTGCCATGGGTGATAATCGTGGAAGCTTTAAAGTCTGTGCCCTTACAGCCCCTGAGTGCAATTTTTTTTTTAAGTTTCCTGATCAATACGGTATGTGAGTCCAATCTCCTGCATCGACCTATGGCAATCTTGTTGTTTCTGATAACTGTGACCCAGAGGTTAGTACAAATTGAGTTTTATACTTGGAAAAATAAATAATGGAAAATATTGAGCTAAAAAACGGAAATAATACATACATACCAGGGACGGCAGGATTACATCTTGCTGTAAAAAAGGAAGCAGAATCAAAGAACTTCCAAAAAAAAGAAAAAACCACAATAAACTCTATTACTGAGATGTGACTGAATTTTGTGCTGACTTTTCCAATGATAGCTGTATTGCAGTGGTAGGCACCTGGTAATTAGGAAAGGCCACAAATCAGTCTCAGGTAAAGTTACCCTTGTTTCTGTAAACAGTCTTATTAATGTTTTTCAATATGGAAATAATGATATTGGATGTTGTTGTTCTCCTGAATGTTTATTATACACAAAATTAGGTGGGAACTTTTAGAGCAAATAACTTAGAAACTTTTGGGTAGATGAAATCTGGGTTTGATATTTGTTGTATGCTACTTTATAGTAGCTTTATGTTGATTTTCTTGTGTATGTTAGTATGATTCAGTTTCAGGGAAAGCTTAACATAAATGATTGTGAGCCATTCTGGGCATGAGGACACTGGAAAATAATCAGGCTGATAACCTGTTGAAATGAAAGGTTTTACTTTGTTCGACAACTTTTTAATGTATGAAGGTGACAGTAAAATACAGAGAGAATGATGGAGTCTAAACCACCGACACCTTATAGCCACAGTCATTAAAAGGTAATTTAGTCAATAATAATTAGTAGATTCTAGGAACAAAGAATTTTAATGAGGAACATGTATTTATATAGTCCCCAAGCCACTTCCTATAAATTACTTACTCATAGAAAGAAAATATATAACTATGCTGTGAAGAAAACAAATTACAGTCACCAGAAAACTAATATCCTCACCAGAGGCTGATGGGAACTGGGAGTCTCTGATGAGATGGAGTGCGAAGAACAGATATCGACGTGCATTATTGGGTCGAGATGTCGAAGTCTGGTTGTGAAGAAAAATCAGAAGCACACATTCAACCATCCAAGGAGAACACTCTTTCACATAATTGCCTCTATGCTTCAGAACTGCCAGTGTTATAAAGACACACACACAAAAGAAACTGCCAAATTTGAAGGAGGCTTCTGTCATCTGGATGGTGGAAGGCCTTCCCAAGAGGCTGAGAAATGAGGATGCACAGTCTGGTCTGTGCTTTGTCTGCCCAGCTATGAGAGCTCTGACTCTTTACCCCAGCTGATGGGGCTTTAGATAAGAATGGCTGACACAAGGGCAGTTTGTTAAAACCAAGGTCTCGGAAAGGACAAAGAGCAAGCCAAAGACCAATTCCTCTCAAAAGTCTAATAATATTTACCAATAATATAATGTGACTGAGAACTCAGTACTCAATAAAGGAGTACATGTAATGAGCAAGAAATACAAGTCAAAAACACACAGCTCAACTCATCTGCAAGTTAAAGGAAACCCAAATTAGTTTATTAATACCAAACAGACTTGATAAGATTTAATATTGAATCCTGATCTAAACATCTCAAAATGTTTTTAACAAGATAATGCAAGCCTTGTCTTCAAAACCAGGAGTTCAGTTCTCCCATTTGATACTGGATATTATACTGCAGCCTTTGAATGCTTCTGTGAGAAGATAAATATACTTTCTCTTCATTATTTCTTTTTATTCTGGTTTGATTTTTTTTGTTTCTTTGCCTGTTTGCTTCACACACACACACACACACACACACACACACAGATACACACACAGACACAAAGAGAGAAAGAGAGAGAGAAAGAGGAAAGAGAGTGACAGAGACAGAAAAAGAAGAAGAGACACAGAGAGGGGGGAAGGCAAGCAGCTGAAGCAGTTGGATGATGGGGAGGTGGGGGGAACTGGGAGGAGTTGGGGAGAGGAAACATCAGAATATTGTATGAAAAAAATATTCTCAATAAAAATTTCAAAAAATGTTGGAAATAGTTGATAGGCATATGTGAAGTAAGATGAAAGCAGTTAAATACATACCAGCCATTTTGCTGCATAATTACGTGAATATTTTCATTAAACATACGCATATATGCATGTGAATATACACACAGGGACTTCAATTACTACTAGCTTATTGGTGTAAGAGACAAGATGCTTAAGTTAGGGTAATCAGTCATATTTCCATAATGTTCATCCTGTACTAAAGACAGTATGTTTCATACTGTGTAAACTCTTCTGAGTAAATGTGTAATCATGGAAATGTGTATTGAATTACAGGAAATTTTATTATTGTTGTTTCTAAGATTATTGGTTACATACACAGAAATATAGAGTCAACACATCATAGAAATACTAATGTATCTTATTATCCAAATATATCATATAATACCATATATATCATGATATATATATATATATTATCATGTAATATATATTATATATATAATGTAATATATATATATCATGTAATACCAAAGTAGAGACCTTTATTAGGATAGGAAAATAATCCCTCCAACATTTATTCCTGATAGTAGTACTAGAATTCCTTAATAATATACATGCACATATGGAGTGAATAATTCATAACATCTCCTTGCCCTATGAAATGATAGGTGAAAATCTTTCAAACTCTTAGGTGTTGAGTAAAATATTAAAAAGCATTCCAGCAAACAGGGGAAAAAATCTAAAATGAAGAACTTCCAGGAAGAAGGAAGAACAGTTGTATTCAATGGATTTCCCCAATAAAACTTCCGAAGAAGCATATACTTATTAAATATAAAAGTTCTTTCGAAGATGACATTAAATCACTTCTCGGGCCAGCTTTCCACTCTGATAAAGGCTACGCCTACCCACTCTTCAGATTCTGCTCCTTCATATGGTTTTCCTTATTGTACTTTTAATAATTCTGGCTTATTCTTATGACTTTGCTTCTCTCATGTCTTTTTGCTTCACTAGATTCTGAATTTAAAAAGAATATGCTTAGTCTGTATATAAATTTTCCCTTGAACTCAGCAGAGTGGCTGGCATAGAACTTGCTCTGTAAATGTTTACTAGTGACTACACAAATCAATATACAGATGAGTGGCCAGTGAATCAAACTGCCAATACATCCAATCAATTAATTTGTTTTCTCCTCAGATGGTCTTCATTGTTGTTCTTCTTTGATTTGACAAATTAAAATTGGAAAGAAGTGATATCTATTCGCTAGGACTGAAAAGTTCTTAGTAATAAGGTACATTATTCTTTCTTATAATACCCTGGATTGACAAAATACCTCTGGCATGTTTGGCAGGAACTGATACCATGACTCCATCTGCCAGTTGGCTTCATTTAGATTACATAGCTGGTTTCTTCAAGCCTTAAACAATTGATTACAACTGAGAGATAATTAAGTAGCAAAATCTCTGTGGTGGGCAAAACTGTGTTTTGTAGTTACAGTTCAATTTAACCTGGTTTTGGTACTTTCTCCCCCACCCCTTTCTACTGTCACCCCCGTTAGAATCATGAGCCTGTGCTCTAAGGCTGAAAGCCCTTCCTCAAATCTCAAAAAGAGCTTTTACTTCTTTGGTGAATTTACTCTGATACAAAGATATGTTTCTGAGTTATCTATTGTGTAGTGGCGTTGGGTCTTACAATGTATATAAATACCTTGTATTGCAAATGCTTCAATTTGCACATTCTAAGTTATTACTAAACATATAGTCACTACTATTTAACTCTAAATGTCACTAGTTGAAATTCTAAAATATGTGTAGCAGTTGGTGATATTGTGGCAAACCTGTACATCTGGCTCTTTGTTTAGGAAAGATTTGACTTTGCTGTGATCTCTTGGCCTGCTTCTTCTCAGGTGTTCCCTGTTGCTACAGTAGAATCCAAAAACTCGTTCCTTTCTGTTGATGGTTAGTTAAT
>NW_021604660.1:1724183-1727509 GCF_004785775.1 Grammomys surdaster
ACAGTAGAATCCAAAAACTCGTTCCTTTCTGTTGATGGTTAGTTAATCTGTCACTTTGACTGGGCCATGGCATATGCTGGTTGAATGGTTGATTTTGGGTGTGCTGTGAAGATGTTTCTGAGTGAGGAGACCATTTGTATCTGGAGACTCTGTGAGGTCAGTCATTTGCCCCCGTGCCTATGGGCTTCTGTCAGCCTGAGTGTCTATACAGGAGCTCACCATAACAAAAGGCAGATTATCAAGGAACTTCTCCTTCTCCTTTGTTTCACAGCATCTTTATCCCCTCCTATAGGCAGCTTGGGATTTTGGCTCCCTTGATTCTCAACAGACTTGGACTGATTACTGTTGATAGCAAAGTGGATATCTTCTCTACTGCATAAATTGGCTTGTCATAGTCTCTCTGTCTCTGACTCTCAGGTTGACTGAATGTTGCTCTCTCGTGAAATGTACCTGGAATTTAGTTTCTATGCAGATACACTAAGACAATAGATGAAGGAATGATTGACTGAAAAATGATACTTGTGTCATTTATGGTTAGCAATAGGAGGGCCATATCAGGCCATGTGAGGTCATGTGTGGAAGCCAGAATTGACCAAGAGGTAGAGAGAGATGACAGGAAGCATGGCTCAGAGATTTACTATGATTTTCATGAGTAGGAATCTGTGAGGGAGCTGAATAGACATAAGACTGGAAATCCTAAGTATGAAAACATATGCAGGCTGTGAACTATAGAAATGATCTAGTCTGTTGTGTCCTAGGGAAGGAGACTATTACCTTGAGTAACATTGGCACAGCAAAGTTTGATGTGTTTCTTAACTTTAATCAACTTGATATAAAATCTAGATACCTGAAAAGACAGATAACCTTGACTGAGGGATTACCTTCATCAGATTGGTCTGTGGGCATGTCTATGGGGGGAATTTTCTTGATTGATTACTGATGAAGGAGGGCTCAGTACATTGTAGACAGAGCCATCCCTAGATAGGTAGCCCTGGGTTGTATAAGCATGGTTTATGAAGCTGAACTCTGAAGCAAGCTGGTGAGGAATGCTCCTCTGTATTCTATGGTTTGGTTTTTTTTTTTGAGCCCCTTACTTTAGATTTCCTCAGTAATAAATTCTAAAATGTGATCCAAATAAGCCTTCTCTTCCCCAAGTGACTCTTGGTCTGAATGTTCTAATAATAACAGCAAGAGAGAAGCAAGTCAATACCCTTGGGAATATGATGTTGCCTGAGAGTAATACTGAGGTTACTTAGGGAAAAGGAATGTTGGCTTGGGTCAACACTGGGTGACTTAAGGAAGGTGAGTGTTGGCTTAGGTAACAACTTGCAGAAGCAGAATGGATGTTTGGTATTTGAGAGCTAAAATATGTGACTGAAGGTTACGAGCTCTGGATTGTTGGTGTTGCCAATGATAACATGTTTCTGTGTGAGCTATTTTCTATTCTTGAAATCTGATTGAGCTTGGAAAGGTAGTCTGTCTACTTACAGTGAATTTACAATATGCCACAATATCAAGAATACAGAAAAGAAAAAAAATTTAACACAGGTTTTTAAAATTGCTTTACCAAAAGAAGAAGGAATTGTTACCAGGATGCAGCTTTCCGGGTTACCAGTCCTATCTGCTGTGCATATCGCTACCTTGTAGACAAGTCTGGCTGGTTACTCATCAGCTTGTTCACTGGGCATAGATTCCACATTTACAGATCAGCTTTGGCAGATAAAATGTTTATGCAATAACTAGGTCATAATTTTATATAGGCTGATACAAAGTCAGTTAAAAAATAAACCTTAAAACTTGTATTTAAGTAACGACTGTCGTGTTTAGAATCAGTCAAAGCCACTTCAGGCTTTTAAGATTGTCCAAGAGCTGAGACCTTGTAAATATTTCCCCAAATTAAAATATGATCAATTTTGAACACTTAACACAAGGGCCAGACTACATACAATTTGTAATATATACTATACACTGTATACCATATGCCATATGTACTATATACTCAGACTTACCTCTTAATCTGACTTAATTTTATTATAAATATTTTTAACATGAAATACAACTGAAGTCAGGCATCCAATAAGAGATTAATGCCTGGCACTCTACTTAAAAAAATCAGAATTCCACAAATTGAAAAAAAAAATCAACAGTAAAAGACAGCTTACTTGAATATTTTATATATTGTTTTAAATATATTAAGAAGAGAGGAATTTTTGCTACTTCAGGGAGTAAACATGTGTGTGGATCACAATTAGTACTCCAATTTTGGTTTGGTTTGGTTTTGTGTGTGCTTATTAAGCATAGCAATTCCTAGCTTTCTCTCATACTAATGACCAATTTAATGAGTAGACAGTAAACATATGTTGTGCCCAACCCCCCAACTGTTTTTGAGAAGCCAGAGAATATTCTGACATTATAGGACTGTATCTCTTTTATATTGTAAAGTATTTAGACATGTTCAGGGAAGAAAGATACTAAATGCCTTTCATGCCTTTTAGTGGTGGGATCAAAACGTGCTTATTTTCTGTGAGTCAAAGTGATATGTAACTGATGTGCTTAGTCATCTGTTTGCAGTGGCAAATTAGCTGGTGCAAAAAATCAACATTTGGCTACCTTTGAATAAGCTTCTTTTTCTTTTTTTAAAACATTCTTCTTTTACAATTATTATTTTATTTTTATGTATATGGATACTTCATGTATCTGCATGTATATGCCAGAAGAGTGCATCAGATCTCATTACATATGGTTGTGAGCCACCATGTGATTGCTGGGAATTGAACTCAGGACCTCTGGAAGAGCAGCCAGTGCTCTTAACTGCTGAGCCATCTCTCCAGCCCCTGAATATGTTTCTTTAATCTTTAAATTAAACTGTAATGAAACAGCTAGTGCAAGAAACAGAATTCCTTTTGAGCAGTGATATAAGAATGTCAACCATGGGGCTTGGCAGTTAAGAACACACATGATTTTCCAAAGAACCAGAGTTTAGTTCCTAGCGCCCAGCTAAAGAAGCTCAGAACAACCTTTAACTCCAATTCCAAGGAATTTGCCATTTTCTTCTGGCCTCTCCAGACACTCCCATGCACATTCCTTCTATGTGGTCCTATATACATAATAAAAATAAAAAAAAATGCTATCGTGCTTAGGGGATTAATGGAATTCCTAAAGTCTATAAGACTGATTGCAAAGTATGTTCAAGTGGCAGTTCTACAGTAAGAATACATAACAGACATAAACAGATATTTACCCAGTGAAGAAGTTATGTGTCTATCTACGCATCATTTATATCTATCTATCTATCTATCTATCTATCTATCTATCTATCTATCTAT
>NW_021604660.1:1727519-1842294 GCF_004785775.1 Grammomys surdaster
TATCTATCTATCTATCTATCTATCTATCTATCTATCTATCTATCTATCTATCATCTATCTATCATTTATCTATTATACATCTAGTTATTATTGTAACATTGTTACGCTTTAGATATGAAGTATCCTTCAAAGGTTCATGCAGTGAATAAAAGTTTAGTGGCCATGATATAGGCTTTGACACTTCGGAAGTTATTGGTTCATGAGAGTCTGACTCTATCAGAGCATAGTCTATTGATGAATTATTGATTTAGTAGCACTAGTAAGAAGTGGTGAAAACTAGAGATAAGCCTGATGGGAGAGAGGGGATCACTGGAGATGACCCTTTTAGGGTAGATACATCTTGTCACTTTCCTGCCCTATCTCTGGCCTAGATATTAGGCAACGAGCAGCTTTCCTCCATCAGACCCTCCACCTCCATCAGACCCTCCACTACTATCTTAGTCACCATTTTACTGCTGTTATGAGACACATGAACAAGGCAGATTATAATAAAGCATTTGACTGAGGGCTTGCATACCATCTTAGGGGCAGGTCCATGATTATCACAGTGGGGAGCATAGCAGCAGGCATGGCAGTGAAACAGTAGTTTAGAACTTCTTTCAGGTGGGAGGAAGTGAGGAGCCTGGGCCTGGGCTTTTGAAAACTCAACACCATTTCACTAGTGACACAACTTCTCCAAGTAGGTGATACAGCCCAATCTTTCCTAAACAGTCCACCAATTAGGAATCGAACATTCAAATATATGCCCTCATGGGAATCATCATTTATTCAAACTGCCACAATAGTAATAAAAGTAACAGAACCAGCCAACTATGATTCAACTCTCTGAAACTGTGAACTAAAGTTGATCTTTCCACCACTCGGGAGTTTCCTTATATATTTTTCCTTATGTCACAGCAATGAGAAACTGACACAAACATCAGACACACACACACACACTTAGAACAGTATGCCAAAATTCATTATATCATAATTATGGTCTATGAAAGCACTTTCTTACAAATGAATACTAGTTCATATCTAAGAATTTTTGTAAGACTTTAGAGTTATGCCCAGCTACAAAAATTTCCTTTGTGTAGACTTTTCCCTTAAGCATCATTATATGCTAGAACCTTGGAGATAATTTAAAAAAATATTTTCATTATTTTCTCATCATTATCATGTATGTATGTGTTTGTGTGTGTTCATGGAAGCTTACAAGTCATGGTGTGTATGTAGTGATCAGAGGACAACTTGTGGGAGTTTGGAATCTCCTTGTACTATGTAGGTCTTAGGATTGAAGTCAGAGCATAAGGTTTCGTGGAAGTTGCTTTGCTCATTACCCATCTTGCTGGTCTCTTTGGAGATAATTTTAAAGAATAAATATGAAAACTAATTTATTTTTTAATGTTTTTATAATTCTCTCTACCTCCCCCTCCTCATCCCTTTCTCTCTCTCTGTGTATGCATGTGTTTGCTTTAGTATATGTGTGGAGGATACGTTGTGGGAGTCAATTCTGTCTTACCATGTAGGTTCTCTCATGGCATCTGTGTTTACACACATAATCAATTTCCCTGGTGTACCAAAACCCAACCTTTACGTGCTTTTTCCTCACCATGTGTCTCTTTGCCCCTCCTGCCCAGTCTCACTGTTGTTTGCTCTTTGTCTCATACCCAATAGCAACATAGGTGAATAAAAAGGAGAATTGCAACCTGAGGGGTTTTTTTAATTAAAATTATTTTTATCTTTATTTCATTGCAAATATTGCTTGGTGATCCATTTTACAAACAAAGTGATGAATTGAGGTAGCTTGCATAAAACTACATGGCTGATTCCAGAAATGGAGTTTGAGTGTCATAACTCATTAAGCCCAGTGCTTCATTTGAGGGTATAGAGGATAATTGGTCAAGCGATTCTGTTATCTCATAACAACAGAGCTGTAACTCCAAGCCCAGCGCTTTTACAGAACTCAAATTTTTAAGTCACCATAACTTGACACACTTCTCAAATTTATTTCATGCATATGGAAGAGCCTAAGCTTTGTGTTCTGTGATAGTGATGATAGCTATTTTAGGCACTACTGCCTAGGAAGGTAAAGAGGAGCTAACCAAGTTTTCATTTAGTACCTTAGTAAAGAGTGTTCATTTTTACCAAGTATAATCCTCACACTTTCAACAAATTGTACCATTTTAGAAGTTATATTTCGGGTACAGGATTCCATTTCTAATGCAATTTATATCAGAGTGGTCTTCCTGGACTTATCTCTAAAATCATCAGTAACAAAACTTGTTCTTGTCAAAGCTTCCTAAATATCTAAAGCATTTCTAGTTCAGTGATATTGAAGAATATCTTCAGCACACTAGATGAAATCACCTATGATAAATTCAGTAAACTGTCTTATTTAAGAACCCCTGTCTACTTTCAAAATTATAAATTTTTTATTATTAATGTGTGTGTGTCTCTGTGTGTGTGTGTGTGTGTGTGTCTGTGTGTCTGTGTGTCTGTGTGTGTGTCCTCACACTGTATAGTTGGTTATCTTTTGACAGTGAGATCCCAGGACTGAACTCAGCTTATCAGGCTTGCATGGCAAACATACCTATCAGCTATCTTTCTACTCTTCTACCTTTGAGAACAGAATTATCCTTCAAAAAGTTCTTGTGGTGTATGGTGGCACCTGACACAATTCTGTATGTAATCTTGGCACTTAGGAAAAGGAGGCAAGAAAATCAGGAATTTGTCATCAGCTAGGATTAAATAATGAGACTTTCTCAAACAATACAACAAAAAAGAAATGCTTATTCTTAGAAAAAAAATTTAAATGTATGATTTACGAAATAGGCATTGTGAGGCTACACAGGTGGCTCAGTGGTTAGGAACACTGACTGCTCTTCCAGTGGAGCCAGGTTTGATTTTCAACACTAACAATGCAGCTCATACCTGTCCTTAACACTAGTTTCAGGAGTTCCAATGCCCTTTTCTGGCCTCCAGGGATACCAAGTATACATGTGGCACACACACCTACATGCAACCAAACTACTCATACACATAAAACAAAAATAATTCATTGTAATCAGTGTTTGGTCATCCATAAAATACAAATAGTTACCCCCCCACTTGTAAATTAAAGGGTTTACAGATAAACAAAGGCAAGAGAAACAAGATTATGTCTAATACCATTAGAAAATATGATGTAGTCAGTCTAGGAGAATCATAAATAGATCGCCTTATTTACAATTGATAGGAGAAGACTGGATCCACAGTGAATAAAATATTTCTTCTTGCAAGATTAAACTGTTAAGACACATGGATTCTTTTTTGTGTCTTCCATGTTTAGTTATTTTTAGCTGTAATTTTTTTAGACTGAAAATGAAGAGTTCTCATCATAAATGTTAAATGTTAAGATGCCCTTGAAGCAGTTTTAATCCTCAGAAAATGTCTTAAGTGGACTAATCTGTGGTGGAAGTGTTGGAAGTGGGTAAAGAACAAAGAGGGCCTGAGAAAGAGCAGGTTCAGGATGATTTTCCTACAAAAAATGCAAATAACTTTTGATAGAAAACTTTGTAGCTACTATACAATCAAGCTAAGAAATTCAATACAAAACTTTTGTGATTCTCACAAAACTTCAGCTTCGATAGATATTATACAGTTCATGCTAAATTCCACTAATTGCCAATGAATAGAATGCTCACACACAGAAAGCTAGAAAGGGCATGGGAAATCGCACAGGCTCATGTTGTTCTGCAAATCCATTGCACCTTGTGTTGCTGTCTTGTTGTGTCTGCTCCGCAGTCTTGTGAACTTTACTCAACTTTACCACCTGCTGGTTATTTGATTCCAATCAATAGAAGCAAATATTCCTGGGCCTGACCTTCTACAAACTCTAAGAAAGCTAGCAGGGCAAGAGAATTCAGAGTGGAAATCGAATGGAGGCCATGTCTTATAAATCCCATGGATTCATTTTAATATTATCTTTGTAAAATTTAACTGGATAATAGAATGAATGAATTACAATAAAGAAGCTATCTTTTAGTTTGAAAACTTGTTATGGTTCTAGAAATTGTTTTAAAGTAACACTTTTATGACTAATATCCATGAAGGCTAGATATAAACATGCTGTTATAACAAGTTTTTTTTTTTTTAAATAGAAACAGCAGCAACAACAAAAATATGTCCTAGTTTGATCTTTACTGCTGTGATAGACGCTAGGACCAAAAGTGACTTAAGGAGGAAATAGTTTATTTCTTCTTACAGCTTACAGTCCAGAATGAAGGGAAGGCAGGACAGGAACCTTGGAGGCAGGAATTGGAGCAGAGTCCCTGAAGGAATGCTGCTTACTCACTTTTTTTTTCTATGGCTTGTTTGACACTACCTATCCAGGGATGCTACTTCCTACAGTGGGATGGGCCTTCCCTCCCAAGCCAGTCACCAGTTAAAACAATGCCCAATAGACTTGCCTGTTATCTTAGTTAGGGTTTCATTACTGTGATGAGACCCCATGACCAAGGCAACTCTTATAAAGAAAAGCGTTTAAGTGAGGCTGGCTTCCAGTTTCATAGGTTCATACATTATCATCATGATTGGATACATGGCAACATCCAGACAGACATGATGGAACTGAGAGTTTTACATCTTGATCTGTAGGCTCCAGAAGTAGACTGTGTCACTGGGCATGGCTTGAACATATATGAGACTTCTAAGCCTGTCTCCACAGTAACATATACTATGGACTCCAACAAGATCACACCTACTCCAACCAGGCCAAACCTCCTAATAGTGTCACTCTTTATGGGCCTATAGGGACCATTTTCATTCAAACTATCACACCTATAATCAAGCCTACTGGAGGCAATCCCTCAGTTAAGAATCCCTTTTCCCAGATGACTCTATTTTGAGTCAAGTTTAAAAAAGGGAAGGAAATGAAATGAGAGGAAAGAAAGAAGGAGAAAGATTAACAACTCCCAACATATAAAGAGCATGTGTGTGTGTGTGTGTGTGTGTGTGTGTGTGTGTGTATATGTATATATATATATATATATATGAATGTAATAAAATTAGATTTAAAAAAATTAGAGGCCATGGGGAGGGTTTTATGGAAGGATTTGGAGGGAAGAAAGGAAAGACCAAAATACTGTAATTAAACTATAATCTTACAGTAAAATATAAACAAAAGAAACTGTAGAATGACCCCAAATGCAAACATCTAATGAATACAGTAGACAAGAAAAATGCAGAGCTTTTGATTTGATTTTCAGATCCCCTTCTAGAACACTTCTTTTATCTAGAAGTCTAAGGGAAAAACCTGTATGAGGAAATGCCCAGCTTGGTGCTTCTTAACTTTCCCAAACTTGGAAACACACATGCAGATGTTAACAGTACAATGAAAGGAACATTTTAGATCTATGAAAATATATAACTCTTGTATTGTTTTTAAGGATTCAGCATATCAAGATTTAGAAGGCATACTTTGTTTTAAATTTTTTATGTAGTATTATTATGTGTCTGTGAGTGATGTATGTGGAGGATAAATTACAGCTCTGTGGAAGCTGTTCCCTCCTTCAACCTTTATATGGATTCCAGGGACTGAAGTCAGTTTATCAGATTTTCAGGCAAGTGCACTGCTTGACATGCCGAGCTGTCTGTCTGATGGGTCTAAGGAACACGTTCTCTTAGCTTTTTGTGAGATTCTGTAGCAGAGATCATAAACGATATACACCTAGGATGGTTTAGATTATCAGACCCTTTATGGCCCTACCTTATTGAATCCTCAAGCAGAGAAACTTACATGCTGGGGAATGGCCTGAGAACATGTGTGAAAGTTGTCGCCATTGCCATTGTCTGGATACGAATTCCATGTCACTTGTCTTGAAAGAGTTACTTCATTAAGATCTATTTACTTTTATTTTTATCTGTATGCATGTTTTATCTACGTGAATGAATGTGCACTGTATGTGTGCCTGGTACCTACAGAGGCTGGGAGAGGGAATTGGATCCCCTAGAAGTGGGTTACAGGAGACTGTGGTCTGCCATGTAGGTGCTGAGAATAGAACCCAGGCTCCCTGTGAAGTGCATAAAGAGCTCAGAACTGCTGAGCCATCTCTACAGCCCTAAGCATTATGGTTTTTAAAAAAACAATGTAATATATCAAGAGGGAGAATATTCCTTAATTCCCTCAGATATTTGTGACTGCATTACTCTCTTTGGTGCTATGGTTCTGGTATGGTATATTCAGATTAGGGAGTTGCATACAGTGTTGATTTAGGTAGGTTTTGAGAGTGACATCCTACAAAAGAACAAAAGGTATGAAAGTACAGGAAATGAAGCCTAAAAACATAGGTATTTTGTATGTAAGATGACATAATTCCATAGATATTTTATATGTAAGGTGACATAATTCCAAATGTGTTCAGCCTCCATAAGGTAGAAAGCAGGATGACAGAGAGCTTTGGAAATATGTTTTAGAAAAGTGGACCACTGATCTTTATGATAAATTGTAAGGGGAATTAACAGTATTTTGACTCCATGGTCACCAAGTGTCATGATTTATAGCCTACTTATAGCTAGCGAGAATATGCTATTGGCTTAGGTTATATTTATTAACAAACAAACAGAATTTATGCATTCAAAGTGATAGGCACTTCCAATTCCTCTTAGCTTTCAGAATTATTACACAGAATGCATTTTTTAATATTTATTACCGTTAGCTGTGAGATGGTCTATACATTCATCAATAGTCAAACTTTGGCAAACTTTGGCAGGATAGTCTCTCGAAAAGAAACCTGTCATTAACCTCAGTGATGAAAGCTGTGGCCATAAGTTTTTAAGATGACCAGACACGTTTTTGCAATGCAACCAAAGGTCAGGGACAGAAAGCTCATTTTAATAGACCATTTCTTTAACCTTGTTTCTCTCAAAAGTTGATATTAAAATGCAGCATACCTTTTTTCTTCAGCTCTAGATATTAATTATTTTGACAAGCAGTGGGGAAATGCCAGGAGTATGTGAGCTGAGGAAGACAAAAGCAGTAATGTTTCCAAGGATGCACCTGACAGCTCTTAAGGGGTCTGGAGGAATGAAAACGAAATTGTGAAGATTTCAAGTGCTTTAGTAATAAACTCAGGCAGTGTAAAGTTGCAAAGTTCGTTAAGCTTATACTGAACTCAGACCTTTTCTGAATACCGAATAACTCCTTCTTATACATGTATATCTTCAGTTTATATTTAATATTACTTATTACTTTCAGCAAACTCACATTAAAATTGCTTGACTTCGTATTATGGCAAAGCATGTTAAGTATGTATTTGTGAAATTAAACTTAGAGTTATGAGTTGTGGTAACTGGGCCCTGAGTTCCCATCTGCAATACTCTTGCTAGAATGACTGAATGGTAGATTTGTTGTTCCAGCAACATATGTTGTTCTTTTTTTCATAAGTCCTGCAGATGTGAGTGATGGGGCTTACATTTTATTTGATATTCTTTTCTAAGGTTCTATATATTATTTTAGATAAAACAATATTGATTGTGTCCATTAGAGTAAGCTCGTCTTCCACTGCCCCATCTCTCCCCCGCATAAGGTTCAGCATCATGAACTAAACTTTCTTCTTAAGAGATGTTTTAAATAAATGTGGGTTTAATAAACTTTAGATAACTAATTTTCTTGTTTAGTCAGATGATGTTTGACCAACATTGGGAGCCTTAACTTTTTGTATGTGCCCCTGTATCATGGGCTAGAATAAAATCACCACTAATTAATTTTTGCAGGGAAGTGAATTCTAATTCAATATATGTTTAGGACAAATCTCAGTTTTCCTTTTTGTGAACTAGGAGAATATTTCTTCATTTAAAAAAGTATTTAACTTTAACTAGCTGTGGGGCAGTGGGCTGTGAGAGGCAGCTGGGTACCTGATTGAGCACAGACCTTGAACCTTGGACCCTAATGAGATGGGTAGGTGTTCCGCCTTGCTCCTTGGGCCCTGGTTCCTTTCACTTAGCTTCAGCCCTCCACAGCCTCTTCCACAGAGAGGTCTATGGCCATCAGTCATGTAGAAACTGTGCCTCAGGCTCTCCCACATGTAGATGAAGTATCTCAAAGCTCTCAGACCAAGCCAATAGAGGTTATCTGCTGTTAGATCCTAACCCACCCCAAAACTGTATATAAGAACCCTATTTGGGAGAAGTAAAGGTGTGCGAGAATCATCCCATTGTCCGAGAGTTTCTGTCGCAAGAGCTGTAACATTTGGGAAGAGATCTGCTCTCCTGAAGTGCCTTCAAGACCCTCCCTTCCTTGCTAGCTAGCTGGCTTCTCACTGGCCCAGCCTGGACCTGGCTCAGTGCAGAGAGACAGGTGCAGCACCTGGGAGTAACTGGGTCGCAACAGCGGAGACTCGGGCAGAGGCAGCAGTGGAGGCGATTCCCACTCCGTGCTGGTACTTAATCCCCTTAGCCTGGACCCCCGCACCTGGCCGGGCTGGAGATCTTCATGGGAAGCCCTCTGGAACAGGGACCCACAACTAGCAATTCTCTTCTCTCCATACAAGTAGTATCAGTTATTAAGCAAGAACAGAGCTGAGCATGGAGTTTCATGACTGTAAACTGAGCACCGTGGAGATTAGCAGCAGGATCACCTCAAAGCCGAGGCTAGTCTGGGCTATAGTGTAATTTTGAAGATACCCATCAAAGAAATCCCTTCTTAAAGTAATAAAACTCAAACCCAAACAGCCTCGTTATAATTATTTGTCAAATAAACTAGAGAGTGTGCTTAGTGCAAGTTTTAGTTAGTATTTGCTAATATCACATTTATTAACAAGATACAAAGAAAGGCTTGGATAAGAACAATTATCTCACCAATATAAAAGTGTGTCGATCTTACTACATAAAGGAAAAGGCTAGAAAGTTGGGAATGGAGCAGTGAATGGTTCAGGAAGTTTAAAGTTAGTGACACTTTTCCAGCTTGAGACCCATATCACAAGAGGGAACCCAACCCTGACACTGGCCAGGAAGGACCCAGAGGTGGGATAGCCCAGAGAACTAGGATCCTGGGATAGAACCAAACACAATTGTATGGGTAGAGGGAAGCAATGAAATGATTCCTGATGATATTCTGCTACACTTCTAGACTGATGCCCTAGCCCAATTGTCATGAGCAACTTATTATAGCAGATGAAGAGATCCACAGTCAAGCTTTAAGCAGGGTTCAGAGAATCCTTTGAATAAGGGAAGAAGGATTTTAGGAGTCAGAGGTATCAAGGACACTGCAGAAAATCAACTAACCTGGGCTCATAAGGGCTCAGAGACTCAACCATCAAACAGGGAGCCTGCACAGGACTGACCAGGACCCTCTGCACGTATGTCACAGTTGTGTAGCCTGGTCTTCTTGGAGGCCTCCTAACAATGGCAGCAGGGACCACACCTGACTCTGTTGCCTGCCTTTGGGGCCCCCTCCTCTACTCGGTTGCCTTGTGTAGCTTTAATAGGAGAGGAAGTACCTAGTTTTACTTCAACTTGTTCTGCCATGGCTGGTTGATATCCACTGGTGGCAGCCTTTATTCTGAAGTAAAGTGATGGAGGAGTGGATTGGGGAGGGAAAAGAAGGGAGATGGAAGAGAGAAACTGAGAAGAAAGAAAGGAGGGGAAACTGAGGTTGGAATGTAGAAAACAAAGTTAGAATACTGAAAGATGACTTCTTTTTCCTTTGGCCAAAAGTCAGAACATCTCTGCAGTTCACCTACCTTTCCTCTTGTTTATAACAGTTAACATGATATTTGGTTAAGCTCTATGGACATGGGTTACTGGTGTGGTTCTTAGTATTCTAGTGATATTTTATTGTTTTTATATTATGATTTTTTACTTATATTCATTAAGTCAGTCATGAAATATCTGGCAAAGGTTGCACCATGACTGATAGTGTGAGATCCTATGTTTTCAAAGACAGTTACGTTAGAGGAGGAAAGTATGCAAATAAATAATCATAGTAAAGAGTACTATGTTTTATAGATATAAGAATATATACATATGTGGATGTAATAACAGTTAAAATAAGAGAACAAGGTGGGTGTATGGAATGAGTATGGAGAGAGAAGGGGAAATGAGGTAATTATATTATAATTTCAAAAAATTAAAAGAATTAATAAAGATTGATAAGTGTCATAGCATTTTCTACTGAGAGCCAATTCTGCTACAGAAATGTATCTGATATGAATTCAGTGGTTAGGGTTCCTGTGGGAGCATGTTTGGGAAGGCATTTCTGGCAGAGCAAAAGTAAAGGAGCAGAATTTATCATGTTATTGAGGGAAATAGATATTGTGATAGCATTACAGCTAGAAGATGAGGAGGGGCGGCTACAGAGACAAACTGAGCAGCTCTCGACAGTGCTGCACAGATAGAGCATTGATCTAGAGCAGAAGCAAGCCACTGGTGGCTTTTAAACACGAAACACATTCAAGTTTCAAAATGGCCCTCATCTGGCATCGTGAAAAACGAATCACAGGAAAAGAGAAATGAAAGAAAGAGCAGTTGTAAGTCAAGTATTATAACACAGTGAAGAGATAATGAGAGTTTAAATCAGGCCAGTGACAGTGAATAAGGCATAAGGAAAAAGTTAACTGCAGAAGGCTTTAGGACCAATTATATTTGAAAAATGAAGAACAGAGAAAGCTAAGTTGAATCTCTAGATTTTTTGGGAGATTTTAAATTCTGTACCACTAGCTAGTTACACAACAGAGTATAGATAGCTGTAGAAGGACAAATTTGGCGTGGCTATTGGAGTCTGAAATGGAATTTGCCTCTTGCACAGATTATTATGTGAGTTGGAGAACAGTCTAGAAATTGATGCAACTTGGTAGTTTTTTGTATGCAGACATCAGCAAATGTTGTGTCGACAGTTTTCAAGGAGATTTAGTGAATGAAAAGAAAGAATGGTTTGAGGAGAGACACAGTGTTTGGTTTTCTTATCACCACACCTCTACAATGTGGTTAGCGCCAGATCTAAGGCAAACTTTCCAATGTGCTTGGAAAGTTCAAGAGTTCCAGGAGTAAGCAATTGAGTAGAAGTCGGTGAAGGGAGTCCTGGGAAGTACTAAGAAAGAACAGAGTACAGGCAGGGTCAGGGAAATCCAGAGTACAGAGCTACAAGGAATCAAATGTGTGCAATACCCAGTGCTGTAAGCGGTCAAACACCACTGACACTGTAGGACCAGAACATGAGCTTCTCTTTGCATACGGCACAAACACATGGCTATCATTTTTATTTATATTTAATACAATTTTGATAGGTGAACAAATGGGCTGTTTTCAGTAGATAGATTTCCTTTGATGCAATCTCAAATTTTCTTTGTAACTCTCTGTAGTATATATTTATCAGAACCAACAAATGTGTATTAAAGAAAATGTCAAGAAGCAAAATGATGTTTTGTTGAATGTAGTTTAAATTTTATAATAAATTATGAGATATGCCAAGGCAAATACAAATTTAGAGGCCCAAGTGTGAAAGCAAGAGTTTGATATTATTTTGTTAACATCTTACAGTATTATAAATTCATGTGGTTAACAACCAGGCAGCTAGCATGGTTAAAAAGTGGAACAAAACTATGAGAAGTTCCTCGCAAAATGTTCACTCCTGATTAATTCACTTGACATTTTATTAAGTGGCAAGAGCAATCTAGTTTTCCCAGACAGGGTTCTTTGATTTACCTCTTCTCTCAGATACTCGCTGAGCAGATACAATGTCTCTGCAGGATGGGAACAGAGCAGTGAATGAAGAAGGCACAGCCTGTGCTCTCAATGGATTTTGCAGTTATAGGAAAGGGATGTAATTAAGTAAAAGTTAATTTATTGAAATTGAAGTATATTCTCTGCCAATTAAAAAATGGATATGGTAAAAGGGTGCTATGTAATGAAATAAAAATTTATTTCATGAGTTCATTGCAATCAAGTATATTTAAATTGACAATTCATTGGCTTGACAAAGTAGAAAGGGAAAAGATAGGTGTTTTTACAGCTTTTTTTTTTTTTTTTGCAACATGGTCTTTGGAGATCCATAGAACAGCAGATGCTCTTGAGGGCAGGAATGAGCCATCTCTTGGCAGAAGTTGAAAGGAGAACGGTTCATCACTACACAAAGTAACTAAGGGATGTGGAGAGTGAAAGAAACCATCTAGTCTAGGGAAGAGCACACCAATTGGTTTTCCAATATTAAATGGTTGCACTGACAACATATTCATACATGTAACATTTTATAGACTGGGCATATCTTAAATTTAGGAAGAATCATATACATATATGTTCACATGAAAAATGAAAATAATGTACACACACACTCACATACACATAATTAATTTATAAAGAGCCAGGAATTTGAAAGAGCAAGGAGGGGGTATATAGAAAGGTTTGAAGGAGGGAAAAGGAGAAATGATATCATTATATTATAATATCAAAAAATAAAAGATAAAAGTGGTTCGTCAGAAAAGTTGGAGAGAGAGAGAAAGAGAGAGAGAGAGTGAGTGAGAGAGAGAGAGAGAGAGAGAGAGAGAGAGAGAAAAGGAGAGAGGGAGAGAACTGCTAGCTGGTGTAAGGTCATTAAGTTTAGTTTTCTTTTTATGAAAACAAATAAATAGTTGTAAACAGTCTGGTGACGTGAACAGTTGTAGGTTATTATAGCATTTCTCTTTGTTAGTCTTTAAAAGTGAATCAAAAACTAAGAACTAAAACACCATACAAAGAAAGAATCTAGTGTATTGATTGCATTTGCATTGTATTGTATTGCATTACATTTACATTGGATTGTATCCTATGATCCTTAGAAGTTTGCTATCCATGAAAAACTGAAAGAATGCTAGCCCACTTTAAGGATTTTCAGGAGGATTAAATAAGTGTTTACCATGGCGTTCAGTACATTGCAGATATTATGGATGTTTTTCTTCCTGGTACAAGATAAGTGGAATTGGCAGTGCAGTTTCCTATAACTTTTCTGTGCCAGGGGAAAATAGGCTTTTCAAGAGTATGACTTTACATTCTAAGAACACCCTTGTGCCAATCATTAAGGAGGGAAGTATAAAATATCATCAAAATATTCTCGGTTGGCAACAGCTCTTAAGGGTGTCCAGAGTATCCAGGCTAGTACCATGACTGAACAGGGATGAGTGTGGCAGCCCCTGTTCTAGTCTTTCTGTTGCTGTAATAAAAATCACGGTCAAACACAACTTGGGGGGGGGGTATCCAGCCCACTGCAGTGCTGACTAAGGCGTTTTGCATTGGGTTTGCAGTCAATTAGGACTACCCGGAAATGCCGCAGATAGTCACAGAATATGAAACCCCACCCTGCACTCTGCTTACTCAAGTTTACCAGGGCAAACCACTTGAATCCCAACTTGGAGTCATAGTGGAAAAGTTCCAGCATTTTATGGCTTGTCATCTCTAGTTGCTTGAAAATTGAATTAATAAAGCACTTTTGGTGATTTGTAATTTTGACA
This sequence comes from Grammomys surdaster, assembly GCF_004785775.1. Lineage (NCBI taxonomy): Eukaryota > Metazoa > Chordata > Mammalia > Rodentia > Muridae > Grammomys > Grammomys surdaster. Next base: position 1,740,962 of record NW_021604660.1, read on the forward strand.
CTTTGGATGATTAAAAACCAATGTAGTTCAAATGCACATCACACACTGAAATGTGATGTTTCTTTGCTGATTGAAAATGCAGTGAAAAGGGACTATTATGTACTGTCTCAGTAGTAACAGAGTTTGTGAGGGAATGAAAGCTGTCTCATGTCTTGCGGGCTTTAGCTGGCATATGGGAGGGATCACATAGACTACCTTCCAAAGGTATTTCTTGTGTAAATAAAGCAACAACAAGCTACAGCCATCAGTATTCATTTTGTGTGTGTGTGTTTTCAGAATACAGAATGCTATTTTTGAGCAGGCCCTTGTAGGAAATGCTTATGCCTGGGTAGGCATCGCTGCTGGAAATTAATCAAAGCATGGTCGTTAGTGCTCACATTTAGATCATAAACATCTCAGGGAAGTGCCTCTTCCTGTGGTTTGGCAGACTGTGAGCTGTTGATGTTTTGTTCACATATTACCTTGTTCTAACACTGATGTGCCATGCAGCCCTCAGGACTGACCCTGATATTTGAATTAATTGGAATCGAACCCAGTGGAAATTGCAAAGTTTTCATATACTAGCTTTTTTGTTTGTTTGTTTGTTTGTTTGTTTTTGTACTTTGTAAAGATCTGGAAAGTGATTTAAAGAAACAGAGAGCTGTTGGGGGAAAAAAAGTGTCACGCTTCAGAGATACGACTGAGAAATCTCCTCACATGAAGGGACACACATTTTTTTTTTTTTTTGCAAGATAATTAAAACAGTTTAGATCAAAACCATTTTCAGTTTAGCTCTTCAAACTGTGGTCCATCAGAGAAGGAGGAGAGAGTTGATTTTATGAACTTTTACAGTCAGTTGCGTTCACACATTTTAGCTGTGGCATAATGGAGCAGAAAAGCAAGGCAGGAGATAGCAAGTGAAAAAACCATTGATTTCTGTCTCACTGGACTGACTCGAAACACAAGAATCCAGACATCATTTGCCAGCAAATAACTGGCTCCTCAAATGGTTTAGATGCTGAGAGACAAATGGAAGAAAATTGCTATTTCTCCCTAGGATTTCCAATGTATGCATGTGTACTGCATGCATCCTTACACACAGGAAAATCTGTGATAGTGTTAGGTACACATGGAATGGAGAGAAGGGAATCCTGTTTCTTTAGATGTGTATAGCCTGACTATTAAAAACTAATCCAGTGTCTGATGTAAAAATCTCAATTTAAAAAACAAAAAACAGACAAAATTGTATAGGTTTGGGACAACAAGATATCTTGACAGACAGTCATGAGCCCAGTCATGAGGTCTTGAGCAGTCTCAAAGAAGAGTTAGACATGGGGTAATCAAGATGACCCCCAGCTATATCTCTTCATAGGCAGAGTGCTCCCTTGTAGCCCTTTGAGGCATTGACAGTTGTTGGCCTTAGCTGAAAACTAACAAAAGACATTATGGCTTCGACTGTTCCTTTATGGATTCTTCTCATGTGTATATGTGTGGTGTTCCTGTGTGGATGTGTGTTCTCATGTGTGTGGATCCATCTGTGTATGCTGACATGCATGCTTGTGTGCACATGCATGGGGAGGTTGACCTTAGAAGTTTTCCTTCGTTACTGTCAGCCTTGTTAATTGTATACAAAAATATACATCCAGGTATTTATTTCTTTTGAATTGAGTTATTTTGTTATCATTGAGTTCTTTGATATCAGCTTTACTTACTATCCTATTGCTGTGCATACTTTTAATGATTTGTGTAGGTTAAAGCACCTTGGTACTCTAGACACAAATTCTATTCTATTCTGATAAAGGAGGCTTTCAATGTGTTGTGTGATTTGAGTTTTAAGTATTTTATCATGCTGAAGATTTTTTGCATTATGTTAAACACAGTTATAAACCTGCAATTTCATTTTATTACAGTGTAAATTCCTCTTCCTGGCTTTCCCACATTATATCTTATTCAATGCACCTGTTGAATCATTCTCTTATTTTTCTCTTACTTAAAAAAGCAAAACAAAGCAAAACAAAACAAAAACAACCAAAAAAAACCCCAAACTTCTTTGCCACTACCTTACTTTGTGATATACAGATCTTAACCTGAATCTACTGCAATATCTAACCAAATCATAGTTGACTAAAAAGGCTTGCCGTCACTGTGGCAAGCCTTTAAATTTGAGGTTCTCCATGTCCTTTCTTATAGCTGTTTCTGATCCGTCATCATCTTTCCTGCTTTGGTAGCATGTTTGCTCTTCCTTCTCAGTGAAATGTCCTTTCTTTCCATCATGTGGTGCTCTTTTGGACTCAGATCAACAGTGGCCCATTGAAGAGAATGTCCTTATATGCTTCTGGATAGCAGTAGACTCTTCCCTGCCCACCATTTTGTTCTGTGTTGTATGGGTCATTTTTCTCATTGCTGCCACAAAACATCTGACAGCAGCAACATCTGGGAGAAGAGTATCTTTGGTTACCAATGAGTGCCCTTAGTTGTGGAGGGATGGCTTGGTGGAAAGAGCGTACAGCAGCCAGGAGCATTGTATCTGTGGTCCAGAGGCAGAGAGATGAGTACAGATGGTTAGTGAGTGTTCTCCTTTTCATGCAGTTTAAATGGTTATGACCTATGAAGATGGTTAGTGAGTTTTCTCCTTTTTCTGCAGTCTCTGACCTAAGCTCATGGAATGATTCTTTCTGCCCACATTTTAGATGTATCTTATCATCCTACTTGACGTAAAACAACCTTCGCAGATATTTCCCAAGGTTTGCCATCTAGGTCATCCTAAGTTCTGCCAAATTTACAGTATTAACCATCACGTGGGTTTCCATAGAACTCAACACTGAAGCTAACAGTTGAGTTGCTATCTTTGTGTACTAAATATTCTTCTGAAGGAGAATCAAGTTTACATTTTTTATAGAGTTTTTTAGCATAATACCTATCATTCCTGCCACATAGTAGGGAGTAGACAAGTGCTTTAAGACTACTTATCTCAAAATAGAAATGTCAATACACTATTAATATTCAAAGTGGTTAATGTTGACTTAAAATTTACAACCCAACATAGAATTATTCCTTATTAAGTGACTTATTTTCCAGAAATACTATCTTAAAATGTCATTGGAATTTGAGCAGAAAATATGGTCTCTCTTTCATGCAGAAGGTGTTGCTAATGGGAAGAAGTGTTGTACAGAATTCCAGAGAAATGGATCCAAGGGAGCTACAGATAAAAGGGAGCAGCTATATTGTGCATGGCTTGTTGGGATAATTGTATCATACCATCTTCTGGAGTTTTGGGAATGTGGTGGTATAGGTCTAGTTCATGCCCAATGACGTTGGATGTTAATATGAAAGGGAGAAGATAAGGTGGATGCCTAGGTATCCAGAGGAGAGAACGTGTTTTTGTTCATTTTATTCAAATTCTTAGTTGTTTCTGATCCTTACCACTTACATTATGAGGGTAGTATTTATTCAGTCTATTGATTTGATGTTAATCTTATCTAGAAATAGACTTACAGATACACCTAGATATAAAATGTTACCAGTTTAGTTTGCCTAGTGTATTGACATATAAAATTAAATATCATATAGCTGTTAAGTGCTTTATTCTAGTTAAATTAGAATATTGGTATAAAACAAACACAATTTAAGAACTTAACTTAGTCCCTTAAGAATTGTTGCTTAGTTTGCAAAATAGGAAAATTCCAGAAATAACAGTTAGGAATTAGGAATTTTTAGCTTACACCATAACAAATATATTCTGTAATCCAGGATCTTCAGTGTTTGTGGATGACTATTGAAGATCATAAAATGTCAACGATATACAGAATACTGGAGTAGAGATCTCTCAGGAAGGTTACCTTTAAATGAGGGTAACTAAATTATTAATCATGGTATAACATAAAAGACCTTATTGTTAAATGAAATATCACAGATTTTTACCTTTTATTTTTATTAATAGCTGCAAAGATACAAGTATGCATGACAAATTGGTGGAATGTTAGAAGGTCTGACATGGTCAGCATCACTCCTTGGGGTGCTTTTTGCTGAATACTCTGGTCAAGATTTGTCATGTCTTCTAAATGATACCCATTGACTGAGTCACATTTAAAAACAAGAGTGTTCACTCATAGGCATACATTTATTTGCAGCCTATTTTAATAAATGTTCAACCTCTCCTCTTGCTGACCATCCAGCAGATGTAGTGGAAGAGATAAGTTATTAGGATATGGGGGAAATAGACCTGTTCAGAAATAGTTCTTTGGGGACGAGCTCCATCCTCTTTGGCAGCAGTTCAGTCCTGTAACAAACACCAGTTGCTTCAGGCCAGTCCTCTAGGCAGGCAGACACCAGACATGAACCAGCAGCTCTAGTTCAATCCTGAAGAAACTGCAAGGCTCACCAACTGGCCTGAGACTGTGGACATGACAAGCTGCCACAGGAACCTCACGAGCAGTTCTTGGGTGAGTTTCTCTCAATGGCAACATTATCACATGGTGGAGCTCAATAATGCTATGTAAGGCAAACCAATACGTGTGGGTCCAATACATGCATGTCGTTACTGAAAAATATCGAGGTGGAGCCAACAAAACAAATGCTGCCCCCCCACTGTCTGTGTGGGTCACATTTATACTCCTTCAGCGTGTATCCTTTCATGTGACTGCTATGGAAAAAGATCCTTTCACCTGTGTCTGCTTCAGGAAAACATTCTTTCACATGTCTACTTTAGCAAGACATCATTTCACCTGTGTGCCCCAACAATACATCATTTGACATAACTGAGTTCCCAAACAACCCAAAAGTTTCCCCTTCATTTACTCATAACACATTTCTGTTTTGTACATGATTCTGTTGTATATATTATTTATTTTAATCAGAGATTCCAAAGATTATTTTAAATTTTATTTTATTTGTAAGCAAGCCTAGACAGACCAGATATATGCGGATGGAAGCAACTACTGGTAAATCCTTCCTTTAGAAACACTGCCAGCAAAATTCCCCAGGAGCCTGTAATTAGCATGCCTAAAAGAAACAGGACAAGGTAACGCCCTTCTTCCTTTCTGGGGATGTATCTCCCATGTTCACATAAGGAGAGAATATAAGCTTTCTTATAAAAGCTTTCTTCACAGTTGTCATTTTACCCTTGTCTTCCCTGTACTCTCTAAGAGTATGTGTGTTTGTGTTGTGGTTTGTGATTGGAGGGAATCATACCTACTGGGACAGAATATGACTCCTTACTACAAACAGAGATTATGCAGACCTTTGTAAAACAACAGCAGCAACAACAACAACAACAACAACAACAACAACGTCTTATTTCTTTGTAATCAGTTGAGTGTGAATACTAAGAAATCTTTAAGATTTCTTTGGGTTTTGACCTTAATTTATGTCGTCAACAAACACGGGCCAATTTTATTGAAATACACGAGGGATAAATTATACTGTAGATGCTGCCTGCTTTTAAGCATCAGTTTGCCTTGGAACTGTAGACAGCATTTTCCAACAGTATTTACATAACGCCAAGCAATCCAAACAGAGGAAAGTGTAAACTAAATGAGGTCTTCAAAGCAATACAAAATCAAGGTGATAGCTAGTTTCAGTGCATCTTTAATGTTTTTTTCTTAGTTAGGATTCTGAGGTAGGTCTGACTCTCTGAGATGGGTAGCTCAGGCTGGACATGAACCTATGTCCTCGTGACTCAGCTTCAGTTCTAAGATTTTAGGAGTGCTATCATGTCTGACATTTTTTTTTATTGTTTAGGAAGCTACCTTGGAGTTAGTTAAAGTAGAAATGTTTCATCTATTGACTGGGAGAACAAGTATAAAATTGTGAATAGATCCTGTTTAAAATTCAAAATGAAAAATAATTGTTAATCTTTCCTACTATTTCTGAGAACAAATGCTGTCTGTTGTCTTTGTGTATTAGTAAGGAATAACAAAGAATTTACATGTGAAACCAGAGTGTATTTCAAAGGCCAATATGATCATTTTGATTTTTGATTTGTTTATAGTAGTTTTTTGTTTACTCTCTATTAAATACATTTATCAATATTTTAAAAAATATTTAAAAATTATTGTCAAAGCATTTTGTCTGTAAAATACTATCCATCAACAGAAATTCCGTGAAGATGGAAATGTAAATAAATGACTTTATTCCTGAAAGGCAGGTATCTGCAGGAGAGTTAATGGACACAGAGATGAGAATAAACCATAATAAGAACTGGCCCTGTTTCTACTCAGCTTTCTTAAATCCACTTGCAAATCCATCATCCGGCAACTGTGAAAGGCAATAACGTGCAGTGAAGCTTCTGTATTAGCCTTACCCAGAGGGCCTAAAGCTGCTCTCAGTTCCCCTTGGCCCAGCCTACTCAATAAAGCAGAGCAGCTGCGTGACATAGCCCCAGCTAGCCTCACCATCCTTCCACATCACAGACGCCTAATACAAATCAGATGAGAAGTCAGACACTGAGCCCAAACTCCAGGTGACAATACCTTTCAAATCCACATGGTCTTCCTTTAATGCAATTCACACTTGCTCTCCTAATTTTAATGACATCTTGAAAGGAAAAAAATATTCTTCCTGAAAATAAGATTTCTGGCTAGGCTTGACATTCAATAGCCTGAAGGTTTTCTGAACACTGCTAAATAGATTGCTCACCAGTTCCTTTATGAGACTTCAGGAAAGATTTGACAAGTCTTAAGCTAGACTTAGTAAGATTTCTTATACATGGTAGTCATTGGTTTCTGCTTTTCTCCCTTTAAACATAATGCTAACAGTCACTTGAAACAAATACCGGATTTAACGTTGGTCCAATTACTAACAATGACTTCTTGAGAGGAAAGGTATCTTGAAAATTCATTGTCATCTAATTATCAATAGGGCCCTTCAATATTAAGACTTTTAGAAAATTCTAATGTATGAGTTCCCTTTATTTTATTGTAACCATTCACAGGCAGTTAGATCGAGGCTAATGTAGCCCTCTTTTGCAGTTAAAGAAACCACCCAGCATGTGACCTTGCTGAAGTTGGTTTTCACTGCAATATTGTTAAAAGAATCACTCAGAACTATTCTTTTGGAAAAACACAGAACATCTAAAGGAACAACATGAGATTTCATGGTATCTTCATCACACAAAGAAAAGCAGCACCATAATATGATAAGGACATATATTTAAAAATTGGATTTGTTTCCAACGTAGGTGAGTGTTTTGTCTGCATGTGTGTTTATGTACCATGTGTGTACCTGTGCAAGTCATCTCCTGGAACTGGTGTTAGGATTGTTATAAGCCTCCATGTTGGGTGTTTGGAGTTAAACATGCGTCCTCTAAATATGAGCAGCTAGTTGTTACCATGGAACCATCTCTCTATCGCTTAAAGGGCCAGTTATTAAAATAGGACGTGTAACTCCAATGAAGAAGGATTTCTCAGCCAAGAGTAGATGGATGTTTATAGGCTGTGCATTTTAACTACCTTCTTTTAAGAAACAAGTTCCTTAAAGTAGGACAGTAAACACAGCAGCAACAACAAATTTCCCTCCATTAAGGAGGAACACAATAATGGTGTAGGGAATCCAAGTCTTTATAGTCATGTGCATAGTTGTTCAGAATTGTCCACATAACTCTAGACATAGAGCCTGAGAACTGACCCGGGTCAGAGACCATATCACCAAGAAAATTGCAGTGCAGTGGGAGTAGGTCCTGGACACTGGCAGCTGCAGGGAGCCAGACAGGCAATTTATGGGAAGAGCAAAGCAGAGGGCAGACCAGGAGCTACCTCTTACTGCCAGGCTTCCCTCTAAGCTACTGGGCAGTGTGAAATGGATGCTAACTCTTAGTTTCTGAAAGCATGAATAATGTTATTAATTAAATTTTAGTTTAAATAGATATAAAACATTTGAAAATACCGAGCCAATACATAGGAGTATCTGTACTCCAACAATGATTCCTAGTGTATTACTATACCCCCCCTTCAGAAATTGTCTATCACTGTGGTTACATCTGTAATGGGTGAGTGTCCACACATATATTTTATTTTTAAAAGTAATGTTTTATATAACCATATTTCCATATTAAAATCACACAAGAGTCTTAACTCTGGGTTTCCCCTGTCAACAGAAAGGTGATCTGAATAGATCTTAATGTCGCTTAAGCATTGGAAGCTTGTGCTCAATCCTGGGAAGATAAGTATACCTAAAAGGAAAAAAAAAAAAACCACAGATCAACAGTATCATAAGGGACCAGCAGCATGTGGGTGGACATTTTAAGTTCTTGGGTTTGTGTGTATATGTGTGTGTTTCTCTAAACATATGATTTACATAATTTCTTCCTGCACTGTAGCTGTCAGAACAACTCAACTACATATTACCACAACATCATCATAAAGACAAAAAAGTTCCTACATTATTGCATACCTGACAGTATAATAGAACAACTGGCTTGACTTTCTCCACACAGCATGTAAACTATCTGTGCTCTTTGAATGAAAGCTGTATAGATTTGTTGATAAAAGCTTTATGGTATTGTTGGTAAAAATACATGATCAAGCAGACTAAATGTTTTTTTTTTCCTCATAATGAATTAGGATATAGTTTTCAGATTTCTATTTCAGAGATTGAAGTTGCCCTGTTCCCTTTCATCTGGAAACTCTCCAGCAACAGTTAAAAAGTAGAACTCCTAATTTGACTGTTGGTTGCCAAATACGGAGGAGAGGTTTCTAAGCACAGGGTAGTGCCTATGCTTCTGATTTATGAGCAAGGTCAGGCGTGGCACTCCACGTATGCCAGTGCAATTAGAAGGGTATTGGATTTGTCAGCTAAGTGTAAAATACCCCTGTGCTGCAGTGTGAAGCCTTCATTTTCTAAGTAAATTAACTGTAATAACTATCAAACTACAGCTGGTAAGCAAGCCAGCCATCTGTGAAAAGGGAATCCATCGACAGCAAAAGCCTTATTAGACATTTACAGATAAGGAAAATTCAAACAGACAGAGCTGTTTTTGAGCCCATGAAAAGCAAAAGACAACATAAAAGAATATCACCCCATAACTTTACTTCTACACCAAAAGCCACCTTGGAGATGAGAAAATAAATGCCGTGGGTAAGCTGTTCATCTAGAGCTTGGTGTAAGAGGCGAGAGCTTAGGAGGCGAGAGGTTAGAACAGTTAAAGCTCGTGGTAGTTTGAGTCACATGACTGACATAAGGATGTCTGAACCAGTCCGGTTTGTGTGCATTCTGAGAATTGCTCTGGGCTCGGAGGCTTCTTTACTATTAGAGTAGATTAGTTGTAGACCACAGAACTTTGTGAAGGGGTTCCCCATCCCTCCCCCAAATTTAAGCACAGATATTTTCTTTTTCTTCATCTTGAACCTTCTTACAATGATATTCATGTTTAAAGATCTTGAGCCTGAATGGACATGAAACAGATTCTTTGTAGGAACCTGTGTGGGAGACAAGAGGACATGTCACATGTTTAGTAAGATGCCTAAAGAGATTTCTTATCCATCTTTAGTAGATGGGACAATCTACTAAAAGAAATAAAGATTTATTTCAGCTCATGGTTTCTGAGGATTTAGCCCAAAGCACAATGCCTCCTGTGAGGGTCTATCTCCAAAATTTTATCACCTTCCATAAGTGGCACAGGTTGGCATCCATGAACCCTATAACATATGAACTTTTAGGGGACACAAACTGTTAACATTCCTCTAAATAAGACATATCTTATCTAAGGTCTTTCAGAGAAGAGAATTGACCCAGAATTAGAAAAAAAAATCAGTGGAGTCATGTATCTGATTAGGTTAAACATTTAAACCCATTGATTATTTGTTCTACAATTTTTTTTTATTCATAAAGAAACCGAGTATGTCTCTTAAAAGACCTTATAGGACAGGCATGAAATCATCCTCCTGTTGCATGGGGTGATGCTCAATGTTGTGTTTTTTCTTCTCCTTGTGAAAACATGACACCTCAGCTGAAATTTCCCCACTCTCAAGTGACATTCACTAAAACCCCCCAAAGTATTTTTCCAAGGAAACCATGATAGCACGAGAAAAAAGCCTTATGACTATTCCTGTGAAGATACTGTCATGAAGACAGTCATTGACAAGGCATTAGCAGTGAAAAGACTCAAGAAAAAGAACATAAAACTCAATCCAGAGAGCTATCACAAAAGGAAACATCTACACAGGCTACCAACTGGGGAACTATGTTTCCTAGAAGAACATTGCAGATTTGATTTTTATTAACGGTAATGTATTTCCACACACAGTAAGTTTCATCATAACGATGTTCTTCATTTCTGCCTGTATTACCAGATGTGCTGCAAATCAGTGATCAAAAAAATTCCTTGAGGGGCAATAACACTAAATAAATACATAATTATTATTTGGGGCTGTTTATTTCACTTGAGCAAAAAAAAAATGTTGATAGCTTCATTATGTCAGGCCTGAGAAAGCTGGTAACTTATTCTGTGGTCTTTGAAATTATTATTATTATTATTATTATTATTATTATTATTATTATTATTTTTGGATTGTACTTTGCATGAGTTAATGACTGATGGGTGGAAACACGGCTAAATGCAGCACACAGTGAGCATAGCATTTTCTCCATTAAATTTTGTGTGCAGGAAGGCCTGGTTTGGGAGCAAAATGTATGAAAAACACTCAGGGCTTCAGAACATCACAAGGCCAAGCTGGCGACATATTTGTCAAAGAAAGCTAGCTCTCTGGCTGCATTGTGAGGAAATGGAACATTCTAATCCTATAAAATATTTGCTGTGAAGAAACCTATACCTGGAATGCTGCATACATTACAAATTATACTCTCAGGGACTGACAGGTAGGTCTGTATCTCCCTTGAAAAGCAACTTAAGTACCTGTGAGTGCAAAAATCAGGAAAAACAATCATTTATTCAGAAGTATATGATTCTAGGGGATGAAAAATATGTCAGCCACATTGTTGTAGATAGCAACTCTTTGACAAAAGAGACGTGAAAAATCAATTATTTGATTGTAGGAAATAGGAATGTCTGTCACTCTGGCATTTAGGAAGTACAAGAAGGAGGTTTCGGTTTTGTAGGCTAGCTTGGGCAACTTAGATACCTCCTACTCCTACCCACAAAATTTGGGTGGAAAGAGGTTTGAAAGAAAACTCAGAAGGTAGATGTTACTGTGACCTTCCTGACGACTAGTTTTCTAACACTAGATGCATGAATTGGAACATTCCAGCAATGGTTGTCTTCTGGATGAGAGGGAGGAATACATCAGATTTTCAGTCTTAAATTTAAAATACAGTTTTAGTACATTATATTCATGTCATGATGAAATTGTTTCTGTAATTGATTTGTCTCAAAATATTTTATCACATTTTAATTTACCTATCTTGTGTGTATGTATATGTAACTGCCTTTATGTGTGCATGTGTACACCATAGCACACATGTGGGGGTCACAGATAAATATTCAGGTTCCACTGTGTGGGTTCTGGGATGCAAATCTAGTTGTTAGCATTGGTGGCAAACATCTTTACCCAGTGAGTGACTCTCACTGGCCTTAGAATTATTTTTAAATTGATTTATAGAATAGAGATAGGATACAACTTACGTGTAATGTTTGGAACTAGTAGCGTTTCAGATTTTAGAGCTTTTCAGGTTTATGAATATGTATATGCTAAGGTAGCTTAGAAATGAAGCCTAAGTCTAAATACAAGTAGATTTATTAGTATCTTCCTTATGCACATATGCTAAAGTTAGTTTGGTGTAATACTCTGAGAGGGCCCTTGATTTGACTGTGGTCAAGCTTGGGTCATGTATATAATTTTTACTTGTGGTGCTAGGCTCACAATGTGAAATTGCAGATTTTGATTGTCAGATGTGGAATGGTTAACTGTAAATATATTTTTATATTCTACAATTACCTGGTTGTGTAACTTTAAAATTCTAAGTTATTCAGATGAGCCTAAATTTGCTTAAGTTGCAACCAGATTTACTTCTCTGTCAGAATTGTCATGGAATAGAAAGGTAAGGACAATATATATAGCCAGACTTTGTCATAATAGATAGATAGATAGATAGATAGATAGATAGATAGTGATGGAAACAAACAAATGAATAAGTATGCTTTTATTTGTGCTTTCATTGATTGTTTAAAAGAAATGGACACATAAAGGAATGTTTATTTCCAGTCTTTCTCCAAATGCAGAGGTTCAGTTCCAGGTATAAATAAATAAATAAGAAAGATAGTATCTTATACTAAAAAAAAAAAATAAAACAGATGAATGTTCAGCTCCAACTCTTCCCCCTAACCAAAACATGCAATCAATCAAATACGCCAAAACCAAACCATCAAACCAAACGTAGTGGATTTTAGAAGAAACATAACAAATGGCTGGCTTGGAGGTATGTGTCTGTATATTCAACACTCGAAATGCAGAAGAAGGATTGCTGAGTTTTTCCATGCCAAGGTGGACAATAGTGCGAGTGTCAAACTATCTAGGGGTATATAGCCAGACTTTGTTATAATAGATAGATACATAGATAGACAGATACATAGATAGATAGACAGATAGATAGATAGATAGATAGATAGATTGTGATGGATAGATACATGGATGGATAGATAGATAGATAGATAGATAGATAGATAGATAGAGGAAGAGTTTTCAACATAAAAGTTCCAGAATTGAAAACCTTCAGTAATTCTGTTATACCTTTAAGAGATTTCTACATCCAAAATATTAGTGACAGTGGTTCATTTGGTACTAAGTACATATGGTGACATTTTTGGTTTGTTAAATTAAATACATCATGTTAGTAGAACTGAAATCCGAAATAAAGCTATTTTCTTCTGAGGCCAGGACAAGGTTGGAAGTACTGAAGGAAAAGAGCCTCATTTCTCTCCAGGCATTTTTAAATTTTCCTTTTGTCTCATATAGAATTACTTAAAGTGAATCCAGATTCTATAGCAAGTCAGCAGGGAGAACTTTGACATCTTGTGGTTGAGGAATTGCTAACTGGGGACATTCAAATATTCTTATTAATCCAGAACTCTAATGTTACTAGTTTGTATCAGTTTGTTTTTTATTGTAGAAAACAGTCACCAGTTCAGGATGATTTGCTCAGGAAAGTCAGGGATTGATTGATGGTTGTTTAGTGTTAAAAATCAGATTAAAAGAACTATCAAGATGGAGCGTAAAGCTTGTGATATAATTAATTACATGCCACAGGAATAACTGGGTGCAATCACGGTCACCAGCGAACCCTGGCTGTTACTCGGCAATGTGGATCCAGAAGTAGGATATTTCAGGTGTGGCTGAGAGCATGTTTACTTACCTTACTCGCCGTGAGGCTCACTCCAGAAACAGAATTCTGGGCAGAAATACTTGCAAAGATGTCACTTGTTCTTGCTTTGCCTGCCTGGAGTGGGCTAAGAGAGATTCCTTTTCTCATTTTGGATGTTATTTGGTGAGATTTGTACATTGGGACTCCCACAAGCACGGAATAGGGCTCATGGGCTGGGCTGCATAGCCTAATTAAAAGAAAATTAGCAATGTATAAAAATCATTTCAAGTTACATACTGTACCTTCTACTCTTCTCAGCCAATGTTCTTTTACTTTACATCAGTAAATCTGAGTCCCATATCCTCACTTCCTTGCAGCCTACAGCACAGCTTTTATCCCGCTTAGTCTTACAGCGCGCTTGTATATCAAACGTCACCACTTTGATAATCACAGTACTCCATGCGTCTCGGCGTTTTCTTCTTGGTTATCTTCTTTTAACAAATTTACACTCTTGGCTTCCATGTTGTCGCCATTCTGTGCGTGCCTTTAACTCTAGTTTCCATCCTAATATCCTCCTGTCATTTCGAAGTTTAAGCTCTAAGGGACTCTTCTCAGCTTTCCTTTCCCAAATCATTTTCTCTGCTGGGTCACTTATTGACACAATTGCAGTGAAATTCTTATGCACATTCAGAGAAGTAAACCCATTCAATCTCACTCTTGAGTTCCGCTTCCAGATTAACGCTTAGGGAGTGTGTTCGCACACAGTCTGATCTTATCTCGTAATAGTCATATCTACAATCAAACTTGTTTTCTCACGAACCTTTTCTTGTGTAAGATTTTGCTAGGTTATTGGCTTTATTTCATTTTTAACAGTGAACTAGACATGAACATTTTAAACTAGCCGTTAAGATTTTCTTTCTTTCCTTTTTTCCCCTCTCCAGAAACCAAGTTTAGAAATTACCAAGAAAAGTCAAAATCCCCATAGGTCTTTTTGTTTGTTTGTTTGTTTGTTTGTTTTGCATTTATATCCTCCTTCCTGTTCCCATTTCTATTGACCTGGCACAGACTTTGACTTCAATAGTTTAGACAACTGTAAGAGCTTCCTAATTGTTCTTCCCACCTCTGGCCTCTAGCTTTCCCAATCAAAACGCCTCCCTGCCGTTACTGTTTCTAAAATCAAATGCCTTAGCACATCATTTTCCGATTCCTTAGACTCCTGTAACTTCCTCTTGTGTTCTTTATTGTCAGAGCCCCATACCATCGGTCTTAACTTGTCCATTGTACGGTTGGTCTTCAGTTGTTCATAGAAGTCAGGCTCACTGAGGCGAGCCACCGATCCCTCCCTCTTCCCTGAAACCCTTTTGCTTACAGATCCTTTCTTTTACCTTTTATTTATTTTTTCTTGTAAAGTTATGTCTATTCACTGGGAGCAGCTTTGCATTCTGTGACATTTGATAGTGTTGTATCTCATTTTCTTAGCTTCTAAATGTAAGCTCCAAGTTTACACTGCGTTGAAGTTATTTTTGTTTATACTTGGTCCTTAAAATTACACAAAAGCAGACCTCGAGTTTTTTCCCAGTCATTTACAGGATCTAGCTCGATGTATTCAAAATATAAGGTATTAACGGTTGTATTGGACTGAACCTCAAAATGCACACTGGAGATCCTTGCCTATACAGAGGCAAAATCAATAGAACAGAATCCACTTTACATGTTTTCTGTATACTATCCTATTGTTTCTTTGTACTATTATAGTTTTAAAAGTATTCTTCTTGCAACATATTTATCATTTAGTCACAATCAAGCAGGCAGCAACCTTCTCAAGTATACTGAAATATATGGAATTTAACATTAAAAGATATTAAAATATTTATTATATTATTATATTCCTTATTA
Source organism: Grammomys surdaster (assembly GCF_004785775.1). Taxonomy (NCBI): domain Eukaryota; kingdom Metazoa; phylum Chordata; class Mammalia; order Rodentia; family Muridae; genus Grammomys; species Grammomys surdaster. The sequence continues at coordinate 1,756,088 of NW_021604660.1, forward strand.
TTTATTAGTATGTTATTATTATTTGCTTTGTTAGACATTTTGGTAAACAATGTCCACAATGTTCATATAGTTGCTAAAAGTGGTCCATGGATGAAAAATTACACAAAATAGTGATTAGTGAGCAATGCTGGGAATTGTAAATCTGACTGGTGATTTAGCCTCTCTCCACATCTGTTCTTTTCCTGTTTCAGGTGTTCAACATGTTGCCTATAGTGTCTAACAGGCAATCTAGCTGTTTTACCTGAATCGAAATTATGAGTGTGCGAGAAGTTCTTTAAGTGCTGATTTTGGCCGTCAGTGTTCATGTCCCACAGTGCCTGACAACAGCCAGTAATGACACTATGCCGCCAGACACAGCAGCAAGTGATGCTGTCAGATATTTGCAGCACCCCATGCCTGCTTTGTTCATCAAGATCCATAACCAAAAGTTACAGTCTTCCTGCAGGCTACTGGCCTTTGGTAGTGGCCAGTGTGTCAGTGCTCAGCCTGGGGTCTGAACTCTTGGCTACTAAAACTTGATGTCTGTCTGGAACTCTTTCTGCAATAGGAGCCTGCAGGTTCTCTGAGAGTGTTTTCCCCAGTCTTTCACTCTCCTGCCTCTCTATGCTAGCATTTTTTGCTTCCCCTTCCTCCTCCAGCCAAAGGAAATGATGTGGGGGTGTTTGTTTCCATGGGTAAGCCTGAGCAGATTACTTACATAGGGCCAGAAGAGATGTTTGGCTGAACATAGCCTTGCTTCTAGAGCTAATCAGCCACTAAAGTTTGTGCTTGGACTAGTAATGGCTTTTCTTCCATCCATGGTAGTTCCTCCAACATTTGAAGTGTGCCCCTTCTAATCAGGGTGGAGACTGTTCAGGAGGCTCAGGATTACAAATTGTTCCAAGCTCTGGTGATGGCTGTGCCGTCAGAAGCCAGGCAACTAACTGCAATCTTTACATGATGATCTCAAGGCTCTGTTCAGGCTGGGTAGCACAGGAAATAGGGTGGTCTGTCTGTCTTTATTGACTGACAGCCCGAATGCTCAAGGATGTTCAAGCATCAAGGGAGACTCTCATAGCTGCTAATTACAAAGTCAAATTGGCTCATCCACAGAGCTTTCCTTATTTACAGGGCATTGAACATCAGAAAGAACACTTACAACATAACCCTTGAAATTTATACACTAGCAACAGTGATGCTAACAGATTTTAACAATGCTTTACACACGTGCCCATATAGAGGGGGTTCCCTTTCACTTGTTTCATATGCATATGTAAATAATATAAGTATAACATCTTTCATGTGATTCTGCACATTGATAGAATAATTATCATAGATTTTACTTTAATTGTGAATGTTATGTTGCTAGGGACCTGTGCAAGCATTTGGATACAGAACAGAGCATGGTCTATATCCTATAAGAAGCAGAAAAGGCTATTTGTTTTTGTTTTGTTTCTTTGTTTTGTCAGTGAAAGAATATTATTTTTAATTTTTGTTTTCTTTTATATTTATTCTTCTCTCATATGTTACATCTGGACCTCAGTTTCCTCTCTTCCTTTCCCTCCAGTCCCTCCCCTGCACCTCACCAGCTATTTATGATACTTTCCTTCTGTGCGGAGACAGCTTCTGGAGCCATCATCCACGGGAAGCATGTTAAGTTCTAAGCAGACCTCCATCTCTCAAAAGTGGTTTAACTTTGGAGCAGTTATTTCCTCTACAACTCTTTCGTTCCCTTTCACCCATTTATAAACCGGGGTAATAATAGCTCCTGCCACATAGCTATGGATAGAAATTAGTCGAGAAAATTTAGCAAAATCATTCAAAGATTTTTTTATTGAAGATATATTTTCTGCTGCAAATACGTATTGTTTGTCTAAATATTAAATACCTTTACTGTTTTTATTAGCTCAATGACATTTATTTCAGCCTTTGTTCTGAATTTGTTTTCCTGCACTGAAGGAGCCCAGGAATCAATAGGGATTACCTCAACCAAATTTAGAGTTAGCTAAGAGTACTTCAAGGGTTAGGAGACCAAACAAAACAAGAAAAGAGGATTTAAAAGAAGAAATTAGATTACAAAGTTTAAGAGATTAGGAGAGTGGATAAAGGCACTCAGCATGTACTTTAGATAAAAGCTGGGAAAACAGAGGTCCTACTTACTCTCCTTAGTCAATGGTTCCTGACCCCATTAGCAGTAAACACTTTACCTTATTATCATTGAGATTTGAACTGAATTATTTTAAGCCAATGCATAAAACATAAAATTATACGTATTTATGAATACCACATGATGTTCGATATGTATTGCTTGCTTGACTACGTCAGACTAAGCATGCATACTTCCTCACATTTTATCAATTTTCACCAAAATGCTTGCAAAGCCCTGTCTTCTAAGTCTTTGAAGTATACAGGATGCCATCAGGATCTCCAGTCATTGTACCACGCACTTCACACAGAACATCTTGCTTTTGTTTAACTGTGACTTGGCAACTTAATTTCTCACTCTGCTCCACCTCAGCATATGGTTGCCACCATTCCTACCAGTTTACAGGAGAACATCTCAAATTCCACCAGGCTATTCAGGTATTATTTGTCTTTCCTTGTCTAGCTCATTACCCTTAATTATCATGTTGTTCTAGATGATGGGATTTTAGGCTTTTAAATAACTGAATAGTATTCCATTTTCATTATCCATTCATCAGGAGATGAATACTTAGATATCTGCTTTCATTTCTTGGCTGTTTTGCCTTAATGAAGGTGAGAATGTAATGTCTCTCTGATATACTGATTTCTTTTCCAGTTTGTATATCCATAAATAAGATTGCTAAATATTGTATTTTTCCTATTTGCAGAGGCTCTGCTCTGTTTCTTTTCTTGTGTGCAACGAATCTATTAATTTGTCCTAGCTAATGCAAAATGGACAGATATTTTAAATAAATACATGTTACATATACATATCTGATTTCTTTTTAGGAATAAAAATAACCTAAAAGGGGGAAGGAGAAGATATGAGATATAATGTGGCAAATCCCCCTTTTGGATACCAAATATAAATACTATTCATGATGGCAATTACTGTTGCTAACATATAAAAGGGGTTAAATTTCACTGAGTGCTAGCCAATTCCAAAATACAAATGTAGCAACATTTATGGAAGATGATGGAAAAAACTGAAGAATGGTATCAGACGTAAGTGAAGAATACCTTCATTTATTTTGAGCACTGTTTTTACAAGACTGGAGATTTCAGAAATAATGCTCTCTTTCTTGTGAAGAATTGAAACCTAGCAGTCAGTTTCTAACTTGACTTTAATGACTATAAGTTGTGTTATCTCTGGTTATGTGTATTTTGTCTATGTATTCATCTCTGTATGTTGTCCATCATAAAGATCATCTTCATGGGTGAACTAAGCCTAGTTTATTTTTTCACTTAATTTTTTTCTTAACTCTAATTTCTTCATGATTTTTATTTTGTATACCACAGGTGTGGCTACTAGCATTCTTTCTCATATTAAAATAGGGCAGAGTAGCAAACCCATACATTAACGAAAGAGATAAACATGTCTATAATATTCTCTACTGCTTTGGACTTGATCAATCACTTTGGGTTTGACAAATATTTTCAGTGTTCACTACAGAAGAGTGACAGATATTTTCATATCTGTCACTTGGGGATAATCTATTCCATAGTTTACCTTTTCATCACCACATGAGGTTTTTCTTATTTTCTGAAATCCTATTTGATTAATTATGTTGTATTCAGAAGGTATATCTTTCTTGTGTTCATTTTTAGCAAATAGTTTGATATGTTGTCATTCATGTTTATTCCAAAGTTCATTAAATTATTTTTGAGTAATTCTTGAGGGATGTAGAAGCTCTTTAAATAATAACTAGTGATCAAAGACATTTCTTTTCATTTAACCAAAGAAAAAAATTTAATGTATTCTTAAATTCAGTATCTTGAGATTTCATTAACTTCCAGATTTTAATATGCTCCAATTAGGTCCTTGGATTTTATTTTTAATGTCATGTCATAGACAGAAGTGATGTATGCCAACATCATGATTATCTTGGCAAGGTTGCTAAATCAATAATTTTAATTTTTGTCATATAGAGTACTCTTTGTTTTATGACCAAAAGTCACAGAAGCTTTTAAGTTCTTTAACTCTGTAACTCTTTTTCTAGAGTGCTCTATGCATCATAATTCTGTATGGCCAAGGTAATACCTACTTCATATTCAATTCATAATTTTGATGGAGAAATTTTGGTTTTAATATTTTATTTTGTTTAATTGTACTTATGTCAACAGCATTTGAAAGAAATGTTTTTAAAACCTAAATCAGAATCAAGGCAGCAGTTACAGAAGATGGTACTGTACTACCATTGTGTGAGCTCAGATTAATAAGGCGGAGCTGTGTTATGTTACTGCCTTGTTATGTCACAGCTATGGTGTGACATCTCAAGGCTGTTGAATTTGACATCACCGATTTGTGTCAAAAAATTTTCATGCTTTTGAAGGTATGGTCTGCTTTTGCAACAATATTCACACATTTATGCTCACTTGTGAGTCTAAAAGATATATTGATCAGAGTTATAGCATTATTTTGAATGAGACTGTCTTCCAGGGAAAATGAGGCTCTAAGAAGGAAGAAACTTAATCCAAGGGTTTATGAGTAGCAGAGGAAACAGATGTTACCGTGTGCACAGGCTCAGCGAGATAGCTATCTATGATGTATTGTGCTCATTTGAGAACTTGTCTTTTCACTTTCTCGCTTATCAGGAACTGTAAATAAAAGGGCAAGATAAGCCACATATGTGCCAGAATCTCATTTTTCTCAATCACGTTATACTTGAGAATGAATTGAGAACACTAACTACTTCCCAGTCAGAACTACACACCACAATCTTAGTTCTCTCTCTGTCACACAGCCCCCTTTAATCTTGCAAAACTTCAAAAGATGGTGGCTGGAAAATAATCTTAAGTCAGAAAACATATTTAACAGGAAAATGTCAGTGGAAAGTATGGGTTCATGGAGAATCTGAAGATTTCTTTCTGTACGTTGGCCACTGGAGTTTAAAAAGTTCAGCTGCATATCTAGTTAGTAAATCAAGAACAGCACCCTTGAATCTGACTCTCTAAAGGACTCTTACTTTGATGTTGATGTAATTCTCTACGACACTCCAAAGCTTCCCTTCATTTTCTCCTGGATTTCCATTTTTAGAAGCGACACAATAGGGAGTCATATGGGAAAGATTAAAAATTGTATCTGTGACTAAATAATGCAAAGACCAAATATATGTCCAAACACCATGTGGCTCTAGAATTGGATCATTTGGAAAGATGCTGACACGAAGTTTATCTGATTCCTGCATAGTGCATAGAGAAATCCTGATACCAAACAATAAGTTAAAAAAAAAACTGTGATTTTTTTTCTGCAAGTGTGGGAGGTACTGAGATTTTTGTCTGGAAAACAGTAAATGTGTTCGGTTGTGTGGTTGTGACTTCCAGAGGGATATCAGCTGGAGAGTTGATGATGCAAGCTATCCAGCTCTACCCCACATTTGCTGTCCTTTGATGTAGGGATGGCAACTGGCCAGCATCAGTTTAGCCAGCTGTTTAGAGAGACGGCTGGAAGGACAAGGAAGGGTGCAAGCTCTACTCTCGATCACTCATCTGTTTAGCAATTTTGTCTTTAAAGCCTTTAATGAAGTCTTAATATTTTCATTTTCTGACTAGTGGTGAGTATTTTTTTAAAACAAAACAAAACATATGATGGCTTTATAAAAAAATGAATCAGTAGCATTTTCAAAAAAATATTTATCAATACTTCTAAAGTTCTCAACTTGATACTATTTTTATTTAAATTTGTTTAAAATGATGTATGAATGTAAGATATTTTGGGAAAAGCAGCGGATATAATACCGTGTCTTTAAACTTTATATCCATGTTAAGATAAGCAGATGATGCGACTCAAATCTTAAAGGAATAATGAACATCGGGCTAGAGATATGGCTCAGCACCTTGGAGCTCTCTCTTCTCTCTGTCTTTTTACAGACAATTGGAGAGTGTTTACTTCTCTGAACCCATAGCAGGTGGCTCACAAACAGTATAAATTTACCTGCAGGGGATTAGATATCTCCAGGAGCTCCAAGGACACCTTCATGTGTGCACACATATACACGCACACACATAGATAAATAAATAAATAAATAAATAGATAAATAAATAAATAAATGAAATTTAAGATCCCAAATAAATAGAATACATAGCCTATGATCATTTCTAGCCCATTTTTTTCTTATAAATCTTAATAAAGTACCGCTGTTAAATGTATTGTCTTAGCTAGTGTTTTTCTTGCTGGGATAAAATATCATGGCAAAATGTAACTTGGGAAGGAAAGAGTTCACTGCATTTCCACTTTCATGTGATGGTCTACCATCAAAGAAAGTCAGGGCTGGGACTCAAAGTCAGACCTGGAAGCAGGACATGAATCAGAGGCCACAAAGGAGTTCTGCTTACTAGTTTACTGACCAAGGATTACTGAGCCTGCTTTCTTATAGCACCCAAGACCACAAACCTAAGGGTGGCACCATTTATAGTGAACTGGGCCCTTCCATATCCAACATCATTCACCAATTATCAATCAACAAATTCTACCTCAGATTTCTTATAGGACAATCTGAAGTCAGCAATTTCACAATTGACGCTTACTCTTCAAAGATGACTCTAGCTTGCGCCAATTGATATTAAACTAGTCCTTCCATGCATTTTATCATATTCACTAGCTATTATTTATAGAATAAATGATACAAACTGCAAATGGTTCAAACAGCAAAAATATTTAAAAGATGCTCTAGGGATATAATTGACCATACTAATGTGTGGAAGCTCCAGTAACCTACTTATCTTGCTTCCAAAAGCAACTAGCCTCTGAAATATCATGCAATATGTATATGTGTATAGATGAAATGAGTGTGTGTGTGTGTGTGTGTGTGTGTCACAGAGAAGGTTAGTCCATTATCATCGTTGAAGAACTATACTGCAACTCATGAAATTGGAACAGTAGCTAAAAGTTACATCCTGATCTCTAGAAAGAATGAAGAGGGGAAGAGAGGGAGGGAGAAGAAGACAGGGGGGAGGGAGGGAGATATTTTGCTCGTTTGAAACCTACAAGTGTACCTCCAGTTATAAACTTCCTCCAAGGCCACAGCTACTCCAACAAGGCTATATCTCCTAATCTTTCTCAAATAGTGGCATTTTCTGATGATTAAGCATCCAAGGCCTATGGGGGGAGCATTCTTATACAAACCACCCCATTCCACTCCCTGGGCCCCATAGGCTTGTAACCATATTATAATACAAAATCTCATTCAGTCCTATTTCAAAAGTCCGCATAATCTATCAATGTCTCAATATTCTTTAGAAGTCTAAAGTTGAAAGTTTCTTCTGAGACTCATGGCATACTCTTAAATATAACTCCCAGTAAAGTCAAAATCAAAAAGAAGAGTACATCCTTCTAACATTGGCACAGAATATACATTATCATTCCAAAAGGGAGGAAAAAGAGAATAGTGAGGAAAAACTGGACCAAATAAGAATGACACACAGCAGGGCAAACTCCGAATTCTGCATCTCCATGTCTGATATCAATGTGCTCTTAAGATCTCCAACTCCATTCAGCTTTGTTGATTGCAATATATCTCCTTTTCTTGGGCTGGTTCCCTTCTCAGTCTTTAGCTCTTGTTAGATTCATTCTCAGATTTCTGACAGGGTTGAGGGCTAACTGTAGTCTTATAATCAAATTCAAGTTGTTTAGCATTGAGAGAGATGATATAGATATGAAAGGATGGATTTCAGATGGTAATGCTAGCTAAAATCAGAACATAATTGAGGTCTAGAATTGTAAACTCTTTAAGTTAGGATAGATGGTAGGATGCTTTATCTAATTGACAAATATGATGGACTAGATGTTACTTGTATATCATACTTTGTAATTTACATAATTGTTATAGTTATGCTCAATTTATGTCTTATAGAAGAGCCCTTTTTAAAAAAATGCACAGAAAAGGTGAGGTGTTGGGGACTTGGCTTAATGAATTCCCAAATTACATAGGAATTCCCACGTTTGCTTGTAAGATGCTGCAGATCCCTGTCCTCAGTTGATTTTGATTGGGAAACAAAGATGCCATCAGCTAATGGCTGGACAGGTAGACTGAGTTGGGACCTTTAGATTTGCTCAGGCTAGGAACTTGGAGGAAGGAGACAGAGATTGCTGTGATGGGGAAAAAACAGTCCTAAAGGCCCGCTGACATGTGAGAATCAGGGAAAGTGGCCAGACAGGCCACTCATCCAATTGTGTTTGGGATAGCAGAGATAAAATATAGATTTTAAAAGATGGTAACTTAGGAATACTGGAGGGGAATGTTTGCTAGCAGCAGATAGGATTAGAAACACCCAGCCATTCTAGTCAAGGCACGTTAACTAGTGTGTATGTGTGTGTGTGTGTGTGTCTGTGTCCTGTCTAGTAGGGCATTAAACAATGGTCCAGGGAGATCACCTGAAAGAGAAAGTGGGGGACAGGCCGACACCAAGAAGGTGATCTGTCTATAGTCTGATCAAATCACCGATTTTACATTTTTCACACATGGGTTATATACACAAAAAGGCAGGATGTGGGGAAGGTGATGATGCAGGAGCATAGGTGTTCAGGGGGAGTACAGATATCTTCCAGAACAGTGTGTCAGCTGGGTGAAGGTTCAGGGGAGAGATCACTATGACTTTTCCTATGATTCACTTGTCCTTATCTAAGTAGTACTATCCACCAAGGCTACGTACCTACAAGGTCTATGACTATTCAGCCTGGCAATTTTCTACCAAAGCTGCTTGTTTACAATAGCTTCTAGTCATCTGTTTCAGTGTTTTTTCCACAAAGACCCAAGACTTTGAGTTAGCAGGCATGTATGTCAGTCCTATTGCTGATATTTAGGGCTATGGCTGATTTTGGGCCTTCAGTTTATAAGCAGGGCTGCCTCTGACATGTGTGTGTGTTTGTATTTTATTTGAAAATCCAGAGAGCACCTGGGAGTGCGCAAAGCCAGGAGTTAATTCACCGCTGTAGTTTGATATACGATGACTGTGGAATCTCCATCATTTTTGAGTCTCCAGCTCAATCCAGTCTTCATGTTTACGGTTTTGCTCAGTAGCCTCTCTGAGCCTCCATACAGGGACACCCCTGACACACGTCTGGTCAGAGAGGCTTTCCTTAACTGAGGAAGCATATTCCACAACCCTGTTCTTGTTCCATGACTCTCTAAAGCCAGAAGCATATGGCCAAAACTGTTAAATTTTGATGTTTGATTGAGATGAAACTTAGCCCCCTTGTTCAATTACATCTGCATACATTTTCTGTTGTTCATAGTTTCCTTCAATGTTTTACTTTTTCTTTAATTTCTTTTTACAAGTTGCAAGCTTAGTTGGGTGTGGTCCTGCCCTGAGATCATCACCCCCTTATGCCATTTAGCATCAGGCTTTTCATTACAATTTTTATCTCCTTGAACACTGGACTTAGCTCCCTGGTGCTAAGTACCCTATGCTTAGTACCTAAGTACTTAAGTGCTTAGTACACTCATGTTCCTTTTCTCCTAAAGCTTTGCATTTTGTACTTTTCTTTGTTCACCTTGGTCCATATTACTATATATCTGCATATGTCTGACTGTATGACTGTGTGATTAACCATACAACACCATCTTGAAATCTCATCTGCTAATGACATTAATCCAAAACTCTTTAATTTTTGTCTCAGGTATAGTTTTAGAACAAGAGCTAAAAGCAGCGACATGCCAAAATATCACACCAATGGTCTTCACCTCTGAAACTTTTTGAGCTGGGCTCATCATAGATGACATTGCTCTTAGCACTGCTTTCTTCCATGCTTCTACTAGTATGGCCCATTAAGTTCCTCTTAAATATCCAACTACTATCTTAATCCAAAGTCCCAAGTACACATTCCACCAACAAGAAACAAGGTCAGACTTGTCAGAGTAATACTCCAGTTACTCACTTTTGTCTTAGTTAATATTCCACTGCTGTGAAAAAAAATCATAATCAAGTCAACACTTATAATAGAAAGCATTTAACCGGGGGGCTTGCTTAGAGTTTCAGAGTCCTAGTTCATTATCATTTTGGTGTGGATTGACAGGATAATGGAGGCACCCATGGAACTGGAGCAGTAGCGAAGACAGAGAGAGAGAGAGAAAGAGAAAGAGAGAGACATAGAGAGAGAGAGAGACATAGAGAGAGAGACAGAGAGAGAGAGAGACAGAGAGACAGAGAGACACAAAGACACAGAGTGAGACTGAGACCGAGACAGAGAGACAGAGAGAGACAGAGACAGAAAGTAGAGGGCTTAAGCAAAGTGCTGATACATCACTCAGTGTGTGTGTGTGTGAATGTGTGTGTGTGAAAACTCAGCCTAGGATGTGGGAGGCTGAAGATGGGGTTCCCTGACTCCCAGAAATCCAGTCACTGCTGGAAAACCACACAGAGGAGTCAGGAATGGAGGTTCAGATGTCCCCAGGCCTGTCTGTGATTAGGAGTCTGGAGTCAGTGTCTCCTGAACTTCTGGAAATCCAGGCATGACTGGGTCTAGGGGAACTGGGAGCAAAGTTGGGGGCCCATGGGCTGGGGAATCGGAAGCTCTGCCTTAGCTCGTTTGTAATTGTTCTTAGCTTAGCAGTTGTTTTGGTGGTCAGAGGAGCTTTCTACAGGAAACTTAGGCTGCAGCTCTATAGTCAAAGGCCTTCTCCATGGTCCCCATGTCAGTTCTTGGTGGAAGAGACAGTCCTTCATTCCAAACTGTTTATTGATTGTTCATCCTGGAAAATGTGTACATATCACCTTCTTAGGGTAGACCAGAGATTAAATACCACTGACAAGAAGAAATATCTGTAAAGGGATGTTTATTGTCTAAACCCTAGGGCCTCTAGATACCTCATTAGCATGGAGAACTCTATTCTGGGCTATGTGACTGCAGTTCACATTTTTTTTTTTAACATGGGAAGTGGGGGCATGTTAAATCTGGTAGGGAATAGGGAACCACCTATGCTTTCAAGTGGATGCCTACATGCTGGGGACTCTGAATCCACTCAACCTTCTTACTGAGTTTCCTGACACAGTCCACTGTCCCACAAGAGAGACTGGGTTGGGTGTGGGCTTTTGAAACCTTCAAGTCCACCTCCAGTGGCAAACTTCCTTCAACAAGGCCACACCTCCTAATCCTTCTCAAGTAGTGCCAATTCATAATGTCTCAACATTCAAAGATATGAGCTTCTGGCAGCATCCATATTCAAACCATCAAAGCTTATTTGAAAAAGTTTCTGAAGGAGGAGGTGGAATGAGATATGCAGACATCTAGAAAAGGAGCCTTGATGGAGAAAACATGGTGGACAAATGCCATGAGCAGGGACATGCCTGTCTTGATGAAGAGTCACCAAGGAATCCAGTGTGATCAGAGCAAGGTGAATGAGAGAGAACAGATAGCAGAGGAACCACAGAGAACACTCCCTGCATCTAGTCCTGGGATGATTATGCTGGGATCCTGGCACATGTGGACATACTGGCAACTGTAAAGATTTACTGTGCGATTGAAATGCAGAATTCCTTGACTGGTTGATTTGGAGCATGAAAGAAAAACAAAAGGCACAAAGCATAAATTCTAGGTTTCTGTTCAGATCAGCTAAGTCTTGCCCTCGTTAAGATATGGTAGACTGTTACTAGAAGTACCTTTTGGGGAAACTCCTGGGGGCTTACTCTGGAACAATTGATAAGTCTGAGATACTTGTCAGGTAGGGTAGCAAATATGTCAGGTAAATGTTAAAGCTATAGGTCTGGGGTTCAAGGCAGAGACATTTACTAGTACTATAAACTGGGAAATAATTTATAGATGTCGTATAAGATTCAAGATCACCTAGGAAGTGAGAAATGAGAGCAGACATGTAAAGGCTTAGACTATGCAGGACCCACACTCTCAGGCTTTTTAAGAGGGAGGGATGGGAAGGGCACTGAAAGGAGATGCTGACCAAGTGTACTGGCTGGTTCTGTGTGTCAACTTGACACAAGCAGGAGTTATCACAGAGAAAGGAGCCTCCCTTTAGGAAATGCCTCCATGAGATCCAGCTCTCTCAACTAGCGACCAAGGGTGGAAGGGCCCATTGTGGGTGGTGCCATCCCTGGGCTGGTAGTCTTGGGTTCTATAAGAAAGCAAGCTGAGCAAGCCAGAAAGTAACATCCCTTCACGGCCTCTGCATCAGCTCCTGCTTCCTGACCTGCTTGAGTTCCAGTCATGACTTTCTTTGGTGATGAACAGCAATGTGGAAATGTAAACTGAATAAATCCTTTCCTCCTCTCCTTGCTTCTTGGCCATGATGTTTGTGCAGGAATAGAAAATCTGACTAAAACACCAAGGTAAGGGGAGTATCACTGGTGAGTGTTAGGACAGTTCTGAAGTGTCCACTGGGTTTAGGACAAAAATTTCTGTGATGACATCACGTAGAATTCAGTTGGAACAATCAGCCTCACTGGGACAAGTTTGAATGACAGTGAGGTACGGGTGGGACTGCCCAGTGTTTTAAGAAATTCTACTCAAAAAATCAGCAGACAGTGCAGGTGTGCTAAATGAGATATAGGAGCCTTTCAGTTCCCTTGTTTAGTTTTCTAAAATATGATAAAAGTAATGTGTTCATGGGTGGGAAAATGTAGTATGAAGGGATTCATTACACTGATGAAGAAAACCTGTGAAATTGTCAGAGTGAAGTCTTTCTCTGGTGAAAGGGACGTAGTCAGTACAAGGCAAAGAGATTGCCTTTAGACACAGGTACAAATGGTTTGTATGTTGGGAATGAAATAAGACACAGATGGGGACAGGCACAGTAATGAACAATGCTAAGAAGTCTCTGCTCATCCTCTGTGTACTTCAGTGGCTAAGGAAGTAAGTGATGACCTAACCTGAGGGCCAAGGAGGTGGGAGAAATTTAAGAAGATGGGAAACAGGATCAGATTCATTACTGCATTCAAGCCCACCTGAAGTTTATTGTGTCTATAAACTTAGAAGGTCACCAGCCGGTATCCTGTGCAGTTTTCTCTAGTCACTTCAGTTTTGTGCATAGAACAGTCAGTGAACTGATTTAACCAAACTTGATAGTGAACTTGTCTCAATTAAAGCCCTTAGCATATATCCAATTGAATCCTCAGAAGAAAAATAAGGATCAAGCCTGGATAATGGGTGAAACAGGAAAATTAGGTTGATGAATACTTATATAATACATTTATATATCACAGGTGATATTTTTACACATATGGTGTTATAATACTGAAGGGCTTTAGTAACAAACTACAACCAGGAGGGGACTTGGGTATGGGACCAAGGAAGGCATATGAATATTTATAATGTCTCCATAACAGCAGGAAAGAAGGATAACTGACTTAGCTGGTTGTGTTTGTTTACTTTCTTGATGTGTATCTGTATTACATATCATAATACTGTGTTCCAAGCAAGTTTTACCATTAAAAGTTTTTTTCCACTAGAAAACAAATACTAAATTCAAATAACACACAACAGATTACACCATTTGCTTCTGTCCTGGGGCTACTTAGAAAATTAATAAAAACAATCCTAATTTCCAAATCATCTTATATTTTTATTGTTTGGACCCTGAAAGTAAATGAAATAATAGGGTGTTTATATGGTAAGATATAAATCTCTGACTTCTATTTCCCAGAGTTAAATAACAGTAAATCTAAATGAAATTATTAAACTGGTTTCTGGAACCGTGTCTAAGCCTGGAGCCTTTCGTTTTTGATGGAGTGCTTGTTCATTTGAGAAAGTGCATCAAGTTGTGACCTTTGAATGTTTTGTCATTCATTATTCTGTCTTAATAGAAGTGATGGCAATAATAAAAAAAGTTTAGTTTCATGTACTTGTGATTAAGTTTTACTGTTGGGAAAAAAACAAGTTTCAGTTTCATTGAATTGCTAGTTATTCACATAGGTTGAAAAAAATCTTTTCCTTTTCAGCTTCACAAATGAAATAATGATGCTGAGATAGTTGCTTTTGAGGCAAAGCTAGACACAATGACATAAGTTCTCATGAGCCTTGGCTTAGCAATGTTAGAATCTAACATGTGCACTCACTAATTGGCTGAAAACAGTATTATTTTTAATGTATCCAGGATACAGAGCATTTAGAATAGCCCAGAAATTAATTTTCATGTCTGTATTTCCTTCAACCCAGTGAAATAATAATATATCTTAGAATACAGTCTCAGTAATAATTCTCACATGATAATTACACAGGCAAATATGGAGTTAGCAATTGAATCATATAATTTTACTAAGTCAAAGGTATCCAATATGAAAATAGATGGCTACCAGCTCCTTTATCTCTGTCAAGAAAAGTTTGTGTGACTCATTGTATTCTGTGGAGCACAGTGGCATCCTCAGATTTGGTTTCAAGACAGAACTCTAGAGTTCCAGTACTATATAAGCAATCATTGGCATGCTTATTCTTATTCAAGATCTGCAAATTAGGTATGTGATTACATCCTTCATGCTTCCCTTATGGCTAGGGACAATGTGAGTACAAAAACCCCTCAGTTGGCTATACATAAACATATGTCAGAATTAGGGAGTGTTGACATTTGTTAAACATTATCTATGTTGAATACACAGGCAATATAATATTAATAAAATTGAAATAGCATCTTCTTTTTGGATGTCATGCTATTTTTGGGTGTCACACTGCTCAATGACTCCAATGTGCATCTCTAATAAGTTCTTTGAGGAAACATGAAGGAATTATATCTATTAACATTGTAATAATGTTTATGAAGTATATATATATATATGTAGTATTAAAGTGGAGAAGTGCAAGGTGAAGTGTTAGCTGTGTCAACAACATGACTGAGTACAGATGTGTGTAAAAGTGAGGCTCATGGGTGTGGATGAAATGGGTGATTTTTTAAATCAGACCATCAAAGAAGATCATATTTGGCATATTGTGGGAACAGAAGGAAGGCTCATGTGAAGACAGAGTAGAATAGATGCCCATGTAAGAATATCAGTGACCTTCATTCAAAGCCAAAACTACAGGGCATAAAACTTAGTATATCATAACAAAAGCTGCCCAACTTGGTCTCCATGATGCTTAAGTAACACAGTAGAAGATAAATTGCAGTCCTTTGATGGTGAGAGGTGAGTACGTGGAGAAGGCTTAAGAGGCCCACTTTTTGAAAATCTTGCCTGTGCTGGCAATTCAGTTAAAAACTGAAATATAAGAATCATATCTGTTTAGCTTAGTTAAAAAAGAAAGGTCTATGGATGGTTTTCATGTGTTCCAAAGGCCAGGACTTGCATAAGAAACAGGCTGGAACCAGTGATTGGAGCCCTCTGTGGATCCCATAACGACTCTTGAGTCTCTGTATTTCCTTCTTAATTGACATCTGCTGTGTTTCCTTTGAAACTTAACGAGCTTTGAGAACTCGACTCAGAAAATTTGTTGTTACATTTTAAGTACATAAATCACATATTTTAAAATGGTGTAATTACACAGGTGCTACAATCGTGTGAAATGTTCATATGGAAGCAAAATAGTGAAATTACTCAAGACAGCCTTATAAAATTCAGAAAACAATAGCTTAATAATAGGCATTGGAGCGATTTAGAAGTATATTCAAACATAAGATTGTAAGTTAAAACTGATTCAGAATTTTGTGTATTTAATTGTATCTCCCCTTCCTTTCTTAGAATCATGTACTGAAACCTTCAAAGTGACTATGTTTAGAGGAAAGGACCTTTAGGGAAGCAATTGACTAAGGTCACTCACATGTGTGTTCCAGTCCAAACTGTTGAATTTACAAGAAAGGGGATAGGTAACATTGAGCATCTCATGAGCACACAGGAAGAGCCACTGTGTAAGGTGTCTGTGAAGCCAGGAAGAAAGCTCTGACTAAGGAAACAACCTTGATAATGGTCTCCCAGTCTCTAAATCTGTGAGAAAATAAATGTCCCTGGTTTAGCTATTCAACCGGTGACATTGTGTAATGTCAGTCCCAATATATTCATACAAAGTTATTTCTTAAAATGAATAAATAATAGATAAGAAGTTTTCACAGTAAAATTGCATTTTGGTTAATTTCAATTATCTTTTAAAAATCAAACGTGCATAGTTCTCTATAGACACAGATGATATAGATATGGATATAGATTGGAGATATCTATGTGTAGACATAGGTATGTCTATAGATAGATTGGGTGTAGGTAGAGGTGTAGATAACTGGAAGGGGAAGGTTGGTGTCAGATATACACACTGCTCAGTGACTCCAATGTGCATATCTAATAAGCTCTTGTTTTCACAATGATTGTTCCAAATTCATCGTCTCTTTTGAAAATTCTGAATTATGCTTTCCTAATCTCATCAAAAGAAAGCTCTTTAGGTTATCATGCTCCCTACATACCTTTCAAACTCTATACCTCCAAAATAACACATGTAATGCAATGGAGAGGTTAACTGTAGGGAGATGCTACAAAATGCAAACATTTAAAACTATGATTGTAAAATCCAGACAATTTAAACTATTTTGGTTTAAAACTATAAGAATTAGTAAAACACAGAAGACAGACAATGCAGGAGAGAAAGGAGTATTTATTACAACGTGGTTGTGGAGAAGATCGGAGAGAATAAAATCCTTTGGCCTATGTATAAAGATCGCTCTTGACTAAATTAATTTATCTCTTTTGTGTGAAGGAAAAAAGCAATAGGTTTCTATACTGTACAAAACCCATACTCTGTGTCTGAGAAACAGAAATGACATTTGCTAACCTCTTTTCATTAAACATGGTAATTCTTTCCTCCATGTTAATACAAATGACAATGAATGCATTTATTCCTTTGAAGGCATTCATAACATATGATAAAATATCACATCCATACAAAACAATTTGGCCTAAAATTGGACAAAAATTTGAGTAGTAGGCACAAATGTTATTAATTGTGCCTAACTTTTTTTTTGGTGCCTTGTCCACCATAAATACTTTAAGGTGGAAGTAAGGTTATTGCTAGTTAATTAATTTGACATAGTAGCCAGTGGTTATCTTTTAATTCTATTTTGTTGGACTATTATAATTATTAATGGCACAAAAGTTAAACTAAGATGAAATGCTATCAATAACATGTACAGAACACCAAGAAAATTTAGTAAATTATCATTAGAAGTTTGTTTAAGCCATATCTTCAACATCTCAATGAATATTTTGAAAAACTGATTAATTGATTACAGCAGCTTCAAAGCAATAAGGGTGTACTTTTGTGATCAAAGATATCCTTGTGCTTGTGGTAAATAAATATTTCACTTTCAGAGACAGAGCATCACAACTTATTTTTGCAGCTACTGTTTTCTGTGTGGTCAGTAGAGGTTTTAGTTAACATTCTGTTACAGGATGTACAATACAATTTTATGTACCTGGAATCTTTTCAGTTGATGGCCTCCATTTGGTTAATCAATAAAGGGTCATTCTGAACATAGGTTAAGATACATATGATGTAATTTTAGCTTGTTTCTGGCCTTAATTCTTATAATGGCTTCATATTTTATTCTTAGCAGAGTGCTGCCTCCGAATTCTTGCCTATCACTTCCCACCCATTCCCGGATTGATCCACACTGAGAAGCCATGACATGGAGAACTCCTGCAAATGTGATCTGTTTTTCTTTCTCTTTATGTATTTTCTTAAAAGAATAGCAAATGTCAGTTTTGTATATGGGCTCTAAAAAGTGTTCAACTTACTAACAACTGGGAGAAAATTTGTTTTAGTCAGTGCATTGAGCCATAATTTTCTGTTGAAGAGAGCTTTAAAAATGGAAGCCATAGAGCCAGGCTTAAATATTTATATGAACAGTTCAAAATAATAATTTGAAATATAGACTCAGTGTAATGATTGAAGTTAAAATTCTTAGTTAATCTTAAAAGTTATAATAGTATAATCAAAATTTGATGAATTGATTTGTTTCCCCATCCTCTGACACCATTCAAGCTCCCTATTTGCAGCCTCTAAATATATAATTATAGCAGTGTCTCTTGAAATCTACTTTCAGATGAAATGTTTTTATTTGGGGCATTTCCATTTTTACACATGCAAAACAAACACAACATTAATTTCTGTGAAATTATTTTATGAACATCATTTTGTGAAAAACTTTGGTTCATTTTTCTTATATTTCAGTGAATAAACAGATTTTGAAGTTTGAGCTAAAGGACATGCTTATTTTTACACGTTACCTCAAAGCTGTTTCTTCTTTTACTCTGTGTAAATATTGAGTCACATGGCTTTTGAATTATGTTATCAGTGAATGAATCTGTTATTTGTGATGACATGGCTGTATCTGTTTTTTTTTTTTACTCTTTAATCTTTTTTTTTTTTTTACAGTCCTGTCTTTATCCCTCCTCCTGGTGTGCCCTCTGACAGTTCCACATCTCATTCCTCCTCCCCGTTTCCAAGAGGATGTCCCCATGCCCCACCCCCACCCCACCAGGCCTCCCCACTCCCTGGGGCCTAATCCTCTCAAGGATTAGGTGTGTTTTCTCTTACTGAGGCCAGACCAGGCAATCCTCTGCTGTATATGTGTCAAGGGCCTGGTACCAGCTCCCGTATGCTGCTTGGTTGGCGGCTCAGTGTCTGAGAGATCTCAGGGGTCCAGGTTAAGTGAGATTGCTGATCTTCCTATAAACTGTACTTCCAATCCTGGATACATGACAAATGTCTACTTATGAATATTAATGTTTGATAACTGCTTTAACCAGAGTAGATCCCACTTCTCTTTCTAAGAACATATATTGGATTCTCCATGTGCATACCTGTTGTGTGCTCTTCTTCTTTTTATATCGACACTGACCTGTTCTGTGTGATCTGGAGAATGAGCCACATAGTCACACTCTTAGTTTTAAGTATGTTAAGTACATAGATAGCAAGCGACAATACAATATCAAATAGCAAGCAATAGCCGGGCAGTGGTGGCGCATGCCTTTAATCCCAGCACTTGGGAGGCAGAGGCAGGCGGATTTCTGAGTTCGAGGCCAGCCTGGTCTACAGAGGGAGTTCCAGGACAGCCAGGGCTACACAGAGAAACCCTGTCTCGAAAAACCAAAAAAAAAAAAAAAAAATAGCAAGCAATAGATAGTCAGGTAGCTAGGAAATATCGTTAAATGGGTGCTCAAATGTCCCAAAGAAATTAACTGAGGAAGCACCATTACAGCACCCTGTGGGAGTTGCTAATAGAAAACCTCCAGGAATGAGTGTTGGGTGAGGCTACCCATAAAAAAGGACAAATAACAACAGAGAGGTGAAAACCATCAATAGATGGTTTACAAACAGCTAGCAGAAAGCAAATGAGCAATGTTTGGGCAACCAGTTGAAGTTCTCTGCAGAGAGAGTCCCAGGTAGAATAGAGTACTTCCTTGGGTGAAGTTTCTATAAAAACACACAAACAAAAGCAACAACAAACAAACAAACAACAACAACAACACACACTAAAAAACTAATAGAAAACAGAGGTAGAATCGACATCATAAAACCTTGTCCTCACAGCATCCTGCAGAAACCAACTGGAGAAGATAATAAATCCTGCTGGAGTTCTCAATGGAGATTCCCATGACTGACTTTGCCATAGATAGATGAACTTTGCTAGTCTTCCTTTCCCACTATAAGTACTAATATCATGAAATAATCAATAGTGACATATGCTGGAAATAATTTACATTTTAGTGTTTTTGCCTTCTGATGTTTGTCTTTCTCATCTCCCTTCTGATCTCAGAGTTAGGTTCACCAGGCTATCTTCAGAGAATGGTTCTTGAACAGTTTGAGACCAATGTGCTTGCGTCTCAAATGGGGAAGCTCACTGTTCTTCCAGAGCTAGGTTCTCCATGAGCTCAAAAAACACCTGACAATTTACCAACATACTGTACATTGCACAATCCTGAAGACTCAGGGACAGAAAACATAAGGCATGCGTTTCATTGTGTTAACTTGGTATTTTCCTTTCTTTGATTCTTCTGGGCATAGTCTTTGTCTATATTTTTTTTTGTACTTTTTGTACTTTATCTGTACCACTTTCCTTCTGTAAAAATGAAGTAAAAAGCTTTTCTTTAGTTGACATTTCTCAACGATCTATCAACTAGTTTCTACTGTGACCTTAAAATCAGAACCATGAACATACTTTAAAAAAGTCATATGAGTCATTTTTTTCATCGAGTCACTCATAACTCTGTGTATCTTCACATCATAATGTAGTTACTTGTGCTGCATTATTTCAGTTTTCCCTCTGAACAAAGAACAACTACACAGATAACTTTTCAGTAGCTGAAATATTGACCCTGTTTTGCAAGTTACTTTGTGATTTCTTCTTTATGGATTATGCAACAATGTAACAAATACAACAAATATGCCATATGAAATTCAAAACTATTATTTATTTTAAATGTGCAGTTTAAAAGTAAGAAAAAGTTATTCCTTTCCATTATTACCTTTATTTTATTTAATGTCTAGGAGGGCTTGGGAATTTCCGTAAAGATACATGAAACATGAGAGTTATAACTGATTGCACCTGAATCTGCAGTATTATTTACGTTGGGTCATGGAAAGCTAAGACCTAGGGATTTGTGCCACAGACAAAGAAAACTCCCTTAAGTTGTGGGCTTTCACACTGCTTCTACCTATTCAGTAATGGTAGTTCTAAAATGCTGGCACCCTGGGACCTACATTAGCACGAAACAAATGACAAGGTGGATGGTCACTGATACTCCAGGATTATTGGAGTTTAACAAGGTTACAGATACTACCAATAACTACTCATGCAACTAAACTTATTAAATTAGCCTGAGGCCCCCCAAAAGTAACAAAACAATTTATCGTTCACTGAATTTTTATGAAGATGCTGCAGAATGTACTTTGAAGCTAACATTAGACATCATATGCCATTGATTCTGAGGTTAGCCTCTGAAACTTCTGTGCTATATTTGTGCTTTTATCTTTGAAGACGTAGATATTAAAACATGTGCACAGTCACATATAGCTCATTAAGCATTAATGATGAAAATCATGCTAATTAGATCTTTATATATTTACTGATAAACCATGGTTTTCAAAATAAGACTGAATTGCAAGTAATTTATCATGGAAATAAATATGGTTTTAGATATCCTTTGGAAACATTCTTTTGCTAACTATCTAACATTGGGGGCAAGCAGCACAATTCATCAATTTGAGGGATGCTTATTAAAAAAGGGAATTTGTACAGTTTTAGGAAATTGTCATTGTTTTAGTTTTCAATGAAGCATACAAAAAAGTGTAGCAGACTTTATTTAACAAAATAAAATCATATAGCTATATTTGCTGCTTCTGATTTATCACCATTATTTCTGACTTGGACTATCCCGCCCTCAACAACGGTGTTTTATGCCTTGTGATTCAGAATGTCCTTTTATAGTGTGGCGAGGTACTTCAGGAAGGAGAAGGCTTGGATTCCTAACACACCCATAAATCACAGAGTTTGTAGCTGTGGTAACGATTGCAAGGTTACCCAACCTTCTAGTCTTTGAGACTTTTTTTCTTTTATTGTGGAAGATGGATGCTTTTACAGCCCTGTTCTAGAGCTATAATGGTGTCTTATAGGTCATTTTCTTAAATGAAAGGGAAAAAACTGTGCAGCTTGCTTGGTCCATCATTGCTTTAGTCTCAGATATGATCATTTCTGTCATCTACCCTGTTAGCTCAATTTCTCATGTAGACATAACTTTCCATGGCAGAAAGCCTTCCCTAGTCTTATACTTTCAGAGTACTACCCAGAGTGCCTTTCTCTAAGGCAGCTTTAATCAGTTAGCCTTGCATGTTGCCTGATGATAATAGCTTAGCATGATCTTGCACATATCAATCCTTAATTGAGGCGCAAACACAAAACTAAGGGTGACATTTTCAGACCTCTGACAGGTAACAAGGGATCATTTTTGAGTCTGAACTTCTTACTGTTTCTATTACATACTGGATTAGGGATTGTGTAAAGCTTGCAATGTGCTCATTGTAGTCTATTTCTGAAGGAAAGAATGTCCTAATTTTACAGATGTTTTTGTTGCTTTTCTTAATATGCAACATGACATATATCCCCTCTGTACCTACATGCCTTCACTTTTATCTGTACCTTGAAGAGTTTATTAACACATGTCTATAAATGGATTTTCCTATTTACAGTACAAGGTCTAATTTCTCCATATCTTCAGTTAAGAACTTGATGCTGCTATAGAGATGTTTGAGCATTGAAACACAGTGCCTAAATCTAAAAATGGCGTCATAGTTTGGTTTCTGTGGCTCAGATGAAACTCTATGACCAGGGCAACTTAGAGAAGGAAGGTTTTATTTGGGCTTATTGTTCCAACGGGCAAAGAGTCCATTGTCATTGCAGCAGGAAGTCATGACTGCAGGCAGGCATGGTACCTGAACTCACATCTTAAACTGCAAGCTAAAAACGATTCATTCTCTAACAAACTGGAGATGGTACATGGCTTTTATACACCAAAGTTGGCATACAGTGATAAATGTTCTCTGCAGTTCCATATAGCTTGACATCTCCCAACAGTGCTACCAACTGGAGAGCAAGTATTCAAATACAGGTGACAGTGTAGGTGGGCATTTTTAATCAAGTCACTGCAGTTGCTCCATGTTACCAAAACACAAATAATTTGAAAACTTCACAAATCTTGGCCAGCTTTAAAAGAAGACTAATGAAAAATATTCATATTCATAAATAACACTCAGGGTTATCAATAAATGGTAAAATTTTAAAGATAACATGTCAGTTAATCATTCTTTATATTTAAAAAACCCAATGAAATAGAAATAGAATACCTAAGGAAAATGAAAGGTTATTCTAGCTCAGGGTTTTCTGGACCCTGTTTCTTATATGCATACTGTCTTCAGCAATAGGAACTTAACCTTCCACCTCTAGTGAGTAACCGAGGGAAATAGCAATAGGATACATGCTCTGGAAGTCTCTTGGAGTCCTGGGTAACAAATAGAAACAGAGATTCTCATGTTTGACACTGAGGTTTTGTAAGGTGGTCTTTAGGGAACACTATTAACCCAAATGAGAAATGTTCATAAAAACTATGTCTGTGTATTTATACATGAATTTATATGTATTACAAAGGTTTTTGTTTAAAAGTTAATGGTATGATTCCCTGTAGCTCTTTCAGACATATTTATTGTTATTTTATTCATTTCTTTCTTTTGTATTTACTTCCTTCCCCACTCCCTAAAGAGCCTTTCATTTCCCCAATTCCCCCATCAGATCACTTGCATCCTGCTATTCTTTTCCCTCCTCTCACCTTCTATATTTATCTCTCTCAGCCCCTAAAGAGTTTCTTCCTTTCATTTCCCTGATAAGATAGTACGTACCATGCTATGTCCCTCTCTCTTGCTTTCTAAACCCCCTCTTCTATTTTACTCTCCTGGTTTCTGTAATGACTGTAGACAATGTACTTACATGTGCAGATTTGGAGAGAGGGGCTTCCAATGATAGAGCACATGTGATGTCTGTCTTTCTGGATCTTGGTTACCTGACTCCATATGATTTTTTCCTAGTTCTATTAATTTACTTGCAAAGTTCATAATTTCAGTTTTTCTTTACTTTCAGAATAGTCTTCCATGGTGTATAAACACTGTATTTTCATTAGCCCCACATTGGTTTTGGGCCTTTAAGTTATTTTAACAAATGCTAAATTGTTTGTCTTTCCTAGCCATTGTGATTGAAGGAGCAATGAACATGTTTGAGTAAGTATCTGTGGGGTAGAATGTCAAGTTGTTTGGGTATATGCCAATCAATGGTATAACTAAATCATATGAGAGATATATTTTTAGCTTTTTGAGATTCTCCACATTGATTTGCATAGTGTCTGTACCAGTTTGCAATCCTACAACAATAAATGAGGGTTCTTTTTTCCTTATATCCATTCAAGCATTTCTTGAAACAGTTGTTCAATTGATCTTTGGCATTTTGTCTGGTGTAAGGTGAAATTTCATAGCTGTCTTGCATTTTCCTCACTGCTAGGAAGGATGAACAGTTTTTGAGATACTTCTTAGCCACTTTTCTCCTTTTGAGAACTCTCTATTCAGATCCCAGGCCTATTTTTCAAAGGGAAATGTTTGTACTCTTTTATTTTTGTACTCAGTGTCTTTTGAGTTCTCCCTGAAGGCCGACTTCCATGCCACCAGAAGATACTTTGCAAGCTTCCAAAAGAGGGCAGCAACCAACAGTCATAGCTAGCAATGATGATGCTCGTTAACCACATCAGTGACTAGCAATGGCATATCAACTCTAATGTTGCGATGATAGCATGAATACCTTGGCAGGAACCAACAGCTCTTTAAGTAGACTGAAGACTCAATTTCCCACTCAAGAAGAGGAAAAACATGCCTGGTACTAGCAACCTAGCTAATCTCCCAGTGCTTATGAAGATATAGATACTGGAGGATAATATATAACTACTAGCTTATTAAACCAGCACAATCCCTAATAACAATCTATAAACATCTGTTTTTATACCTACAGGTAAATGTAATCCATACCCCTCATCAAATAAACTTCTCTTTGCAACAGATAGGGACCCCAACCAATCAGAATGCAAGTTGTGGAGTCCTCTCCCAGTGTATCATTTACAAAACACTCCTATATATAAGGCTCAAGTAATGCTGTGTAAGAGGGGGGAGAAAGATTGTAAGTGTCACAGGATCAGAGTTTTCTGTGAGATTGTGTTTCCTAGTAAGGTTAGAAGCTACACTCAAAGTCTTACCAACATGACTGTCTAAATGTGAGCCAAGCAACGATAACACTAACAGACATGTTAAAGTAGACAGGGAAAAGCCCATGGGGCTACAAACCTTCTCAACAAACCGTATATATCTGAGCAGAGATGGGAATAGGAGACGTGGTCTTTACCAATTGGTTGTATAGTGCCACATGTGTAACATGTTATGGAGTGAGCAAGTTACATAAAGATTAACACACACACACATACACACACACACACACACACCCCTATACCTTTATCATCAATGATGTGAAGGAAAGTGGTGAGGGTTTGGAGGGAGAAAAGGGGAAAGAGAAATTTTGTAATTGTAACCACACAAATGAAAAAGAATATAGAAAGAAGCTCTATCTGTTATAATCAATTTTATGCCAGGCCTTATGTTAAAGTATATGAATGAATGTAGTAAAATTCCAACAGTGACCTGTGAGAAGCTATGATCATTCCCTTCCACAGATGAGGACACCTGAAGCTCAAGATGTTTAGTAATTACCAGCAAGGTTACTTACCTGGAAGAAGAAAGACCTAGGATGTAAGCCCTGAGCTTCTTGGCTTGCATTATCTAACTATTCAGGTACAAAGCTATTGTTCTGAATACAAAGCATGTAAGTTCTTTACAAAGCATGTAAGTTCAAGACCAGAGGCAACCTGGACTTTAGTCGACTAAGGATTTTCTTCACAAGGAGATACTAAAAGCCAGAATAAAATCCACTCCTTCCTTTCAAGAATTCAGAGTACAGCTCATAGCAAGTCTGTTAACCCCAAGCACACCCAGAAAAAAGTCCAGCAAGCTTGCCCATGCTTCCAAATTGCTAATCTCTATGGGCATGTTTTTCAATATCTTAAGTAGCTTTACTCCTTCATTAGTAGACAAACCTCAATCTAGCATCATTTAACATTTCAGAACAAGATTAATGTAATGCATTATGTACATCCTAACAATGAGCCATGATACTTATTTTTTTCCTGGGGCAGACTGCTTCCTTGTCCCTGTCGGGATTGTGATTTGAGCTGTAACACCTGCGAGAAGGTTGAGCTAACACACAATTAAGGCATCATGTCAGTGACTTGCCAGGGACAGGCTTCTCATTTACTGAACTTGAGAGCATTTAGCTTTGGACCAGCACAGGAATGGGTGCCAGATGTTAATGAGTGACCCAATAAAGATCATGGTGGGAGAGTAGAAAAGATTAGTAAGCAAAGCAGTGTGAATGAAACCAGGAGGAGGTTTACCAGCAGAAACAGAGCAAGTAGACAGAGCTGAGAAGTTTAAAGTCACAGTGATTCTTATATCTGCTGACCCAGGTTTTCCTTTTTGGATTTAGATGAAATTAATTTATTGTATATTGTAATGGTTACCTAGGAACATGAGGAAGGTTAGCAAGTTGTAAAGACAAACTACCAAAACATGACACATGAGGCAATCTCAGTTTTTTAAAGATGTGTTCATGTGGCTACAACTTTTTAACATTTATATAGAAGAATGAGGAAATGAAGAACAAAAGTAGAAAGAAGTAATGGAGTAGTTTTATGGCTTTACATGTGTGTGCTTACTCCAACCTTTTAATATAGACTGGACCGCTATATATCGTATCTATTTAAGAGGGAAGGTAACTGAATTCATAAAAATGTCAAGGTTAGGAATATTTTTCTAAATTTATTGAGATCAACTTCCATGAGTCACCTGGTAAAGATCAGAACGACAATGAAAGTGTCTCATCAAGGACAGTTACAGTACGGCTTGCTTTTAAATTGGGTTTAATAAGTCACTGATCTTCTTTCCTCCCTTCCTCTCCCTGTCTCTCCCCTCTTCCTGCTTTCAGACATCTGTCTCTCTAATAAATTATAGATAAAACAAACAAAATACAGAAACAACAAAGAAAGACATCAGGGGTGGCTCTCTGAATATCTCCTTCAGAAGGATGGCTCGTGTTCTACCCATAATCTCATTGAAGGAGAACAGCTCACCCCTTTCCATTTCCCACCATTCATTATTCTTTTTAATAAAAAAATCAGAGGAGTACCTAAACCAGTTTTCAGTCATGCTTAGCATGTTTTTATGGTGCCTTACAATATGTTATTCATAGTTGGCTTTCACACCATGTACAGTTTTATTGAATAGAGGGCATGTGTTTCTCATGAAGATGTACATTTACGTAGTAGAAATATTTGCAGTTATATGCAGACTCGTGTGGTTTTGTGGTATTTTATCAATTAGTATTCATTCCAACAGCCTTGAATGGTTGCTATTAAATTATTACTTTGTAGAAACCAAGCAAGCATTGCGTTCTTTCAGCCTAATGCCAGAGCGGAAATGTCAGCACTTTCTCTATATCTCATTTTCCTCTAGTATAAAATCTGAGTTCTAGTCTGCAGGGAAAAAGGATGTTTTATCACTTCCTCAAGCACCCAACGCATATCTTTTAAAATAAAATTAGCCCATGGAAACGTGATTATGGTTTTGGTTCCTGCTATAGTATGTTAAATGGCTTACTCTTGCTTTAAAAATAAATTAATAAGTCTGATTGTGATTGAGGCAAACCTAAGAGAACAATAAAGACAATCTAGGTAGCTCTAGTTTGCTTCATTATTCTACAGGGAGAGCAAGTCAGATCAAGTGTGATATATTTTCTATATCAGAGAGAAAATAGCCTGTGCATTCTGGAGTACCTGTTGACACCAGGGGATGTCAAGGAGCTGCCTGCTCCTCTTAGAAAAGCAATGACAGTGATGCAGCCCCATGGACAGGCCTAGAAACTTCAGGAAAGATAAACAGAGCCACACACTTTTTTAAAAACATGAGTAGGAAAAGAAATATGGCAAGGCTCTGCATCCCTTTCCGACTTAAAGACATCCCATTGGGCAATGCTATTGAAGAGCTTGTCACCAGCCATTACAGCTACTCAAGTTGATTTGAGGTTGCCATGGCTCTCTTCTGCTCACTTATGTTAGGGATGCCTGTGGACATGCTCACTGCCATCCTAAACATGATCAGAAATACTTGAAAATAGTACATTTTGAAAGTGCAGTTCTATAAAGTGAAAAAGTGTGAAATGGACTCCACATGAAATCAACCATGTTCGTGTTCTATATGGAATGGTACATGTAATGTTACATGGTAGAAGGGAAAGATTTGACAGTTAATTTTATTTTTCTATTTTTTTTTTTACTTTCAGAGTAGCATATATTAGCTGTTCAAACTATGTGTTTCATTGTGATGTCATTCATGTATTAGTGTAGCTTAATAATACTCATCTTCTTCTTTACTGTCCCCTTCCAACTCTCTAATAGCCCCTGTCCCCTTTCACATAGTTCTCTGATAATCTAAGTGCATAAAGGCAAAACAACATGTAATATTGCCTTTCTTTGTTGTCTTTTTCTTTTTTTTAAATTGTGTTATTTATTTACATTCCAAATGTTGCTCACCTTCCAGGTCCCCCTCAAAGAGTTCTTCACCCCATCCCCCTCCTCTTTGCTTCTGAGAGGATGCTCCTCACCCCCTTCACCCACCCACCTCCACCTCTGCATCCCCTTTCCTGGGGTAACAAGTTTCTACAGTATTAGGCACATCCTCTCCCACTGAGGCCAGACAAAGCTATGCTACAAATGTGCTGGGGAACCATGGATCAGCCCATGTATGGTCTTTGGTTGGTGGTTTAGTCTCTGGGAGCTTCCAGGGGTCCAGGTTAGTTGATACTGTTGGTTTTCCTATGGGGTGTAGTATTGCCTTTCTGAGTCTTTCTTATTTCATTTACCATGATGATATTTAGTCTAATCATTCTCCTGCAAATAGTGTAATCCTTTTTATGACTATGTAAAAATTCATTGTATACAACTGTTAAGAGTTTCTTTATCTGTTTTCATACTTATAGGCCATGAGGCTTACCCCCCGTCAGACTATTCTTTTATATTGAATTGTATTTTTGATAAAATAATTTGAAATCTATTATAGCTTTCTGAGTTAGTTTTCTGAATTTTATTTGTTCTGATCTACTGAATTGGAATATAGCTGGGTATACTTGGAGGAAGCTCCTTACTAACTGTTATTCACCTATAATTAAAGAACAATGCTTTGATGTAAGGATAAATTGTTAATGTTCTCACCCATGTATTGCAAATATCCGTATTTTTTACACTTATATATTTAAACTAATGTAAATACATAATGTGCATACTACACATACACACACATAAACACCTATCCAGTCATCAGACACAATTATGCCCCATTATCATTACTTCTAACTCCTTGAGATTTTTAACTGCACTGAGTATAGTCCTTCTTTATGGTAAAAAGTTTTAAAAATAGTTCCTAGTTATTTCTACCTCTTGGCATTTGTATTAGTGTATTCAGTCCCCTCAAGTCTTAAAAACAACCCCCCCTGAGAATCTATTTATTTGTGTGTGTGTCATGGGCATGGCTGTGTCGTATTTTATACATCAGAGGACAACCTTCAGGACTCAGATATCTCCTTTCTGCTTATGAGTTCTGGAGATCAAATTAAGATAATAATGTTTGACAAAAAGTGCCTTCACCTGCAGAGTCACCTCACTGTCCTCTTTAGAGTTTTAGTGGTTACTTTAAATGTAGAATATGGTCATGTGAGGAGATGCCTCTTCTAAGATTATAAATAAGTGGGTGTAGTTTTTTTCTCACTTTTCTGACTTTTCTCTTGTTCATACTGATGAAGGCAGCTGCCAGCTTGTGAGTTGTCCCAGGGAGGTCCCAGGGACAAAAATTCAAGTGATATCTCCTCTAGCCAGTGAGGAACCAAGGTACTTAGTCTAATGGTCTGTGGAGGAAGGAATCCTTGTAAAGCCATGCACTGTGAGTGTTGTTATCCTATGAAGTCAAATGATTTGACTGAAGGGAAGGATCCTGAAACAGAGGACTCCTTAGACTCTGGACCCATCAAAGCTGTGAAACAGTAAGTATTGTCTTACACCACTAAGCTGTGGGATTGTTTGCACCACATACACAGTGTACATACTATATTTTAGATAAAGTTGGATGGAGAATCAGCTCGTCAGTCCAATCAATGGATCAGTTTTACACTTGAGTTCAGTCAAATTATGAGAGAATAATGTATCATGTGGGTTGTTGTCCATATTGGAAACTACGATGGTTTTTGAAACTAGAAGCTGGTATGATTAATAACTATGTCCCAACAATAAGCATGAATGATACTCTTCTAGACCAAGAGGGATAACTGGTAAATTCAACAGAAAAATCACTTTGTGGAGCTCTGTCAAAGTCTAGATAAGCTACAAGTCAAAGTTGAGTCTGGAAGGGGAGTTAGTCCAACTATCTTAATTTATGGACCTTTTTTCTCCCATTACAGGACTGAAAAGGTGAGGCTCAAGTGGATAGATTTTAAGTAGTAAAAAACACATTTTAATTCCTGGATCTAGGATCCACGTTGATCCATTGTTTAGAGTCATGCAGGATTCCCCTCAAGTAATTTCATCTCTTCTGGGATGACACACTTTTATAGGGAGCCAGCAGTGAACTATCACCTTTATTCTAGATTATTTCAGAACCACTCACAGTGGCTCTCAATTTTGGTGTGCCTAAAAACTAGCAGAGAGCTGTGGAAATGGCAATGTCTAAATCTCTCAGAGCTACTGAGTCAGAATGTTTTGCAATTGGGAGAGAAAACAGTGTTTTCAAGTCTCATTTGATTATGCTGTTGTATATATAACTCTGAGAAGAAAGAATGTGGTTGTGAACTGGTTAATGGAAAATTGACCACAAAGGTCCGTGGATAGGAAAGGACAGTGAAGACTTCTAAATTTTATTTAATTTTGTTTTATTTTATTTTATTGACTAAGTTATTTATTCATTGTATATCCAGACTGAAGCTTTCCCTCTGTCCTCCTCTCTCATCTTCCCATACACCACTCGTTCCTTTCCTCTCAGGAAGGGGGAGACCTCCTATGGACATTAACCAGCCCCTGCACATGAAGCCACAGCAAGACTAGGGGCATCCTCTTCCACTGAGGCTAGACAAGGCAGGCCAGTTACGGGAAAGGGATCCAAAGGCAGGCAATGTAATCAGAGACAGCCCCTGTTCCAGCTTTAGGAGTCACACATGAAGACACAGCTGCACAACTGCTACATATGTGCAGAGGCCCTAGGGCTCTGGTTGTCAGTTCAGTTTCCCATAAGCCCCATGGGCCCAGGTGAATTGACGGTAGGTTTTCTTGTGATGTTCTTGACCCCGTTGGCAACCTCAATCTTTCCTCCCCTCTGCTGCAGGATTTCTCAAGCTCCACTCAATGTTTGGCTGTGGGTCTCTGCATTAGCTTCCAACAGTTGAGGGGTGAAGCCCCCTGAGAGAACAAGTATGCTAGGCTTCTGTCTGCAAGTATAGCAGAATATCCTCAGTGGTGTTAGAGTGGGCTCCCTCTATGGCAGGAGTCTCAAGCTGGGAAAGTCATTGGTTGGCCCTTATATTCTGTTCTATCCTCCACTCCTGCACATGTTGTATGCAGGACAAATTGTGGGTCGAAGATTTGGTGTCTGGGTTCGTATCCCAATTCCTCCAGTGGAAGTCTTGCCTGATCATAGGAGATGGATGGTTCAGGCTCCAAATCTCCCATTGCTAGAACTCTCAGTTAGTGTCACCTTCATAGATTCCTGGGAGTTTCCATTGTCTGAGGTTTCTAGTTCACTCCAGAGATTCCTACCTCTCCCAGTCCAGTATAGTTTCTCCCAGTATTCTCTCTCTACATCCTTCCTGTTCATGTTTCCACCCCTCCCTGACCCAGGAGTGCAAACCATCAATTTGGTGGTTTCTTAGAAAATTACAAATAGAAGCTACCTCAAGACTCAGCTATATCAGTCTCAGGTCTGTACCTAAAAGAAACTCCACCATTCAACAAGGATACTTTCTCAACTATGTTCATAGCAGGTTTATTCATTATAGCCCAAACTGGAAGCAACCTAGATATCCTTTAACAGAAGAATACATAAAGAAAGTGTGTGGTACATTTACACAATGGAATACTACTCAGCCTTTAAAAACAAGGACACTATGAAACTTGCAAGCACACGGAAGGAACTAGAATGTATCATCCTGAGTGAGGTAGCAGTGATCCAAAAAGACAAATACAGTATGTACTCACTTATAAGTGAATATTACTCATAAAGTATAGGATAACCATGTTGGAAACCGCAGACCCAAAGAAATTAAAATACAAAGAGGGCCCAAGGGGGCACGCTTGAATATCACTGAGAAGAGGGGAGATTTTATTAGGCCATACTCCTTACATAGACACCATAATGCTTATATTATCTGTATTTTTAGCAAATGCTTTAAATAACTATCAAGCACATTTAGAAACTACTGGCCTAACCCATTTTCAACAATGGCTGGTCATATCTTGCTACTATATTAATGTGTCTTTAAAAACATTAAAAAGTACCTTTACAATTACATTGTCTTGATACTTATTCATTGGAGGACCCATAGGCTATTTCAGAGTTCTGACAACAATGAATAAAGCATCTTTGGACATTTCTGAAAAGCAGTAGTTGTGGCTGGTCAGCAACAGACGCTGAAAATAAAAGACGGAAATGATGTATCTTCAGGTGTTGCACCTAGTGTCCGTTGTTAACAAGTCCTTTGCCTTGCTCACTTTTGTGTACAAGGAAAATTCAAGAACATCAACTATTTTACACATAGTCTGTCTAATTATCTGTTTTCACCTCAGAGACCAGTGGGTTCTTAACATATGCTTTCTCAGTTTATTTTCTTCTAGAAAGAGAATATAACTCCTTTTAAAGAAGCACACTAATTTTTCTATGAAAATGGCCACCTGCAGATGCTTTTGAATTTCATCTCAGAGTAGACAAATATTGGCAATTGTGGAAAAGAAAAATAAGCATATAATTTAAGGCAGGACTTTTATAAAAAAGTATTCAATTAAAAGTACAATGCGAAATTTGGGAAGAAAGTAATTACTTGGGCTGGAGCTTGTCTAGAACAACAGTTAATGCTTCTAGCCATACGAAGTAGGGAAATGGGAAATGAATAATTCTCCAGTCTATGCCCACTCATGCCCTGTGTTGGAATGCATTGCATTTATGTTCTTGTTCCCATGTACAGCTCAGATGGGAAAAGAATTTATTACCAGATTTATAGAAAAAGACATGAGGGTAGTTTGTACCTCGTAATTCAAAAGCCATAGAAGCAGGCAGAAAAATCCCCAAACAGAAATTTGTACCCTGTCCCAGAGTGTTTAAGGGTTGTACAATATATGACACAATAGCTATCCATCAGGCATCATGTGTTGGGGTATCCACTGGGCACAGAAAATATTACATTCAATATTCATAGGAAGCAGAGTACATGCTCTTACTTGATAGCCAGAGAAGGAGAGTTGACAAATATTTAAGCTTAGAGATCATACTTCAATCCACTGGATGTTTTCTTCTTTCACATCTAATATCTGGATCTTGTCTTTTATTCAGCTCTTCTTGTTCTTCAATAGATTTTAATGGAAGGAAAATTCACTCATTTGAATTTTAAGGTACATGGAGGTTTGTGTAAGCACCACTACAATCAGGATAGGGATGAATCTCATGACAACCCATCTCAATCTCCCTCCTGTATCTTTAAAAAAAAAGTGTGTTTTTGTTCCAGAGGATGGATTCTAGAAGCTGCATGAGGAGGCAACTCTTCAATCTCTGAGCTAAATTTACCTGCATTTAATGTATTTTTTTCACACTAGCTTACTGCAAACAACTGAGCTGTTTCCGACTGTAGTTTCTCTCTTTTAGAATGTCATAGAATAGGGTAACTTTGTGTACAGCCTTTTGAAACTGGCTTAACTCAATGGTGCAAGGGTCTGGGATCTACACTTGTTTGTATTGCTGACGAGCTGTGGAAATGAACCATACTTTGTACCTTTTCAAGGACCCGTGAGCTATTTCAGAGTTTTTGACAAAAATGAATAAAATGTCTTTACACATTTCTGTATCCAGAAATGATGTGTGTGTGTGTGTTCTATGGATATGTGGTATCTGCAGAGGCCAGAAAGGATTTTGTATTACCTGGAGCTGGAATTAGAGGTGTTTATGAACTACTTGACCTGATGTTGGTTCTGAGATCCAAGCTCAGGTCCTCTAGAAGAGCAGCAAGTACTCTAAACCACTGAGGCATGCCTGCAGCCTCCATTGCCTGCGCTTTGTATGCTAGTATTCCTGAAAGCATGTGGTGCTATCTTAGTACTTTGTTTGCTTCTATAAGAACTAATGACAAGAATATCTTTTCATATCTTCCTTTAATCTCTCTGGCGAAGGATCTGCTCCTGTCTTAACCATTTTTATGTGGTTCATGATTTTACATCTGAGTTCGAGACCTTTAAAAACTATACCTTATTTCTGATTGTGTGTTTTTGAGGTTGGTTTTTTTTTATTTCATAGATTGTCTTCTATCTTAATAACTTTTAAATCTAATACAAATTAATTTATCTTTTAATTTTCTTTTTAGTGTGTCTAAAATATCATCTAACCCCAGTTCATGAGCATTTTCTTCAATATTTTCTTTTAAAATTTTTATACATTAAGTTTATGTGTAATTTCTCTATTTTGTGCTAATTTGGGGGCAAGCAATGAAGTCTAAACTAGTATTCTACTCCTTGTTCACACATGATTGTACAATGATTCTGAGTGTCTTTGTTGGTACGAGTAACACCTTCTTCACTGAACAACCTTTTAACATTGGTAGAAATTTTATTTATAACAGAATCATGAGTTGTATTCCTGTGGTCTGTTCCTGAATATTCTGAACTGTTCTATTAGACTATATTTATACTCTTTGCTGGCCTCACACCGCCTTCATTACAGTAATCCTGAAGTAAACTATATCTATATTGCAAGCTTTCTTCATTTTCAGGTTTATTTGTCAAAATTGCTCTTCCTGCTTCACTTCTGTGTATTTCTGTTTTATTTATGATTAGGTTGTCCATATTGACAGAATCTCTGTGAGAGAATTCGTTTGCAATTAAATTACATTTATAGATTCATGGGGTTGGAGAGTTTAATACCTTTGCTATATTCAGATTTCTAGTTTGTGCAGCTGTTGCAACTCTGTCTACATCTTCTTAATGTCTGTTTAGTTTCATAGTTTTCATCACACAGATTTTGCTCATGCTTCATACTTCATGTATATGTAAGAATTTTTATTTTTGGAATAAGTGTAAATTTAATCCTTTTCCAAACTGTAGTTCTTGTTTGCACTTTGTCTTTACAAGGAAATGGCATTGATTTTGTATGCTGACTTATATTTTGCAAACTCATTATATTGTCTTAGTCCTAGAAGTTTTTCTACATATGAGTTTAGATTTTTACATATAATATCTTATATGAAAGTAGTGAAAGTATTTAAATCCTATCTGTATTGTTTTAAATTTAATTACATTTTTGGCAATATCATAACTTGTGTACAATTCACTATGATTACATTTGCCCTTCCCTCCTTCCTTGCCTATGCCCCCATGTGTTTCTCTTCTCAGTCTTCATGCAAGCTGTCACAGTCGCTCTATGTTTGTTATTGTAGTAGCCATGTCATTGTATCCAGAAGGCAGCACCACAACATATTCATTCCTACCCTTTGGCTTGCAATTCCTTTTCCTACAATGTTTTTGGCCTTGGCTGAGATAAATGTACTGTTTGAAGCCAAGCATTCAACAGTGGCTTTCATTACTTGGAGGTTTGACTATCTATTACTCACTGCTGAAAGGGACTTATCTGATGAAGACTGAAAGCTGTACTACTCCATGGATAGGCACTGTGATTATTTGGCCACTTGGCGAACATCAGAAGCGAATTTCTTGGCAGGGCTTGTTATTATTATCTCCCTAGCTACAGGCATTGGCCACTTTTATAGAGCCAAGCCTGTATCCCATCCCCTGGTGCAGGCCTCTATTCCAATCAGCAAAAAGTTGACTTGCCCTTCAGATATTCACGCCACTGTTGCACCCCTGGGCATATCTCCCAGGTAGTTCATTTTTGTAGCACACAGGGTCTAGAGCTGCCTGTGGCTATATAATACCCATGTCCATTTGGACTATGCCTTTCTTTTAATTGGTATTTACATACATTTCAATTTAATACCCAGTGAATCTATATAAGCGAGCATTCTCTAAAGGAACAGAACAGAACTGATAGATAAATATTCTATCAATGTTTACACACACACACACACACACACACACACACACACACCACACCACACCCAATTTAGTAGACTGTATTTTAATTTGTGGTCCTGGTAGTCCAACATTGGCTGTCTCAAAAGGGAAAGGTCAAGAATTTGATAGTCTCTTGATCCACAAGGCTGGATGTCTCAGCAGTCCTAATCTGCGACTAGAATCCTGCAAGAGTGCTAGAGAGAAGTTGATGTTCGTTCAGTCTATACTGAAATACCAAGGATATTGGTTCTAATAACAGCTAAGAAATGCATCAAGAACAGTATTCTTAACCTGTGGGTCATGATGCCTCTGGTAGGGTCACGGGGTAGGGTGGGGTAGAGAATGAATGACATTCTTTTAGGGGTCACATATCTGATATCCTGCACATCAGATGCTTGCATTACAATTTATAACAGAAACAAGATGAATGTTATGAAGTAGCAATGAAGATTCTTTTATGGTTGGGAGTCACCACACATGAGGAACTGTAGTAAAGTGTTGCAGCATTAGGAAGGTTGAGAACCTGTCACAGGGGGTTCTGGGTGGCCCCTCTCTGCTTGGCCTAGGGGCAGAAGTCCCCCCTTTTAAGTTGGGTGGAGATGGGTTTTGGAAACACCCTGTATAAAGTAACAACCTCATCTTGAGTCTCGTGGCCCTCCATAGCTAACTAATGATAATGTATCTGAGTAGGTTTTGCTACCAAATTATTTATCTGTTGTATCACAGAGGTAGTCCGCCTATTTGAGAGCCAGGGACCAGCAGAAAAAAAGCAAAAAGAACCCAAATAATAGTCCCAAGATGGGAGGAAATAGGGTTGACAACCTTGGAGAGGCTGAAAACCAATTCTTGTACCAGCCTTCATCTGTCTCATCTGAACTCTTGCTTAGGCTGCGAGGCTAAGCACTGCAAGGGAATATAAATAAAAGATAAAAATATCTCTCTGGGTTCCCTGAGGGACCAAGCCTGACTGCATAGGGGTTGATGTCAAAAGTATCCCCTCTCCAGGAAAAAGACATTGGGACAGGTATGGCCCTCATGCGTCACTGGACAACAACAGGGGGACTGGAGCCATTACAAGGTCCCCTTCAAATACTGGAGGTCATGCCTCTATCCCCACCTTTGCAAGTTTAGAATTGCCACAGCCCTTCTATACTTAGAGAAGGGAGGAGATGTCAGGGGCAGCCCTGCTTACACACTGAAGGCCTAAAATCAGCCATAGGCCTAAAATCAGCAATAGGCCTGTCATACATGTATGCTAATACCAAGTCTTGGGTCTCAGTGGAAAAACATTGAAACAGTTGGCTATAGCTAATGTAAACAGGCAGCTTTTTGGAAATTTACAAGCCTGAGTAGTCATAGATCTTGTAAATAAGTAGCCTGGGCAGACAATACCAACTTAGATAATGATAAGCGAGTCATAGGCAGAGTCATAGTGACTTGTTCCCTGAACCTTCACCCAGCTGATACCCGGTTCTGATGATATCTGTATTCCACCTGATCACCCACACTCCAGTGTCATTCCCTTCCCCACATCCTGCCTTTCTGTGTTTATAACCCCTGTGTAAATGAATTATGATTTGAGAAAAAAATAAATTATAAAAAAAGGAAGGTTGAGAACCATTAATATAGATGAACTTGCCAGTGAGAGTGAAAGCAAGCAGGCAAAAGAAAATTTCTTCCTTTCACATCCTTTTGTCTCTGATGCCAACAGAAGGACTGATCCAGATTTAGAGTGTGTCTTTTTGCTTCTAAATTCCCTCACTACAATGAGCAGCAACATGCATTTTTTAGTTTATTATGGTTGTTGTCAGCTTGACAACAAAGATTAGCCATCACAGCATTTTAGCATGTGCTGTGCTCTACAGCTGAATTTCACCCCCATTTGATGCAGTCATTGGTGGTTAAGTTTGTAACTGTTTTCATTGTTTGATTTAACTTTTTATCATCCTTCATGAACATCTTTTCTTTCTGGATTTAGTCTTTTATTTTGACTATGAATTCTTCCTTATTTTGAGGGACTGCTCTAGAAATTATAATATGAATATTTAACATCTGAATGTCTACTTACAATCAATAACTTACCACTTCAAATAAAACGTAGATTTTACATTGGATAAGTCTCTTCAAATGTCATCCATTTATCTCATATGTGTATTTTAGTCTCCCCATACCATGTGCAGTACAAATATTGAAGTTCTTGTCAATGTTGTATTTCCTTGTATTTAATTGACAAGTTGGTAGTTAAAAATTAACTAAGAAGAATAGATTGATTTTTACTGTTTTGTTTATTCACTGTTATAAATATGTACCATAGACAAACATACTATTATTGCTCATTGCTTATTTTATTCCCCACTTATTAGTTTTATTCTTTTCTCCCTAGATAGTAGTAATCTATGATTTATAAATCCTTTAATAGTAAACATGTTTGTTTGAACTTTTCCCAGTTCACCTGCACTCATTCCCATAAATGAGGAAGAGAACACCTGACTGAAAAAGTTGCCATCTCACTTCTACGCATACTGTGACACATGTGTGTTCATACACACATATGTACAATAATAATACAGTTTTGCGGATTCACATTAATATCTTTTTATTTCACACTGAAAAATACAGAATGGATTACAGTTATTTTCTTAAAGCCTTTGCAGTGTTCCACTTCTTTCTTGTTTGCACTATTTCAGGACAAATCTACAGTCATGTATACTGTTCTTTCCCTGTAAGTGACATGCCATCTCCTTTGGTAGCAATAAAGATTGCTTTTAGTTTTCATCCATTTTATTATGATCTTTGAATGTGTACTTTTCAGTTTACCTTCTTTCACTGTCTTTCACTGATTTTGCAATATTTTCAATCATTATTCAATATTTTGAAAATATCATATTCTTTTTCTTTATCTATCTCTGGTGACTTAGCTTGAACAATCTACCATTGTCTCTTAGGTCCTTGCAGGTATGTTCATTTTTGTTTTTAGTGTATGTGCTCAAAGATTTTCATTAAGGTAGAAGTGATTTTTATTACATTAAAATTTTTAGTGTGTATGTATGAGCTCACCGGCATGTGTGTGGGTGGAGATCACAGAACCACTTAGAGGAGTTGTTTCTTCCTTTACTTCATCTGGGTGTCAAGGACTCTTTCCCGTCACGTGTCTGCCCATTCCAGTACCAGTGATTTTAAAAAGATAAATGAAATTAAGTTTTCATATGCAATTGATGATTTTAATATTACACTTGTAGTATAGAGTAATTTATGTTAATTATAAGAACATTAATAGTTATCAAATTGAGTTACGATTTTCATGAAGCTTTCACATATATTAAAACAGCAGTAATAACAACACTATAGCTATTTAGAGATTTTGGTAAAAATTCATTGTAGAGGGATTCTAATCCAGCAACTGGCTGTTCTGGAAAAAGATCCTATGCAAAGATATGATTTGCCTAGAATACATACCTGTAATTTCTCTGGCTGAAATACAGACACACCTTTAGTACACACCTTTAATCCCAAACAATGATGTCTAAATGAGGGGCAGACAAAGTGACAAATCAGAGAAAGACTGGACAGAATGAGTCAGAGATAAAATATGCCCAACTCTGACAAGAACAGACAGGAAAGGAAGGCTACTTAAGAGCAGTGAGGCAGAGAGAAGAATTCAAGTTGGAGCCGAACAATTCAGTTAAGAGCAGTTTAGTTCCTGGAGTTTAGAGGCAGTCTTTCCAGGTGAAGCAATTTAGTCAGAAACTGACAGAAGCCAATTTGAATCAGTCAGCTTGGAGAGGAGTTTGAACCAGATCAGTTGAGTTGAACCAGCCAGGAAGAGTTCAGAAAGAGCAAGAAGGAGTGATTTTATTCAGCAGTAAGTTTTGGACGCTGAAACATTCTAGGCCTAGATTAGCAGACATATTCTGGAAGCTAAAGCCTTCAAAGTCTGGGCTTGTAGAAAATTAGATTGTGTGGAGACTTAGTAGCTTCCAGGCCTACGTGTAGGGATAGTTAGATAGAAACATTCTGGGCTGAGAGAAAGCCATGTATTTATAAAGCTTGGGTATGGTACTCATCTCATTTCTTTCTCTGAAGAAATAAAACTAACATCTATAATACATCACATACCTTGTTTCTTTAAGTATTAGCTAAGTCTGTTTATAAATATAAAGGAACTGAGGGTCAATAGATCACCACAAATATCTTGGCAAGAAGATCACCTTGTTAATGTTGTGCATCCAGGTGTTTGGACCTGGTAGGAGCAGAAATCACCACTAGTCCAGGTCTCCAACTTTGGCTCAGTTGTGTTCAGTGATCACCTCAAGACCAGGCCTCCTGATGTTCTGGGGCTTTCAGTTCTAATGTCCCCAAATATCAGAGTCAGGTCAGAGCTTCACCTGCATAGAGGTCAGGCTTTGGTTCCTGGCATCCCAAATAACAGTGTAAGACTGAGATATTGATTTCTGGGGTACCAGTTGTCACTGGAAGAATGGAAGCCCCAGTTCCTGTGGTTCCCCAAGGATACTTTGGGTCTGCAGTTCTTGTCACATTTATAGAAACTACACAGATTATACTAGGTCTAACATTTGGACCCTGATCCTGAGCAGCTTCACAGGATCAAAGAGTGACCAGGGGTTTGACTCCATTCTCCTTAGTAGTCAGAGTATAGTCCTATGTTTGGTCCTGTTGGCAAATAGCCAAAAGAAAATCACCAGAGTGATTCCATTTTACAATCAACACCAAGTATCATCCATTTCCATAGATGAACATTATGTAGACATCCTGTTAGAAAGAGTCACAAAGAAAAACAAATTCAACTTACAAATAGTGTAAGAAGAAAAAGAAATCAAAACTGAAAGACAATTCCACTCCAACAGATACATAAAGCATGACAAAGAAAGAAAAACACTATGCACAACCATGGTGACTTAATTTTAATGAAGAATGAATACCAAAATGAAAAGAAAAATATGAAAGTTCCTAATTCTACACTGAATTATTTCTTGGTGAAATTTAGTTACTATAAGAAATTCTAGAGAGGGCAAATATATGCCAAAAGAATAAAAGCATGAATATTTGAACTTTGTGGGGAAATAAAAATATGACAATAGAATATAGAGCAAGATGATAGATACAATGATTAGCATTATAATTCTTAAGCAACTCCCATGTTGTACATAAGCATGGAAAGTGTCAGCAGTACTTGCATTAAGCAAGCCTATTCTGAAAACTAAAAGCATTCATGATCAAATGGATTTCTCAATTCTAAAGTCTTCACTATAACTGAAAGCTATCCTGAATATAACTCTTCAATATTGGCAGTTTACATTTGGAATAATTTTTAAAAATTAAAACAAAAATCAAGAAAAGTTAACCTAATGGCTATAAAAACCAATATCACTAAAGGCAAGCCACTTGACTATGAAACAATTATAAAGCAAGAAATGATGTTGTTATAGCAACAGAAGAAAGATCTGTTGAAAAATGGTTAAGTTCAGGGTGAAGAAGGAATATATCTAACATAAAGATTTAACTAGCAGTTGAATTTAGAAAAAGAAAGGCATTCACATTTGGCAACTAGCAACATATCAGTGTTTGTTTCTTTGTTTATTCTTGTGTTGTGTCAGGGCTGGTGCAAGACTCTCTAGATAAAGATTACACTGTGTCGATTGCTTTATGTATACACTGTGACATGTGAATAAGTGGAAATAAGGTGAAATTGGGGTGAGATACCAAGCTGGATGCTGTTGTCATCATGGATTGCAGTGGACTTCACGGCCCCTCTTTCTTTGTTCTTTTGAAATCCAATTCTCAATAACCAGAAATGAAGTTATCTATGTAGGTAACAAAACTTTTCCTTCATATATGAATGAAAAATTGAATTTGTTATTTCCATATCTTAGTTTGTTCCTGTTAGCACAATGTTTAATGTACTAACTGGTACATGCTTCTGATTTATAACAAGGTGAAGAAATATATTTCATAACATTCATTCAAGTTATGGTTAAAGTCTAAATGTCAAATGTTACCCCAAATTATTTTTATCACTGTTACTTATTATTTGGTTACTTGAGTATCCTTGAGGAGGTGAGGCAGAATAAGAAGTTCTGACACAATAATATGTAGGTCATAAAAGGTTGATACATTCAAATACAGACATTTTAAGCACCTTGAGTCAAAAAAGAAAAGCTAGCATAAACAAAATCACTAAGCTATTCATAAAATATTGACAGATAAATTTAGAAAATTAATGTATCTAAAAAGCAATGTTACTAGGTTGATAAGGACAAT
This sequence comes from Grammomys surdaster, assembly GCF_004785775.1. Classification (NCBI taxonomy): domain Eukaryota; kingdom Metazoa; phylum Chordata; class Mammalia; order Rodentia; family Muridae; genus Grammomys; species Grammomys surdaster. The sequence goes on from NW_021604660.1 coordinate 1,798,445, forward strand.
AAAATTGGCAAACTTCTATCCAGGCTAATTCAGAAGACAAACAGTCATCAATTAATTAATGTCATTGATGAAAGTGGATATTACACTGGTCCTTCAGATATTAAAAGTATAATAAAGATAACAAACAACTACACCCACAAATTGGTAGCTTGGATGTGATGGATGAATTTGTTTAAGGATACAAACTAATATTTCAAAAACAAATAACTAAGCTGATGTCAATGACATAATTTGTGTCACTCACATTTAATCTTGTATATTTAACTTCTCCAGAGAAACAGAACGAGTACATGAATACATATAAAGACAGATTATAAGAGATTTGTTATAATTGCTATTGTTTAAAAACTCAAGATCTAGATTCAGAAATCTGCAAACTCAAGAGAACTGGCAGTGTAAACTCCAGTTTGAAAAGATTCAGGCTTGTGACCAAGGAGGACCTCATGTCTCTGAAGTGTGAGGTCAGGAATAATCCAATATTCCTGACAGCAGTGTTAGGAGCAGTTCCTTCTTATTCAGAGATGGAAGCCCATTGTTGTGTTTAGACCTTCAATTCATTGGAAGTAATCGATGAATTTAAATATTATTCTCATTCCAAGTCATCTTCACAGACAACTCAGAATAGTTCTGGTGTTTTGATTAATTTGATACATAACAGTTTTATATCTACTAAAATGAAAATACCAGGCCCAGATGCTTTCACCAGTAAATTCTTTCAAACGCAGAAAATGGTATCAATTTTATACAGAATCTTACAAATAGAAGGAGCCAAAGAGAATAATTCCTATCTCTAAAAGGTTACATTAACCTCACACCAAAATCAAATAAAAATATTACCTGAAGAAAAATTACATATTAATATATTCCACAATATATTTGTAAAACTTCTTGATAAAATATTGACAATTTGAATAGAATATATAAAATTAATTATAAACCATGACTAAATGTTATTTATATCAAGTGGACACTGTTAGTTTGATATTTAAAAATCAATTAATGATAGCATTCACAGCAATATCCTAATGATGAAGAATAATCCAATCATCTCAATAAGTACTGAAGATTTGAGACAATTCAATATCAAACCACGATTAGAAGCCCAAAGCAAGTAATGCATATAAAGAAATTCTCCCATCTTGGAAAAAAAACACCTATACAAGGCTACAGCTTTTATAATTATTAGAAAGACGATATTTAACTTTGAAGATGGGTAACAAGGCAAGAATATTTTCTCTCACTGCCTTCTACTCAACTTTGCACAAAATCTATTAACAATAAGTCAAAGAAAAGGAAATAGAAAATATATAGACTAGGAAAAATAAAACAAATAACATCACTATTTTTAGAAGTCCAGAAAATTCAGCAACAACATCAAAATACTCATTAGGAAGCAAAATTGATGGATATGAGATACATAATGTCAAATACCAATCTGTTTCTGAGACACTTGCAAGGAAGACTGGAAATAAAATTAACTTAATATTTGAATTTGTATAAAAATAAAACCATAAATATAAGTCATAAATCTATGTATAAGACTTACAAAGAAATTTGCATAAGCTTCATAAAAGCAAAATCAATGTATCTTCTTATCCAATTTCCACAATCCTCACATTATCTATTGAATATTTTCATATAAAATCTTAATATGTATCCATACTTACCTGGAACTTACCATGTAAACTAGGTTAGTCTTCAATTGGCAATCTTCCTGCTTAGGCCTCCAGAATAATGTGGTTATAGTCATGTTCCACCACACCTGCTAATCTATTACTTTAAATACAATTGCAACATAATCCTAGTGAGCTATTTTGTAGATATTATTATATTAATTCTAAAGTTTAAATGAAACAGCAAAATTATCTATCCATACTAACTAGAAAAATATTGAAGAAGAACAAAGGTGGAAGACGGACATTGCCTGATATATACAGATTTTCCGCGAATCTATAGTTACTAAGCGCCAGACGATATACCAACACCAGCAGGATAAAAATGAGATGTCAGAACAAACCTAAATATAAAAGAACAAATCACAAAGACACATATGCTTTTCACTGTACGATGCTATGATGATTGGATATTTATATAAAATTGATTACAGCCTGAGACTTCATGAGTTTCAAAAATGTGGACTCAAATTGAGTTCTAAAAGCCAAGGACAAATTACTACAAACATATAAATTTGGAAACTAATAGGAAAATTCTCTAAACAATGACTTTTAAAAATAAAAAGCATGGTATAGAACTAGAGAGATGGCTCGGCAGTTTTGTTCCAAGTACCCACATGGTAGTTCATAATTATCTGTAACTTGAATTACAGACTATCCAATGAGCTTATACAAACATGTAGTACACCTGCACAATCAGACACTCATACACACACACATACACACACACACAAAACACGTAACATTTAAAAAAACATAATAATTGAAAGGAAAACTAATTTTTTATTATTAAAATTAAATATTTTGTCTTGAAAAGAGGATTGATAATACAACGTAACAGACCATGGACTAGGAGAAAATATTTGTGAAATATGTGTGACAAGGAATTTTGTATCCAAAATGTACAGTGAATTATTGCATGAGAAAAAAACTATTCACATCTATGACATGGATTTTAATTCATCAAGACACTGAGATAGCAAATTATCATATGGAGATGTTATGGCATATGTCTAACAATGACATTGCAATGAAAACAAAGTGGTTCTACTATGTATCTACTGGAAAGACAGTAAGAATCCTGGAGAAGATGGGACAACAGAAGAATGGACAATAGCCCCTTCATATTTGATGGGCATATAGAACAGTAAAGCCATTTGGGACATACGTTTTGACATTTCTCATTAGTCCAAACATAAGATTACTATGATTTAGAAATCATACTTTTTAACTCTTTCCCAACTGAGTTGAAAATTTATTTAAAGCAAACATTTGTGCAGCTTTATTTCTAAGTACTAAATGTTGAAAGTAAGCAAGACATCCTTGAATAGGTGAATTCATAAATTTGTGATAGCCAGAAGTTGGAAACAACACAGATGTCCCACAACAGAAGAATGGATACAGAAAACATGGTTCATCTACACAGTGAAATACTATTCAGCTATTAAGAATGAAGATATCATGAGTTTTGCAGGCAAATGGATGGAACTAGAAAATATCATTCTGAGTGAGGTAACTCAGATACAAAAGGACACGCATGGAATGTACTCACTAATAAGTGGATATTGGCCAAAAAAGTACAGAATACCCAGGATACAATTCACAGAACTCAAGAAGGTTATCAAGCCGAAGGACCGAAGTTAGGATGCCTCAATCCCACTTGGGAGGAAGTAGAAAGCAATCACAGGTGGGAGCAGGGAGGGAGAGAGGGAGGGATCTGAATGGGAAAGGGGACAGAGAGGGAAGAGGAGAATATGATCAGGTATTGAGGGATGGAGGGTCAGCAGAAAGAAAGGAAATTGGCAACCTCAGAAGGTAGGAGGTGGAGTAACTCTATAGAATGTACCAGAGACCTGGAAAATGAGAGCCTCTCAGGATTCAAAGGGAAGGACCTTAGATAAAATGTCCTACAGTGGGGAGAGGGAACTTGTAGTAGAGTTTACTTGTAGTGTAAAGACAGGGCATCAAGTGGAGGGAGAGGGTTGCCATCTCAGTCAAAAGCTCTGACCCTGAGTTGTTCCTGTCTGAAAAAACTGCTGCGTCAAAAATGGAAAAGAGCCTGAGGGAAAGGAGGTCCAGTGACAGGCCCAAATTGGGATTTAGCTCAAAGGGAGGCCCCAAGGCCAGACACTATTACTGATACTATGGTGTGCTTACAAACACGAGCCTAACATGACTGTCCTCCGAAAGGTCCAACAAGCAGCTGAAAGAGTCAGATGCAGATAGTTACACCCAACCAATGGACAGAAGCTGATGATCTCTGTGGTTGAATTAGGGAAAAGCTGGAAGAAACTGAGGAAGAAATCGACTCTACGGGAAGACCAGCAGTCTCACCTAACCTGGACCTCCAAGACTGCTCAGACACTGAGCCAACAACCAGGCAGCATACACCAGCTGATATGAGGCCCCCAACACATATACAGCAGAGGGCTGCTGGGTCTTGACTCAGTGAGAGAAGACGCATCTAACCCTCGAGATACTGCAGGCCTCGGGGAGTGGGGAGGTCTGGTGGGATGGGAGTTGGGGTGGGGTCATCCTCTCAGAGATGGGTGTGGGGTGTGGGATGTGGAACAGTCAGAGGGTGGATGGAGAGGGGGATAAATACTGACTGTAAAAGAAGACTAAATAATAATAATAATAATAATAATAATAATAATAATAATAAAAGATGGAGATGCCTTAAATGCAGAATGATAAGTGGAAAGAATAGTGGGAAAGATTAAACATTGTATTTTTTCTGATATGATATTCTGGGAAAAGTAGAACTAGACAGGTAGTGACAAGGTCAGTGATGGCTAGGAATTTTAAGAGGAAATGATGTAGCATTGAAACACAGGGAAGTTTGAGGGTTGTGGAATTATTACGTATAATCCTATAAGATATTTACACTACATAGTTTAACGACATGGTATTCTGTTGGACACTATAGAGGATACATGTCTACACAGAGCAGAAAATACTATTGAATAAAACAATACAAATTATGGACTTTGTTTAATAATAATGCATCTCATTGGCTTATTGAGTGTAAATTGTATACAACATTAATATAGGATAATGGCTGGAGGAACAAGTGTTAGGGAGAGTAAAATAGAGGACTCACTTGGGCAATGTTTTAGATGTCTGCTTTAGTGTCCACGAGAAAAAATGTATTAGTAATCTATTTACATGACATCATCATGGATTTCTTTCAATGCCTTTTCATATTTGTCTCATAACTTTAGTGTTTAAGTTTTATTTTATTTTATATTCCCTGGAATTGTTCAGTAGTAATACAATTATTATGTCTTTACAATTGTTTTTTTTCTCTCTTGTGAGGTGAAGACATTTTTTATAACTTTTTTGCATTTTCTGCTATATTTAATTTTAGCAATTAAATTTTCTAAAAGCTCCATGTTACTTACAGCTAGAGTTGATTTTACATAAATTTCTAAGAATGATGATTTTTTTTCTTGGAGTGTAAGAAGTGTGCTGAGTCTAAAGATTTTAATTTTTATTTCTTTCATGCTTCTATTCTGTCCTGTAAAATTTTATTCATAAATAACAGTAACTCATTTTTCCTGCATTAATACATAATAATCAGTTTAGATAAATTAGTTTTATCATTATGCTTGTGTCATTTTTTATTTGTTTATTGGGAATATAGTTACTCCTCTCAAATTTCCTTTGAAAATTCCTTCCAAATTTCTGAGTTGGCCAAAGGCTACCGGGGTTGGTGGTGGTCTTACATGTTTTTCCTTTGTCACTGTGGAAAGTTATGTCACCATTAATAGTCAGGGATTGTCAACAATTCTTTGTAAGTGTTCAACTAATCTGTAGACTCAGTGGTTAATTCAGTCATATGCTTTCATTCAAGTGCAAGTGTATCATCAGTATTCTTTTTATTTAAATGTATTTTTATTGGATACTCTACTTATTTACATTTCAGATGTTATCCCCTTTCCCCATCCCCCCCTCCACACACACACACCAGGTATTCCCTTTCCCAGTCCCTCTCCCGCTGCTTCGATGAGGGTGTGCTCTCACCTATCCATCCACTCCTCGCTCTCTCCCCTTGAATTGCCACAACGGGCATCCTGCCTTCACAGGTCCAAGGACCTCCTCTCCCACCAATGCCTGACAAGGCTATCCTCCTCTACATATATGGCTGGAGCCATGGGTCCCTCCATGTGTGTTCCCAGGCTGGTAGTTTAGACCCTGGGAGCTCTGGTTGGTTGACATTGTTGCTCTTCCCATGGGGCCACAAGCTCTTTCAGCTCCTTCAGTCTTCTTTTTACCTCCTCCATTGGGGACCCCATGATCAGTTCAATGGTTAGCTCCAAGCATCTGCCTCTGTATATGTCAGGTCCTAACAGAGTCTCTTAGGAGACAGGTATATCATGCTCTTGTCAGCATGCACTTCCTGGCATCCACAAGAGTGACTGTGTTTGTTGACTGCACATGGAATGGATCCACAGATAGGACAGTTTCCAGACAGCCCCTCTTCCAGTCCTGCTCCACACTTTGTCTCTGTATTTGCGCCTTTGAGTATTTTGTTACTCCTAAAAAGGACCGAAGCACCCATACTTTGGTCTTCCTTCTTCTTGAACTTCATGTGGTCTGTGAGTTGTATATTGGGTATTGTGAGCTTTTGGGCTAATATCCACTTACCAGTGAGTGCGTACCGTGTGTGTTCTTTTGTGATTGGCTTACCTCACTCAGGATGATAATTTCTAGTTCCAAACATTTGCCTAAGAATTTCATGAATTCATTGTTTTTGATAGCTGAGCAGTACTCCATTGTGTAAATGTACCATATTTTAGGCATCCAGTCCTCTGTTGAAGGACATCTGGGTTCTTTTGAGCTTCTGGCTATTATAAATAAGGCTGCTATGAACATGGTGGAGCATGTGTCATTGTTATATGTTAGAGCATTTTTTGGGTATATTCCCAGGAGTGGTATAGCTGGGTCCTCAGGTAATGCTATATCCAATTTTCTGAGGAACCACCAGACTGATTTTCAGAGTGGTTGTACCAACTTACAATCCCACCAACAATGGAGGAGTGTTCCTCTTTCTCCACATCCTCGCCAACATCTTGCTATCCCCTGAGTTTTTGATCTTAGCCATTCTGACTGGTGTGAGGTAGAATCTCAGGGTTGTTTTCATTTGCATTTTCCTGATGACTAAGGATGTTGAACATTTCTTTAGGTGCTTTTCCATCCGTTCGAGTTTTGTCAGTTGTAAATTCTTTGTTTAGCTCTATACCCCATTTTTAATAGGGTTATTTGATTGTCTGGAGTCTCATTTCTTGAGTTCTTCGTAAATTTTGGATATTAGCTCTCTACTAGATGTAACATTGGTATAGATCTTTTCCCAATCTGTTGGTTGCTGTTTGGTCCTATTGACAGTGTCCTTTGCTTTACCGAAGCTTTGCAGTTTTATGAGCTCCCATTTGTCAATTCTTGATCTTAGAGCATGAGCCATTGTTGTCCTGTTCAGGAACTTTTCCCCTATGCCCGTGTGTTAGAGGCTCTTCCCCACTTTCTCTTCTATTAGTTTCAATGTATCTGGTTTTATGTGGAGGTCCTTTAGACACTTGAACTTGAGCTTTGTACAAGGAGATAAGAATGTATCGATTTGGATTCTTCTACATGATGACCTCCAGTTGGACCAGCACCTTTTGTTGAAAATGCTGTCTTTTTTTCCAATAAATGGTTTTAACTCCCTTGTCAAAGATCAAGTGACCATCGGTGTGTGAGTTCATGATCAGTTTCCTACATGCTGAAAAGGCATTTGACAAAATTCAACACCTCTTCATGGTAAAAGTCCTGGAAAGATCAGGAATTCAAGGCCCATACTTAAACCTAGTAAAAGCAATATACAGCAAATCAGTAGCCAACATAAAACTAAATGGAGAGAAATTTGAAGCAATCCCACTAAAATCAGGGATTAGACAAGGCTGCCCACTCTCTCTCTACCTGTTCAATATAGTACTTGAAGTTTTAGCTAGAGCAATTAGACAACTAAAGGAAGTCAAAGGGATACAATTTGGACAGGAAGAAGTCAATTTATCATTATTTGCAGATGATATGATAGTATACTTAAGTGACCCTCTAAACTTCCACCAGAGAACTTCTAAACCTGATAAACAACTTCAAAAAATGACTGGATATTAAATTTACTCGAACAAATCAGTAGCCTTCCTCTATTCAAAAAATAAACAGGCTGAGAAAGAAATTAGGGAAATGATACACTTCACAATAGTCACAAATAATATAAAATACCATGGTGTGAATCTAACCAAGCAAGTGAAAGATCTGTGCGACAAGAACATCAAGTCTCTGAAGAAAGAAATCAAAGAAGATCTCAGAAGATGGAAAGATCTCTCTTGCTCATGCATTGGCAGGAGTAATATAGTAAAATGTCTGTCTTGCCCAAAGCAATCTACAAATTCAATGCAATCTCTATTAAAATTCTAACTCAATTCTTCACAGAGTTAGAAAGAGCAATTCTCTAATTCATTTGGAATAATAAAAAACCCAGGATAGTGAGAATTATTCTCAACAATAAAAGATTTTCTGGGGAAATCACCATCCTTCACCTCAAGCTGTACTATTATCAGTATTCTTAAGTAACCTAGAATGAAAAACAAAAAACAAAAAACAATAAACAAAAGAAATGTATAACCGCGGTTCAGATCATCAGCTGTCAACATGGAGCTTATAAACAATTTTTTTCTTTTGTGAATTTATTAAACTTCAGGGAATTTTAACTAAATCATATTAATTAACTACATGCAGGTTTACATGCACGACAAATGGTTAAAAACTACAAAACATTATTCATAGTCTATAACTAATCTTTTCTAAATGTAAAATATAGTTTTGCTTTGAGTAAATTTATAATTTGCCTAGATCAAGACAATTTTTGGTGGAAAGACACTTTACAGATAATTTACCTTTATTTTGTATGTAAGGAGGTTTCATTCGATTATCACAGTGTGTGTAGCCTGAAATTGAATCAGTCCCTACATCAGGATTTCTTACTTGGTCTTCCTGGTCCTAGGATGGGCTTTAATATATGATAGAACCCTTTAGCTTTGTAGCAAGCATGTGAGTGTTATTGTTAGCCTACTCAGTGGACTGGCTCACATTGGTGTTTACTTCTCCCTTCCCTCTGCTGTGGATAAAAGCATGTTCCCATGCTATGAAAAACACCTCTTAAGATGGCACACTCCAGATCACCAACTCTCAACAGCCCACAGCAACTTTAAAAAGATTAATAAAATATTTCTCTATATGCTGTATGACAAGATGTTCCATGAGGAGATATAACACATGACTATAATCACCTCAGATGAGGAACACACAACAAACCACAGTACAGATACCACCAAAGCCCAATTTGGTGAACCAATGAGTCTTATTGGGATTACTTACATGAGCAGAAAAGACTAAACAACACCTGGCTCAGCAAGGCTCATATTGTCATGGACAGCATCCCACAAAATCTGGGAATCTGAATCACACTGCACATCCTGCATGCAGCTCAATCAGTTAACATGTCCTTCCCAAGTGACTCAGTTGATCTATACCTCTTCCAGGCGGGTAGACAGGTTTCTACTTCTAGGCAGCTTATCTGATCTCAGTTTTCTTTGCAGTTGTCTTGTCTCAGAGTCTTTCAACAGACTTTATTGTTTACTTTAGCAAACACTGAACCTAGGATCAGTTTCAGGGACTTCCTGAAACTGTTTTGAGTTGTTTATTCTCTGTCTTAAAGAGCTTCCCTGTAGAACAGAAGGTTTCAGTCTTGAAGGACACAGGTATTTGGTATTATAGTACTAAAAGACCCCGCAGCAAACAACAGTTTCCGAAAGTTTTACACAATGGAAAAGACTTAAATAAAAGAGCATGTAAAGTTATGTATTTTGATTTTTAAATGTATTTATACATAAAAATTAAAGACTTCCTACATATTGTGTGGACAATATAGAAATATTTTTGTCTTTTAGAAGTATTTTTGATGATAAGGTCCTATTCAGTCAATTATCTGAGAATAACTTTAAATATTTTATTTTATCATTTTATATGTGTAAGAGTTTCACCTGCATGTATGTTTGCACACTATGTGCATTCTCAGTTCTCTCTCGGGTCAGAAGAAATTCTAGGTCTCTGGTGTTATCGACAGTTATGAGCCCCCATTTCCCCTTTTAGGTGCCTGTAATTGAACCTGACCTGTCTGTAGAATCAAATGCATAAGTGTTGAGTGTTTGAAAAGAAAACCAGAATAAAACCTTCTTTCCTTAAATTGCTTCTTGCAAGGTATTTAACAGAGCAATGAGAAAAGAAACAAAGCCAGATGAATTGCTACTTTTTCTAAGTAAAAACCCATAATTCTTATGAGAGCACTTTAGTGCAGTGGTTCACAATCTTTCTAAAACTGTGACCTTTTAATAATACAGTCCCTCATATTGTAGTGACCGCCAACCGTAAAATTATCTTCTTTGCTACTTCATAACTCTAATTTTGCTACTGTTATGAATCATAATGTAAAAATCTGATATGCAGGATATCTGATGGCTGACCCTTGAAAAGGATTGTTGGGATTGAACACACAGGTTGAGAAGTGCTGGTTTTTAGCATTGGCCTTTATCTATGTACTCCATTTTGTTAAAAAGCGTTGTTTCCCTGAAATATAAATAAATTCCTTAATAAAAAAACAGTAAGCACAAACCTTCAGAACTTCTGCATTGCCCTTCAGGATGTGTAGGAAATACTCACCCAAGTGTCTCTTCTGATTCCCACTTTCTACTCCTTTCATCACTATTTGAATAGTTTCCTAAAAATTCTACCAATATTTAATTCAATCCAAGTACCAAATGCAATAACTGCAGAAATCATTGCTTTTCATATGTGGGTTACTTTGAGCTTGTTTAACAAATTGTGACACCATGTGACTTAAACTACAACTACTCCATTCTTACAATTTTGGTGCCTGGCAAACCATGAACCAAATAAGCAAAAGCCAATGTCTGGAGATGGTTTAAAGATGAATTTGAAATGTATCTTCACAGGCAGAAAATAAATTGAAAAGCAGGCTTTTTCATATTTTTTTCCTTTAAAAACCCATCCATAGGGCTACATGCTCATTACTTAATTACCTTCAGAAGAACCTGTCCCCAAATACCTTTACATTGTTATGGGAGAGGTCAAAGTTTAACATTTCGATTTGCCACAGCAGGCGCCAATATTCCTCCCTCAACAGTCACTTTGACTTGACTATAAGAGCTCATATCTGAGCCCTAATAAGTGGTTTCATTTAATTTTATTATTTGAAGGAAGTACAATTATTTTTACTTTTTAGCTTGAAAAATTTGGTTCACAAAGGCGGAACTGTTTGCTCTTGTCATTTACTAAAAATTAGGTATTCTATTACATGAAAAGATGAAATTGTCCCCAGGCCCAAAAATACAATAGATGCATTTGCCTGTTTCTAGTTCACATAATTAAAGTTGCTGTCGAAAATGGAGTGACAATCTCAGAATTTCCTGCAGTGGGGAATCTATTTTGTTTCATGCTCGTTTTCTTACTTTTCTTTCCTTTTATTTCATCAAAAGATTCTTAAGTAGAAAAGAGGCCAAAATAGAATTAATACGCAAAATTCTCTTGAAGCATATGTGTAAAAACATTTTGCTTCTAAAATTAACAAAGAAGAATAATTCTTTAAGGTTGCTTTCTATTGACTCCTAATCAGTGACTAATGGCAAAGGGCAAAATATGTTACTAGTTTTTTTTATAGAATTATTAATGTCACACAATGACATGTATTTTCACAAAACAATTTTAGTTTCGATTAGTTGAATCCACTGATCTGTTACATGTACAGGGTTGTTCCTCTGTGGGTGAGGGTACATTTACAATTTGTTAGTCACCTTGAAAATGCAGCCTATAGCTATCAGAGATGACAAACTAAACAGAAGGTACTTTCCATTCTTGCCTCGTGAAATGCCATATCTGGTACTAGCAACTAAAACCTTTAGATGATTCATAATTTGAAAATGTATGCTTTTGGCAAAGAACGAGAATGTACTTCTATTTCTAAGTGAAAATATAAGAAATCTTTAAAACAGTCATATGTTCATAAGTATTATTTGATGCATTCTAGTTAATGGTCAATGTTTCAGGATTTAAGAGATGGCATATTGTAAGGGATTTCAAAGTGTTTCCCTGTACCTTTCTCTGTGTTGCTTGTAAATGATTGGAGACAAAATTCAAGTGAGGTAATTTTATATGTGTGCTAATTAGTATGTAGCTGAAGAACAGCAGCATGCTGCTAGCAAGATATGTTAGTACTGCCAGTTTCCAAACATTAATAAGCAGTTTAATATTTTATAAGGCAAGCTCTAAATTATGGGAAATAAATCTGAGTATTATTATTACCCAAATGGGACACACACAGACACACACAAACACACACACACACACACACACACACACACAGACGGGGGAGACTCAGAGAGAAATACCAAAATGAACTACTGTGTAGCTGAGTACCTAACTTAGAAATTATAGCTTCTAACTGATACCTGTGTCCAGAATGGGACTTAGCAGAGCATGCAGGCTTGATGGAAAGTTGATCCAACATGGACATCTGTGTGCACTGTTGGAAAGGATAAAGATTTATCTCAATTCTGCCCACTCGTATATCAAAGATAAGCAGTTGCAGGGGCTCTCTGAGGATCATGAGAGAGCTGACTAATTTTGCCTTCTAATCCATTACGTGTCAGGATTTTCTCTGAACCTTAATACTCTATCGCTGTTTTCAATTGTATCTTGACAAATGCCAGGAAGGAGGGCAATGCACGGACAGGAAAATACTTCAGCATGCATTTGTTTCTAAGTGTCTGGAAAGAGTGGAATCTGACAGTGCTTGTTTCTTATGGCTCCCCTTTGTGTTGGTATGCTCTATGCAAAGCTATGCTTAAGTTCCTGTGGGTTTCATTTGCAATTGATGGGATGAAACTGAATATTTAAGTGTGTGCTTGAGTGGTAGAACTCAACTCCACACAAGTGCCTTACTGAAACTGAAGCGAAGGCTCTTCTGCAACCTTGTAATATGAAATAAGAGTGCTGAAAAATGAAGTTCATTGATCTTAGCTGCTTCTACTGGATATAAAAAAGAAGCTATCCTTTGATGCTTAAAAGTATAAGATGATATTCTAGTGAACATGGTTAGATATGAAAATTAAGAGCGGATTTAAGAAAAACTTTGCTTGGCTTATCTGTTATCTATCAGCAGTCATATTTTGGCCATATTTGTCTATTCTTTTTGTATTAGCACATGATGATATATTCTATAAAGTACTGTGGCTTACATCATTTTCTTTTCTCACTCAAAACATGTAGTATCCACCAAGTTTTAACAATTTTCCAGGTAAGATAATGTCACTTTCCTCAAGACTTCTTACACATGCCATAAGTCCTGTTCTTTATTCAGAACCAACTAACCAACATCCCTCCTTCCTTATCTCCCTCTGCCCATTTATTTACTTATTCCTTCCTCCCCTCAGATTGTTTTTCTTCTCTTTCTGTCAAGACAAGGTCTCAGCGTGTAGCCCAGGCTGGCATAGAACTTGCAATCCTGCCTCACCCTTTCAGATGCTGATGGCCTTCTATAATATGGCATGGTCATTTTGAGCAGTGAAAACACACTGAATGACCAGGACTATATGATGCCCTATGTGAAGGATGAGTGGACATTGACTGTTTATTAGAGATGAATCTCTCCATTGACTGCTTGGGCTTCCTGACACATGACATTTGGAATCCCTGAGTGACAGTCACAGTAAAAAGAATAAGACACGAGTTTCTTAAGACACAAGGTCAAAGTCCCATGCACAGTCATCTCTTTAGTATTGTGTTATAAGCTGTCATATAGTTTCTCACAGCTTATCCTCATATGGATATTGGTGTGCTTGTTCCATTTACACTGCTAATTAGATTTCAATGTCATGAAATCCAGTTCTGTTTTATTATTACTCACTACTGTGTTTCCAAATTTTAACTTATTGTATCATATCGTGCAAGTATGGCCAATAGTCTTTATACACACAAGTTAAATAAGTTTAGTATTTTGTTATTTACATAGAACAGAAACCACATTTGTGTGATACTTAATTCAAAGTCTCCAGCCTTGGACTGCATAGGGGAATTTACTTCCTTGATTAGAAACACTTTGTTAGATTCTTTAACTAGAATACTCTTTCCAAAATTCCTATACAGCACTGATTATCTTTCTAGAATAAACAGGGTTTTTTTTTTAATAGGAATTTAAGGAAAATATAACTACAGCCATTCTTAGCACGGAAGAGGGTAGAAATGTGAATTGTAAGAAAGAATCTACATTATGCATATTCCCTTACACCATAATTTGACTTTTACAAGCACTTTAAACTGTATTATTTGAGGACACATAATTAGATATTACAACTAGAGCAAAACAATGGAAGAATCTCACCAAAGTACTACTACTAACAGTTTGCATTTATTGTGACTTTTGAGTTTTATAGGCAGATGAATGTTAAAATCTGTTGAAGAAAATTCAAAGGGGTAAAGTATTGGTATGGCATTTCTGTATTTGAGACAAGGTCTCACTATGTAGCCCTGGCCTGGAACTCACAGAGATCTTTCTGAATCTGCCTCCAGAGAGCTGGGATTGAAGGAATGAGCCACCATGAGAAGCTATGTCAACTTTTTTTTTTCTTTCTTTTATTGAAAATATTTTCCAACACACATAATACATCCTGATGAAGTTCACCCTCTGATGCCTTCCAGTTCCTCCCCAATTTTCCTCTCATTCAGATCCACTCTGAATGATCCACTGATTTCCATACTGACAGGACAAGTTTGCACTCCCACCGGAAGTAGGTGAGTGTTCTCACTTTACATCCTCATCACAATTGTTTTTTTTTTTTTTTTTGATCTTCGCCATCCTGACTGGTGTTAGACTGAATTTCCAAGTAGTTTCAATTTGCATTTCCCTGATGACTTGGGATGTGTTATATTTATTTGTTTCTCAGCCATTTAAGTTTCCTGTAAAGAGAATTCTCTGTTTAGTTCTGTAGCTCATTTTTAAATTTAGTTGTTTTCTTGATGTAGTTTATTGAGTTCCTTATAAATTTTTGATATTAGCCTTCTATCCCATGTAAATATATTCAGTAAATATATTCTTCTCCCATTCAAAGGCTGCTCTTTATCTGAAAGATGGTTTCCTTTGCCATAGAAAACCTTTCAGTTCCAGTGAAAGTCCACATATTAATTATTGATCAATTATAAATGATACATGTGTGAATTTTATATCAAAGGAACATGTGTAAACAACTTTATGCAAAGAATATAAAATGTGGAAAACATAGACATATTCCTCTAAAATTATTAGAACAGAAAAAAGAAATAAAACACCCCCTAAATCTTTAAGAGAAAGAATAAAAATGGACAAAAGATTTGAATACGTACAACACCACTAGGAAAAACCCATTACAAACACAAATGAAAATCACAATGAGGTATTATTTGAACACATAAAAAGGGGCAAAAATAAAAGTCCAGAAAATATAATGTGAGAGAAACTGTGTACAACATACCCTTATGCAGCTAATGTGGAAAGACATCAGGATTTTGGTAAAATTGTGGATGGTTCTTCCTCTAAGCTTGGTTTCCTGGTTTCTAGAAATGCACTGAGCCCTGTTAAAATGTTAATTTATATAAAAGTGTTAGAAAAACACTCAAAATATTAGTTTGTATACTTATCAATAGTTTGACTTGTTTGGCTGTTTTGAAACAGAGCTCCCCCAGTGTTTAGTCCAAGTAAGCCTTGAACTTGTGGTAAACATCCTGCCATAACATCTCAAAAGCCAAAATTACAGAGCTCGCCATGCATATCTTATAAATAGCTTAAATAATGAATGCATTATGTCATGCTCACAGATTGTAATTGTACAGTGAAGATGGAAATCTTAGCCACACCTATCAACAAGGGTGTGAATCTAAACAACAGAATGCCATGAAAAACTCAAGAGCAGAAGAGCAGTTTCAAGAGTGAATGAAACACAAGAGTCGCTATCTCTTCCCTGTTAGGAAAATAAGTTCACAACATACTAAAAGCAGACCTGAGAGGTCTGAAGATGTGAGAATGTATGAAAGTGCTTCTGTGCATTGAAAGTGGCAGAACTTTTTCTTTCTTTCTTTGTTTCTTTGTTTTGTTTACTTTTTTTTGTTTTTTTTGTTTTTTGTTTTTTGAGACAGGGTTTCTCTGTGTAGCCCTGGCTGTCCTGGAACTCACTCTGTAGACCAGGCTGGCCTCGAACTCAGAAATCCACCTGCCTCTGCCTCCCAAGTGCTGGGATCAAAGGCGTGCGCCACCACCGCCCGGCTGTTTTGTTTACTTCTTTGTTTCTTTATCTCTTTTCCCTTCTTCTCCTTCTCCTTTTCTCCTCCTCCTTTTCTCCTCCTCCTTTTCTCCTCCTCTTTTTTTCCTCCTCCTTTCCTCCTCCTCCTCCTCCTCCTCCTCCTCTTCCTCCTCCTCCTCCTTCTATTTCATCTTTTTCTATTTCTTCTATTTCTCCTCCTGGTCCTCCTCCTCCTTCTTCTTCTTCATCCTCTTCTTCCTCTTCCTCTGCCTCCCCCTCCCCTCCCCCTCCTCCTCCTCTCTCTTATTTCCTCCATTCCTCCCTCCCTCCCTTTCTTCTGTCTGTCTGTCTGTCTGTCTGTCTGTCTTTTTAGAAAAATACTCCTAAAGCACAGGAAGATGGTTGTGATAAAATTAAACATAAAAGATATTTTTCAGTAAGAAGCACAACAATGGGATATGGGGCCTCCCTATAGCATGAGAATTTACAAAACATATGATAGGAGGTCAATACACACAACATGAGAGGCTTGGCCAGAGCCTTACCGATACAGATACGGATGCTTGCAGTCAACCATTGAACCCATGGAGACCCAAATGGAGGAGGTAGAGAAAGGAGCTGAAGAGGTTTGCAATTCCACAGGAAGAACAATATCAACCAACTAGACCTCCCAGAGCTCCCAGGGACTAAACTACCAACCAAAGAGTACACATGGAGGGACTCATGGCTCCATCTGCATATGTAGTGTAGAGGGAAAAGTTATGGATACTGGGTATATAGAATCCTTTTTAGACATAAAATATTCTTTAGGCTTTCTTTACAAAGACATGGAGGCATGAAGCAGGTTGGAAATGTGGACGGACTAGTTGCAGGAACTGGCTGGAATGCAATTTGGCCAGGTGGAACCAAGCTGAGAATCATGGTGATGGGGCAGGGCAGAAGTAACAGAACAGGACCACATTCTTGGGAAAGATAAGCGTACAGAGAGTTTTCACCTGATCCTGACTCACGTAGGTTGGGTTCCTTTGGAATGTTCCACTATTTTTATGTTATACCACCCTAGCAACCCCCTCACCCCCTTCCCATTCCTTGGTTTGTGGTTTTTCTCTATAAAAACTCCTTTCAAACTGGCTGTCGGGGTCAATTCAGCTCCTGCGTGGGCATACGAATTGACCGGCAACTAGTTGTCACGCCCTAATAAATAACCTCGAAATTGCTCCGGTACATGGTGTCTCGAGCAGATTACTGGGTGGTCGCGACTTTCTGAGACTTGAGAGAGGGTCTCCCCTCTGCGGAGGTCTTCAGTAGCAGAGAGAGTCCCTTGGTCCATTGAAGGCTTTATGACCCAGTATACAGAATGCTAGGCAGGAGTGGGTGGGTGGATAGATGGGGGAGCACTCTCATAGAAGCAGGGGGGAAGGGGTGGGTTAGGGGATTTGCAGAGGGGAAACCAGGAAGTTGATAACATTTGAAATGTAAATAAACAAAATAACCAACAAAAAACAAAATGAAAGCACTTTTTTTTTTCAAAGAAAACCACGCAAATGGCCCAAAGGTACATGGGAAAATATTAAATATAACTGATCATCAGTGAGAAACAAATTAAATGCTAATGTGTCACCACCTCACTCTCAGAGTGTGGCAGTCATCAAGAATTAACGATGGCAAACTTTTGGCAAATATATGGAGAAAAAGGAATGCTTGCTAACTGTTCACAGTACTGTCATTGTGTAATAGAACAAGGACACTCCTAAAAAGATGAAGTGCTACATATACTAGGAATCCCTTTATGGGAACCTTGTCTTCCAAGGAATCTATTGGTTCTTTTGTGTTCATTGTGGCACTATTCAGAATAAATAAGGAGCTGAAGAAATCTCTGTGTTTATCAAGATATGTAATGATAATTAAAATTTTATTTATGGACTACTATTTATACTTGAGATCATAAAATCATATTTGCAGTCACAGCGATGAAAGTGGAAGTCATTATATTAACTGAAATAAAGACAACATAGAATAACAAGTCTACCATGACCTTATTCCTATGTGGACTCTGAAAGATTTGACCTCGTACCAGCTGAGGGTATAATAGTGTTTATCAGAGTGTTTATCAGAAAATAGGGAGTTCTTCAGGTTGATCTGAGGAATGACAGGTACTGAACTACACTAAGATGGGGCATGGAGTTATGCCGTGTGCTTGCATAATGTGGTGTACATTTCTATAAGCTAGGGAAAATAGTTTTGAAATTTTTTTGCCATAAAAGATAAATATATTTAACTTGATTTATGCATTACACAATGTATACATATACTGAAATGACAAATTACTGTCTATAATTTTTATGTTAACAGTTATAAAAAACTGTATGTTGTATATGTTTTAATTTTTTTAGTAGTGAGGGTACAACTTGTGCCTTATATGTGCTAGGCAGGAGATCCACCACTGATTCCATTCCTGTATGTATGTATGTATGTATGTATGTATGTATGTGCATATATGTATATATACACTCCCATATATTTGGGGATACACATATATGTACATATGTGTTTTTTATTAAAAAGAATGAGAATCGATATCATTGACTCCTTTAAATGAATATTTAAAAAATTTTAACCTAGTTGCATGTACATAGATGTTTCAAGTATTATTTTATTCACTGCTATAAATAAAGTTTTATCTCTTTCAAACAATCAATAAACACTTTTTAGACATCGTACTAGAAGTAATAATGTCTACCTAACAGAAAAAGTGACCAAGTGGGAGAGAAATCTAAGTATCCATACTGTTGTGAAGTCCGTGTTTATGGCTCAGCTGTGGTTTAAAATAAAAGGATATTAATGAGAAACACATCTGTGTTTCTTATTTCTATTTACAGCTATATGATTATTCAGCAATTTTTAGACGCTGATATTTAAGTATTTTACTTCTACGTTTTGAAGTATCAGGAGGTGGAAACTGAGGTCTCATCACAGTTCTTGGCTCTTCTGATATATGATAACTAGAGAGTGCCAGGGCTGGGGAACAACACAGTTGAAGAAGAAATTCCCAAGACAGGACTAAAAAGTCATCATCCACTGGCTTCTGGCTGTGCTGTTGCCACACTCTGTGTCTGAATAGTAAGCAGGAATATACAAGTGACCCAGAATGGAGAGGGTTATGCAGTCTGGGATGCTAGGTTGCAGGAAGTCAAAATAAGTCCCTGGAGAACAGTCTCAGGTGAACTGAAAAAGTATCTTAAATGGTTTTTCTCCAGTAGACAAAGTGTTTCAGAGCAAGAAATAGCCCTGGTTATGTTATTTTGCTTTGTAAAGACATTCAGAGAAAAGCATATAACAGTTCCATTGGTAGAATACTTGTCTAGCACAAACAATGTCCTTGGTTTGATCTCCAAAAATAAATAAACAAGGCATAAACTAACTAGATATTCTTATAATTCTTGAGCTTGGGATATAAGAACAGGAGGATAAGATGTTCAAGTTTATCCTCAACTCTGCAGAGGTTTTGTTTAAAAAAAAAAAACTCAACAAAGACTTTCAGAAGAGTTCCAACGCTAAGATGGAGGATTGCTGTTTTCTGAGTTTTGCATTTATTTTCAGGTCTGTTTTCTTGGTTTTCAACATGCAAACTAAATGACAGTTTAAATGTACAGAAAATAAGATCTTGCATTGAAGCCACAGCTTGGATAAATGTAGCAGTGTCAAGGAGAAGTTACTCTCCTAACTTCAGAGAAAATTAACAGCAATCCTAGGAATATATCCATGACTAACAAACAGTATGATATTCAGAGGTTACCAATTGCTGGACTAATATACAATAACAAAGTAGAGGAGAATGGAATTTGCCAATGCCAGACAGATGAAATACACAGTCAGGAAAATATATTGTCAAAGAAAGGGAAAACTTTCGAAGTATGTTTTGAGCTATAAAGAACTTAGTAAAAATCCAAAATCAATAAAACATCAGGTCAAAGACACGGCACTAAACGCAAATAAAATGAAAGGGGAAATTTCAGAGCTAGTAAAACAAATCAAGTTCAAAGCATCAACATTTATAGCTCTAATAAATAAATTAGAAACAAGATGAGAGCAGAAAGAGAGAAGAAAATATTGAATTTCAGCCCTGGGGGAGAAGTTAGGATGATAAATTCAATAAAGAAATACAAACATAGAGACTTAAGAATTATAGAAGGTGAGCAATTCCCAGGCCAGAGATGATCTCATATAAGGACAATTACTATCGTTGAAGTAGAGAATCTATTTAATCGAAGAGGAAAACTATTTAGAAACATAAAACGCAGAAATACCTACCAAATTTAGACAGATGAAAACACATATACTAGGCAAATTGTAGGTACAAATCCCAGAGTTCTTTAGCTATATAAAGATGGAAAACCTTCCTGTCTTCTGTGGAGCGAGGGGTTGAGGAAACCATAAATATGACCAAGCTCTTCTTAACAGCTTTCAGTGCCATCTGGGAAGTACTTAAAATTCTGAGAGGAAACAAAAATGACCTAAGAATGTTTATTTAGGCAAGTTATCATTTATTCTAGAAATGAGTTTGGCAGACAGTCTTATACAAAAAAGACCCCGTGGATGGGCAATGTCTCCTATAATCTTTTTTTTATTTTTATTTTTTTACCCATTTTAGTATTTTTAAATTACCTAGTTTTGTATGTGTTCATGTTTGTGTATGCATGTGTGCATGCGTGGAAGACAGATGATAACTTTCAGGGTTGGCTCTTTCCTTCCATTATGTATGTTCCAGCAACTGAAGCCTGGTTGTTATGCTTGGCAGCCGGTGTCTTTACTAAACCATTTTACTGGCTTAGGTATGGCTTTTGTTCTTGATATGGCTTTTTAATGTAGTACAAGTAATCAGTAAGGAAGGGGCCAGGAGTAAAAACAGATTTGTAATGAATATGGTAGACAAGATTCTACAATAATTCTAGTACTTTCATAACCTGACTTATGTGCTACATACAATCTCCCTCCATGGGGTGTTGATTGACTGACAACTATAATTCTATATTTACTCCTTGATTAATGTGTTTGCCCACCTTCTATGTTGCTATAGCAAATATCCAAGATGATGAAATAATGTTCCGAAGATTCATTTTGGCTCACAGTTTTAGAGGTATCAGTGCATCATCAGCTGACCCTGTGATGACTGGATCTGTGGTGAGATAAAGAATCTGGAAGAATCTGGTGTGTGTGTGTGTGTGTGTGTGTGTGTGTGTGTGTGTGTAATTCAGAGAGAGAGAGAGAGAGAGAGAGAGAGAGAGAGAGAGAGAGAGTTCAAAATATCACTATCCTCCTTTGAAGCATGTTGCTAGTGACCTCAACAGTCTGTTACTCACATCCTGAAGGCTCCACCTCCTAGCTGTACAACTGTTTGGGAACCAAGGACACAGTCCATTAGATTACTTATCCAAGCTGTAACAGTTTCAAATTAGTGATTTGCTTACACAGGTAATTTGGATCGACTTTATCCCAGTATATGGTTTCAGGCAGATATTCTCTGATTGACTGAATGTACACATGCCATATGTCCTTGGAGAGGAACGCTTTGTCCAACTGCTAGCAAACACATGAGGGACACATGAGTCACTGAGTTCCACCGGTTCTGTGGTAAGATTAGAATGTTCCTGCCTCAAGGTCAATACAGAATTCATTCAATCGATGCTGAATTTTAATCTTCAGAGACTGAGCTGAAGCAAGAGCTGAACAATGCCCGGCCGGCTTCTTGCTCATGGTAAATAGTAACTGTTTGCTAAATATGTTCCAAGTAGTTAAATTTGTTCTAATTTGTTGTAATCATTAGAAGGAAATCAGGAAGTTTGTATGTAGTGCATAGTTGAAATTTGTTCAGATTTCAGGTTCTTTTCCTACAAAGTAACTTTGTGAAGAGACAGATGATATATTAATTTTCCTTACTATAGTAAAAAAAATTATGTCTATAATATATAGAAGCATCATACTATAAAAGATAAATGCTTAAAATAATTATTTAAATAAAATATATATTAGTGTTAAAAAGTGTAAATATACACATAATTGGAATGTAGCTAAATATAAATAGGAAAAAAAGAAAGAATCTAAGTTTAAATGTAAAGAAATATTCAAAACTACCATAATAAGCTTTAGCGAAACAAAATGGCTTAAAATTTTTAGTATTTACGTAATATCATTGTTTGTATGGATGAAATACTGGGGTTTATTATATGTGGGAAAGGTGCTTGAGTTTATTACATATGAATGAACTATTCAGATTTATCATATATGGATGAAGTACTCAGGCTTATTAAATGTAAATGAAGAATATTAAATAAAAGAATGAGCAGATACTGTTTTCTAAGGGAAGATTCACAAAGCCATCAACTGGTCATCTCTTTCACCAAATGCCTTTTACATACATGGGGTATGTTTCAGCATCTCTCAGGATGACATCATGCTTTTAAAGGAAGTAGAAACTGAGGCTGGTACACTGGTTCAAATTTAAATCAAGGCTCTGATTTCAGAATTTTGGTTACTATTCTTCTCTGCTTTTTTACTCCATGAGGAAATTAAAATCACAGTCTCAGACAACTCTGATGCTTGTAAGCCTGTGTACAGAGAAAACTAATTTAATTTTGTGCCCTCTGACAGATTTTTCTTGAGGAGAAGGAGCACCTGCATTCACAGGCATCTGCATATGACACAACATGAGTTTTTATTGGTGTAACCAACAGGAGTAAAGGGCAAGGGGTTACTTACAGGATCAAAGAGATGCCAAAACAACCCAAGACAGCAAACAAAACCAAGTAGCTTGTTTTTCTTTTCTGGGTTGAGTTCATGAGAAAAAAATGAGGAGAATGTTCTTGAAAAATGGTGACTAAGGAATTTTTTTTTTTTAACCGAAGCCTGAACCAGAAGCAGTAAAAGTTGGATATGCAGGTAATGGAGTGAATGGAAGTTGAGTTGAATATACTGCTTTCCCCAATCGATAATGTGTGGACTTTAATGTGTGGTCCAATTTGTAGTGTAGTAAAGAGAGAGAGAGAGAGAGAGAGAGAGAGAGAGAGAGAGAGAGAGAGAGAGAGAGAGAGAGAGAAGCAGACAGAAGCTGAAATGAGCAGAGATTTGAGGATCACGTGTATTACTGAATGTCAATGTAGTATAGTAATAAGAGCGTCTGAATTGCTCTGAGACAAGTCTGATTCAGCGGCAAGTCCTCTTGCTGAAGTGTGGAGCATGCCATTAGAGGAGCAGCAAGGACAAAGTGACATGGTTATTGCACATGGAAGGAAGCCAGAGTGAACGGTGGTGGGAGCCCCAGGGAAATGAGGCAACACGCAGATTTAGATTACAGTGGAAGTAAAATTAACAGGACTGATTTTAGAATTGATGTAAAAATAGGACTCTTAAGTATTAAGCATAATTTCTAGGTTTTTAGAATTGGCGTTACAGGCTAGAAAGTTCTGTCAGATGGGAAGAGGATGACTGAAGGGATGAAATATATATTTAATACCATGTGATTTAAGATGATGGTGATGATGGTGATGATGATGATGTGATTTATAGGTGTGTGGAAAGCAGAGGAAAACTCTCTGAAATGGGTCTCACTGATCTCTTGTATAGAAATGAGCATTTAACTGCACTGTGAACTTAAAGTGCATTTTTACTGTTTGATTTGAAATACATTATAGAGAATTAGTGCTATTAGTTATTTTTTATTATTAGATTATTTTATTTATTTACATTCCAAATGTTGCCCCCTTCCTGGTCTTCCCTCCCTGAGTTCTTCACCTCCTCCCCTCTGCCTCTGAGAGGGTGTTCCCCCACACATCCATACATCTCTACCTCACCCCCCACCAGAATCCCCCTTTCCTGGGGCATCAAGTTTCTACAGGATTAAACAAGCATGTCTTCTCTCACTGAGGCCGGATAAGACATTTCTCTGTTACATATGTGCTGGGGACCATGGAACAGCCCATGTATGCTCCCAGATCTCTGGGAGCTATGAGGGGTCCAAGTTAATTGATACTATTGTTGTTCTTATGGGGTTGCAATCCCCTTCAGCTCCTTCAGCCTTTCCTCTAACTCTTCCAGAGGGGTCCCAGACCTCAATCTAATTGTTGGCTGTGAGAATCTGCATCTGTCTTAGCCGCTGGTAAAGTCTCTCAAAGTACAGCCATGCTAGACTTCTGTCTGCAAGCAGAACATGGCATCAGTAATAGTGTCAGGGTTTGGAGCCTGTACATGTAATGAATCCTAAGTTGGGTGGTCACTGGGTGGCTTTTCTTTCAGTCTCTGCTCCATTTTTGTCCCTGCATTTTCTTTAGACAGGAACAATTCTGGATCAAAAAAATGAAGATGGGTGGGTGGCCCTGTGCCTTAAATGTGGGCCATGTTTATCTACTGGAGGTGGTCTCTTTAGGTGCCATCTTCCACTGCTGGGCACTTCAGCTAACATCATCCCCAATGAGTCCTTGAGATCTTTCATATCCCAGGCCTCTGGGACTTTCTAGAGGTTTCTCCCACCCCACCCCATTCCCACACTGCTGCATATTTCCATTCATTCTCTTGACCTCCTGGGTTTGTCTCCTCTTTCCCCCAGTACCTGATCCTGCTCCCCTTTTCCCCTCCCTCTCCCACCCAGGTCTATCCTTCCCTCTGCCTCCCATGATTATTATTTTGTTCCCCCTCCTTAGTAGGTTTAGACTGTCCACACTTGTCCCTTCCTTCTTGTTAAGCTTCTTGCAGTCCGCGAGTTGTATCATGGGTATTCTGAACTTTTTGGCTAATATCCAGCTATCAGAGAGTACATACCATGCATGTCCTTTTGGATCTGGGTTACCTTACTCAGGATGATATTTTCTAGTTCCATCCATTTGCCTGCAAAATTCATGATTTCTTCATTTTTAATATCTGAGTAGTATTCCATTGTGTAAATGAACCACAGTCTCTGTATCCATTCTTTGGCTGAGGGCCATCTGGGTTGCTTCAAGATTCTGACTATTACAAATAAGGCTGCTATAAACACAGAGGAACACGTGTCCTTGTGGTATGGTGGAGGATCTTTTGGCTGTATGCCCAAGAGTGGTATAGCTGGATCTCCAGGTAGAACTATTTCTATTTTTCTGAGGAAACGCCAGATGGATTTCCAGAGTGGTTGTACCAGTTTGCCCACCAGCAATGGAGTGATCCTCTTTCTCCACATCCTTGCTAGCATGTACTGTCAGTTGAGTTTTTAATCTAAGCCATTCTGATTGGTGTAATGTGAAATCTCAGGGTTGTTTTGATTTGCATCTCTCTGATGACTAAGGATGTTGGACATTTCTTTAAGTACTTCTTGGCTATTTGAGATTTTTCTGTTGAGAATTCTATTTAGCTCTGTACCCCATTATTTTAATTTAGCTATTTGGGTTTTTTTGGAGTCTAACTTCTTGAGTTCTTTGTATATTTTAGATACTAGCCCGCTCTCAGGTGTAGGGTTATTGAAAATCTTTTCCTGTTTTGTCCTATTGACAGTCCTTTGACTTATAGGAACCTTTCAGTTTCATGAGGTCTCATTTGTTAATTGTTGATCTTAGAGCCTGAGCCATTGGTATTCTGTTTCAGAAATATTCTCCTATGCCAATGAGGCTATTTCTCACTTTCTTTCTGTTATATTCAGTGTATCTAGTTTTATGTGGAGGTCCTTGATCCACTTGGAATTGAACACTGAACAGTGTGATAGATATGGATCAATTTGCATTCTTATTCATGCAGACTGCCAGCACCATTTGTTGAAGATGCTTTCTTTTCTTCACTGTATGATTTTTGGCTTCTTTGTCAAAGATCAAATGTTCATAGTTGTGTGGGTTTTTTAAGAATTAAAATTTAATTTAATTTTTAATTAAACCTTATATACTTGTTGCTTTCTTTTTGAAAAGATTCCTAGGTTTATAACAATTTTGTTGGCACTTTTCTCCTTTCATAGGTTGTGTTCTGTATTGGTTGGGTTTGTGTGTCAACGTACACAAGCTAGCGTCATCAGAGAGGGAGGCTCTGCAGCGGAGGAAATGAGAGCCAGCTGTAAAGCATTTTCTCAATTAATGATCAGTGGGAGTGGGCCCAGCCTATTGTGGGTGTGTCATCGTTGGATTTTGGTTTTGGGTTCTATAAGAAAGTGTACAAACCATGAGAAGCAAGCCAGTGAGCAGAAACCCTTCAATGGCCTCTGCATCAGTTCCTGCTTCCTGTCCTGTTTGAGTTCCTGTCCTGACTTCCTTTGATGATGAACAGCAATGTTCCAGTGTAGGCCAAATAAATCCTTTTCTCCTCAACCTGCTTTCTGGTCACAGTGCTTTACTGAAGCAATATAAACACTAAGACGTCTTCTAAAGGATTGCCTATTTGAAGTGAGTTGGTGCATTTGTGCTATAATTGTTCACAATTGTTCATCGTTATCTTTTAACTGCTTATATAATCAGCAGTCACAATCCTTCATTTATTTCAGATAATAAAAATCTGTATCTTCTTTTTTCCTTAGTTGCTTAATTCAAGTTTTTTTGTTGTGGTTAATCTTTTGAAAGAACTGTCAATTGGCCTCATTAATTTTCTTTATGGTTTTCCTCATTTCAATACTATTAATATTAATTTTGCTATAACTTCTATTATTTATTTTCTACTGCTTCATTTATGCTAATTAATTATTTTTTAACTTAGATAATTGATGTCAACACCCTACTCCATGGCTTTTCTCAATGTCAACTAGACTCAGATGTAATTGTCTATCTCTCCTTCTATTTGCATTAGTCTGATATCTCATATCTTTATGCTTTCTCGTTAGGTACAGATGTAGTCATTATTGTTATCTCAGAGAGTTTTCGCCTCTTCTGTCGTGTCACATCACCTTATAATGCACCTTGATCTAAAGTGTAATTTACGTGTGTTTGTGTGTATGTTTGTGTGTGTGTGTGTGTGTGTGTGTGCAAGCAGAGACAGGCGTCATGATGTATTTGTGCTGAGTATAGAATGACTTTCAGGAGTTGGTTCTCTCCTTGTACCACGTGAGTCCTGGGGCTTGCACTCAGGTTGGCAGGCTTGGTAGCAGGTGCCTTTATGTGTTGAGCCATCTTATAGCCCCAACTCCTGGTTGCTTTTGTTAATAGTTAATGTGGTGTACTTTTTAGGTTTCTTTGTCTTTAGTTTATTTGAAGTTATTTGAAGTTTTTTACGTAAAGTGAGGTTTTTTTTTTTTGTAGAGACTGTAGAACCAGATCTTAATTTTCTGTTTTGCAGATTGATTCTCTCTCTTGTATCTGATGTACTAAGAACATTAACATTTGAAGTGATTACTAATATAACTGGAGTCAATTCAAATGTTGTCATTTGTTTTCTGTTTCACTATTTTCCCCTTTACAATCCTCCTATTTTTCTTTCTTTTGGCATAAAGTATTTTATATGGTTATATTTTGACTTGCTTCTTTTTTCTAATAGTTGTGATTCCTTCTACATTTTTAGCTATTGTCTAGAACATATATGTAACTAATTTAAATATACTTTACATGTGAAAGCGTACTATAAGAGAATATTCCTGATCCTTTCCACTTATCTTTAACAATATATTTGTTATACATTTCTCATACTTGTATACAATAATTTTCCAGTGTGGTTCACTGTAGTGTTTTAAAATTATTTAAATATATTAAAATAAGAAAAATAAAGCATTTACTGGCCTTGTATAGACCTTCTTCTATGTTCTTCTTTTCCCAATAGTTCTTATTTATTTGCTTGTTTCATCTTATGCTCCAGGTGTCCTTGTGTTTCTGTTTTTAATGTACATATTTTCATACACATTCCTCATATAGAATCTAGGCTGCAAAGCTCTTACAAATCTAATGAATTATTTACCTACTGTAATTCTGTTAATGCAATGATAAGGTTTTGGGGAGAGAACTTGTTTTATGATCTAAGTGTAAGCATTAGGTTTAGTGGACTACAAGCCCACTTCAACAGAATTTCCTGCTTTCATTGCCTCTTTTCAGTCAGACTGGAAGGGAAGAAGGGCTGCAGATGGACAAATGTCATTTTTCTCAGCGAGTTGGCATCCATGTCAGTATTTTCCTATAATATAGAACACATAAGTTACTGAGAAAGCTCTTGACTGATTTTACAGTGTTTCTTTTTTAGATGACAAAGGTGCAAAGATAGTTTTATTGACTCTTTGCAACTTTCTGGTGGTAAATTTGTAATTGTAAAGTTTCTCCTCATGAAGCTCTTCCTACCTTAAACTCTAAGAGTTGTTAAAAGTAATCATTTCAATTTTACCAGCTTTGTTTTTGTTTCTTTCCAGTGGTTCCTGCCTCAGATAAGCAGCTTTAGGTTTAGATGGTCTTTTTCTCCATATTTTAGGATTATAATTTGCAATGTTCTCTTTGTTCTATAATAAATTCTTGCAAAATTATTCATGTTCAGTTTTCCTGGTTGTGAGGGAGCAATGTTTTCCAAACTCTACATCTGACAGATGAAAGCGGAATTTCTCCTGTGGGTTCATAAAATTGTCAAAAGAGAAACTGAGTAGAGAGAAGTTATAAGGCTTTAGATACTATAATATACATACATATTCTACACACACACACACACACACACACACACAAACATACATGACAAGTGTATATGCCATATATGGATATGTGTATCTGTATATACATTACCATATCTATCTATCTATCTATCTATCTATCTATCTATCTATCTATCTATCTACCTATCTATCTCTATCTATCTATCTATCTATCTATCTATCTATCTATCTATCTATCTATCTATATTATAATGAATAATAAGATAGGGGTAGCTCTTTAGAGACAATATAGCCAAAGACTGTGACATAGTTAAGAAAGGAAAGAGTGATTACATAGTTGAACATGCTTAAAGGTTCTAAAACACCAAGCAAGAAATCCTATAATTAAAATATGGAGAATGAGTATAGATGTGATTGTGTGTGTGTGTGTGTTTGTATTTGTGTTAGAGTTAAAAGCTCTCATGATTAAATTTATTTTCACAATGAAATTTGAACAAACAATATGTATATTTAAGTCTGAATTACTTAGAAAACCTCTAGAGAAAAAAACTACTAAAAGCCTGTTTATTGCTCATAAATCTAACTTGAGAAATAGAGATCAGAAAATACGATAAGCTATATTTATTTGTGTCAATGAAAATGCACACATATAGGATTTCTTGCTTGGTGTTATCTTGGTGTTATCTGCAAGATAACCCTGCAGATTGGAGTAGCTGAATATGATGTCTGTGAGTGAAATTCTCAGGTATACATTTAGAAATTCTCATGTAGATAATTAATAATTTTATAGAATGAGATCATCCTCTGCAAAAACTGGGAGGAGGGCTACAATCTTTCTATGTATCTGAGACTCTTATAAAGCCTAAGATGACTTACCAGTATATACAAAATGTTGTACAACCATACATGACACTGGAGAAATAGCACTGTTTATGTTCCAGGGCATGTTATACTTCCTAGCTGCACCCCCTTCCTGGAGCAGAAACAGTTAAGTGCCTGCACAAAGTTGTCTTTTGAGACTGGAAGCTAATCAGGCATGCTGAGGAGGCAGACCATCGAATCCAAGGTGGTAAGTCTAATTGCTTTTATTTGTGCTGTGTATACTGTGTGCATTCTGTCCCAGGGTAGAGCAGGCTTCAGATGAGGTTTCTCAATTAAAGTGAAACAACTTAGTCTGGCAACTTGAGTTCCATAATGATATTCTGAGGCTCCACTTCTTAGTGTGAAGCTAATGTATCATCATAGAACAGATTCATCATTCATAAACTCCAAATCAAGTCAACATTTCTTTCTAAACCCAGGAGCAACACCTCCTCCAAACTAGCTGTGTGAATGCTACTTCAAGTACAGCAGCATTGTATCTGAAGGTGATAAATCTGAAATGTGTGCACCAAGCAATCTCAACTGATTTCCAAGGTCAACTCTCACCTCAAATGCCCAACTGGAGATTAGAACACAGCATGGCATAATAGGACAGGTATTAGACAGTATGATCAGGTCTCCTGCCTCTGAAGCAGGTTTCCTGAGTAGCGAACAGAATAAGTCTGGCAGTGAAGAAATGAGCACATGTGGTTAAGCCATTAATAATACCATTTTTGAACTTGTATTCTGACTTTTAGAAATAGTTTGAGGGTCTTTCTTTCTTTCTTTCTTTCTTTCTTTCTTTCTCTCTCTCTCTCTTTCTTTCTTTCTTTTTTCTTTTTTTTTGGTGTATGTCTATGGTGAGGCATGACTTTCCCCTTGGGTGGTTCTTTCTTCATATTTTAATATATGTCAGTGTAGTCTCTTTGTGTTTGTACTCTTTTTATGAATTTTTAATAAAAGAAACTTCCCATGAATAGTTGCTAATATTTCCATGACTCCTACTTTCTCATTTTCTTTATTCTTCTCCAAGCATTATGAGTGCTTTATGTTCATGCATAGCTCTTCCTTCAGTATGTAACAGTGAAGAGACACTAACAGAAGGACTATATTTCTAAAGAGATTAAAAAAATCTATACAAGTAATTCCTCCATCTAAAACACAACTCTGACACAAGCTAGATTTTATTTTTCTTTGGATTCACAAGAGATAAAAGCTCTACACAATTCCAAAGAAAGGATTATTAAATTTTTATCAGCTAAAATCAATAGCAGAAGTAACACCAAGAGCCCAGGGTGGGGGAAGGCATGGCTAATCCACTGGGGAAAAGGAAGTCTTTTTATTTGAAGAAATTTGGCTCAGTTGAATTTTACATTTATTTGCTATATAATTAATTATTGCTCTGCAAATATAGCACGGAAAAAAAAAACTGATTTAATACTCGTCTTTCTGACTCTGTGTGGCCAGGGTACTTTGTACCTTAGACATTTATTTTCAGTTTCTTAAAATGTAAAGCAAAACATTCAAATTCAAAATAAGTATTCACTTTTAAGAAAAAGGAAACCTGAAGGGAATATAAGCAGCCACTTGGGTGTTAGATCTTTCTTTCTTACACTCAATTTTCATTAATAAGAGTGGCATATTTATTTAATCAATCCCATCTTATAAAGATACACCTAGAAAAGACAACTTAATACTCCTTTCTATATGTATCTGCAAGTAAGCTTATTAAAAGATATTTTCTTTATAGAAAGTAAAATGTCAACGATCCATAAAGAAGCTGAAATTTCACAATCCTGACAAGTAGTATAAAAAAACAAAGAAGAAAACTTCCACCCTTTACAAAGAGACACGGAAAATATTTCTCCTAGAAACATCTTTAATTTGAAAGCCCTTTGGTGTTTAATAGCATGGCCTTAGTATCAAAGCTTCAGCACAGCATTCACGAACACATTTGTGATGCATTGACCTTTGCTTTACAGCTCCAAGACTTTGTTTGTTAACCAAACTTGTATAATTAAAGGGGTTGAAAATCGCCTATCTATCCAACCTTATTTGGCACTGACTTATTTTTGTGATTTTCTCTATCATGTGTACAATATTGTAGCTTTGGGTTGGACAAATCTGTTTTGAATCAACATATAAGTCCACATATAGAATCCTTTAATCAGTGAGGATACCTGAATAAGAACCCAGGAACTCAAAGGGTGTGTGTAAGGCTAGGTTGTTTATGTTAGATAGAAAAAAAATGTGTACATCATGAAGCACGAATAGACAGAAATATTTATTAACTAATCAACTATAGTGAGAAGTGTTACAAATATGTTTGCTCAAAAGGTCCTCAAATAACTCATTGATCATTTTCTTGCCACCCCTGCCTGGGTTTGGTTGCCACTCTTCTTTCAAGTTTTTTTTCATTTACCCAACTTTATTTATTTATTTATTTATTTATTTATTTATTTATTTATTATTTATTTTGTTTGTGGTGGTGTTTGCCAACATGTATGTACATGCATTCCCCTACATCCCTGGTAGACACAGACACCAGAATAGGACATTGTATTTGTGATCTGGAAATAAAGATGACTATGTGTGAATTTGTGATTACAGGGAGTTAACCTTCTAAGGTTCCCTGCAAGAGCACCAACTGCTACTTCTCCAGTCCACTATTTCGAATTTTCTTTTATTGTAATGTGTTTTACTATAGTTTTAGAAATATCTTAAGTCTGTAAATTATTTTAAATAAAGTATTAGTTCAACACTTATTCTAATTCCTGAGACTAGTGGAGAACAAACACATAAATGCACAGAGGTACAAATTAATAACTACACTAGCACAGGAAATAAGAACCCACATTGCTGCATGCTCCCAATGTGATTTAAGGAAACCATTTGCTTATTATTTTCTCGCATTCCTTTCAAGAATCTATGAATTGGTGCATTGGCATACCATTGACAGAAACAATTTAGAAAGGTTACAAATCAAAAGGCTTAAATTGCTCTGTGAAACCTAACAGGCCATGAGCCACTACTCATGCCCCAGTTCGACAAATCAGGGTTCATGCATCCATTTCAGACATAATACCTTGTAATAAGGATGAACACTGTCTCTTCAACTACCTAATACATAGTTACCCAGGAAACGTATTATATCTTCTTTTATAGCAATTCCAAAGAAGTAGGTGCTATTGTTATCACAGTCTTATAGACTATGAAGCAGAGATTTATAAAGATAACGTAGCTTATTCTAAGTCATGTAGGTTATAAATGTCAAACTGGGATGTGGATGTGGTAGTGCTGCAGTGTACTGTGGCCCATGATTTCAGCACTGTGGTAGTGAACAGTTCCCCATTCTTTCTGGACTCTCCTTAATCAAATACCATAAAGCCCACACAGTTTGAAGCCATGATTTGCTAAGCATGTATTCATCAACTTTCTTAGGGGTAAACTTTAAGTAATGAATGTAAAAGTCTGAGAGTGTCAGTTCCTACTCTGAAGCTCTCTCTCTCATGGAACTCTTTGTAGAACTGAGAATGGGAAATCCAGAATGGGAAATAGCTCATTGACATTTCTTTTTTTGTCTCCTCTTTCTTTGATATCTCAATTATCCTGTTCCTTCACTCAATAAAATCCTAACAAACTCATTACACTTAAGACTTTATCCTATTTTTTGCTCGAGGTAAGGAGAACAAAAAGCTTTTTGATTAAAATATTTTATAGTTTATTCACATATAGAAATATATTGTATACTATAGACAAATAAAATTATGCATATATATATGTATATATAACACATATATAGATGATGCAGATACATAAATTCATGAGTCATCTTGATTAGATTTATACTAACTTTTGAGAAGGAACATTCGAGTCACTTCCTGTCAATAACAGGAAATGTGTTACTAATCATTTTTGAAGAAATACTTAGAAAAATAAACTTAGTTGTTCTTTTGTTGCCATTTTGTCATTAACATGGCTTATTTGAGGCAACTAAAATGATTTTTTTCAAATATAGATGCTTATGTTCTCTGGGAAATTATATTTTTAAAAAATAACAAAGGAAAGGTAGTATAGACATCCATAAGATGTGAACAAATGTTATTTATGTTATAACTTAACTTCATGCTATAAATGAAATGTCAATCTAAAAATCTCTATTAGTGAAAAGAGAATGGAAAGTCAGAGAGAGAATTGGCTTTGATAAAATTTTTATACAGATAATGTGATTACTGTGGTGATTCTTATTCTGTGTTCACTTAGGCCTCACTAAGAAACAAAAGCTTCAAAATAGATACATATTGTGAGAAAGACTCAGGTACAAAATACACGTCTCAACTCCACACTCCCCACAAAAAATACCTACTGTGCACAGTTAGAATCCCCTTCAAACTCTGATATTTTGTATTCTTTAATAATTGGCAACTTTCTAACTACATTCTCCCAGCCCAAACCTTGCCAACACACCTTCTATTTATAAGCTAGCAGCTAGTCTATGAATAGGCTACAATTCCTTCTTTACTTTGAATGATGCCTTTGTTACTTGTTGCTTCACACCTGCTTTATACTTGGTAATACAATCTCTGCACCTCTTTCATGATGTTTTCTCATCTATACCTTAAAAGTATGATTGGCAAATTCTCATCTTAAAAATACTGAGCATTATATAATTTTTTGCCTTTAGAAAATAAATAATAGGCTGCCATAGAAAGAATACTTAATATATAATACAATTTTTTACTTTCTCAATATTTTTATATTCTAGAGAAAAAGATGGTATCTGTCTTACTTTTCCTGTGGCTCTGATAAAATGGCAAGACAAAATCAACTTATGAAAAGAAGCATTTATTTTGGTACAGTTTCAAGGATCAGCCCATTATGGCAGTCATGGTTAGACAGCAGGAGCATGAAGCCACTGGTCACATTGCATCCACAGTCAGGGAGAAGAAATCAATACATGTTTTTGTTTAGCTAGCTTTCTCCATTTTGTGCAGTTTCAGAACCAAGACCAGAAAATGTTGCCACCATTTTTTAGAGTGAGCTTTCCATTTCAATAATTTAATCAAGATAATCCCTTTCAGTCATGCCCCAAACTACTGTAGTTTAAATAATTCCTCATAGGTGATACAGAAGGGTTGGTTACCTACTGTAAGGTTTAAAATCCTGTCAAGGTCACAAACCCAGAGCTTCACAATGTATAATACATTTCCTGATATATTTATGTAAATCATTAAAACACTGTAAACCTTAAAATTCATTATATAACTATAACTGTCTGATTACTCTTATAGGTGCAATTTTTATCTTGAGCTTTTGGATAATAAACACATCTAAACATACATTTGTTGAAAATTTCTGCAATATGTCGAAAGAAGCATAATAACATTAATTAATAAGTACTAAAAAGGATTAATGAAGTACTTATGTATGCTAAACATTGTGATAATTGTTTTATTTATGTCACTTCACTCAAATTCTCATTATTTTTATATTTGAGGAAGCTGAATTTCAGAGAGCAAAATGGCTTGCCTAATTCCACCAAGTAATTAGCAGATAGCTGAAGGGTCTGAGTGGGGTCATAACCCAATGTCTTTAAAGTTCAAAGCCCGCTCTTAACTGCCAATCTAAAGATGAAGGCGATAAGTACTGAAGAAAAAGAATGCATTGATTAGCAAATGACACTTTCTTTGGACTGAAAATAGCTCTATGAGTATAAATCTGAGCTCAAGAATTTTGTCACACTCTAAATATGACTCAATTATTGTTGCGCACAATAACAGATGGGCAGAGAAGCCCAATACTGAGTCCAAATCTGTGTCTCTATAAACAGTCTTTCTGTTTACATAAAGCTACCCCACAGAGCAATTTGTTTCGAAAGTGCATGGCCATGACTATTCACTTTACACCTGACCAGGCAGTGGATTCAGACGAGGTAAATTGGAAGAGCCATGCTCAGAATAGATAATCAGCCAGCAGGAAATTGGTGCTATTAGGTTTAAAAAGTGAAATAACCACTTTGAACTGTAAAAGTCATTTTGGCTGAAATTGCACATACATTTTTATAAGCTTCAAATAAAATTATTAATTTGGAAACTAGAACAATGCTCACTGTTTCTGTATCTGTTTGGATTAACAAAATGTTTTACGTATTTCTTTTTCAAAAATCTTTAATTATAATTGAGTAATCAAAACAGTTTATAATTGCAATGTACAGTGTGATATTTTTGTGCATGGTGCATGGTAAGATGCCTAAATTGTGTGGGTAACATACACAGTCCCTCATAGATGTAGCATTTTTAGGGCAAGATGTGTATGAGAACACTGAAGATTTCTTAGGAATAATTAAGTCTGCAATAGATTATGGTGTTACCATCATGTGTGATTAATATCTTGAAGTGTTTTGATGCAATTGAAACTACCCATATTAATGTCTTTTACCCTTTATTCACATAAAATTAACTTTTCCATTTTCAACATGTGAGTGGCATCATGGCATTTTTGCCTTTTTGTACCTGGCTTATTTTGTTTATTATAAAATCTTTTGGATTTCTCTATGTCATTTTGAATCACAGGGTTTTTTTTCATTTTGGACTAGGATGGGACACTGTAAATGACTCATCTTCTTGTTCTTCTTTTCCACCGATAGACATTTTACTTCATTCCACATACTGACTACTGTGAGTGTAGTGATCTTTTCAAAATAGTACTTTTGTTTCTAGTTGCCACTTGATTTCATATATCAGCAAATGGGAGGGCAGATATCGTTTCAAGAAGTTCCTTTCATTTCTGTTTGCATATGCCCACTAATAAGATTTCTGAATAATATGGAAGCTTTGATTTCATATTTTTGGAAAGTCATTTTTGCTGTTTTCTATAACGATCATACAGCTTAAATTTTCTATTAGTACTGTGTAAATACCCCCTTCTTAAGAATCTCTATTACTTTGTCTCTTTAGCCTTTTTAGTTAAAAAAAATCAAAGCTTTTTCATGAATATTACTTCAAAAAACTAAATGAGATAGAATATATTGAGAAACTATTCAACCTGTTTTGACATTTTTTCTTTCATTTTGAGATGATATGATTCCATTATGTTTCCCTTCTCTTTACTCTCTTCAGAAACCTTCTACATACCCCTCCTCACTCTCTCTCAAATTCATGGCTTCCTTATATTAATTGCTGTTACACATGAACACATATACACAAACACATATGCATACACAGACACACACACAAACACACCCAGTCCAGAATATCAGCTTCTTAGTCTGTAATGTTACTTGTATGTATGTGTATATCTTCAGGGATGACCATTTTGTATTGGATAACCAATTGGCATGCTCCTTCGCGAAGACCGTGCCTCTTGTTTTCAGCGTTTCTTTGTGGCCTGCAGTTCTTTCTGTAGGGTGGGGGCCACCCAGTCATCTACTCATCTATCTTGGCATGTGCATAGTTCTTGTCCTTGTTCATCTTGTAAGGGTGAGTATAACAATGATGAGACCAAGTTTCATAGTGGTGTAAAAAATCAAATTATAGTTAATAATTAACAGTTGATAACTGGTAATATTCAAATCTGTTTGCATACACCTGTTGGCCATTTTAAGCTGGGTGTGGTAGTAATCCCAGCACTTGGGAAGCAGGGGTAAGCAGATCTTTGAGTTCATCCAGCTTGGTCTAATTAAGGAGACCTATTCATTTGGTAATTGATAATCACACTGTTTTGTGCTGTTCAGTTTTGGGAGTTTCTCATCCATTTTTGACATTATTCTTTATCAAATGTGTAGACTACAAATATTTTCCCAGCACCCTATAGGCCTTGAGCTGCAGTGGTCATTTCCTCTGCACTGTAGAGCCCTTTTAGACTGAAACAACCTCACTCGCCTACATTGTTGCCCATACTGTTGGGTTCAGGTCCGAAATATCCTTGCCCACAAATATCAAGGAGCTTCTTCCTGCACTACGCTCTAGCACTTTTACCTTTCCAGAATCACACCATAAAGCTTTTAATCCCTTTGAAGTTGACTTTTATATGTGATGTCACATGAAAGTTTACTTGTCTTCTCTTGCATATGTGGTCATCAACTTTTAGCATTGTGTTTATTAAAGTGATCCTTCTCCCAGTGTTTTCTTGGCATTCTTGTTAATTAAGTGACCAAAATAGTCATATTTATTTCTTGGCTATTTTTCATTCCTAAGCATCAAGCTGTTTTGATTATTACACCTTTCAATATGTTTTGAAATTACCTGCCCACAGCTTTGCTCATTTTTCCTCAAAATAGCTTCGGATATTTGGAGCTTTACTAGGTACAAAAGTATATGAATATGAAGATTTTTCTTTTAATGTTTTCTAATGATTTTCAACAATGCTGGCTAGTTTTTTGTCAACTTCTAGAGTCACCTGAAAAGAGGGAACTTCAATAGAATAATTACCTTCATTAGATATATGTGCTTGTGTGCATTGCCACCCATGGGAAGGTCATCTTGGGAAGTAGAAGAAAAACAGGCTAAATGAGCCACGGGGAACAATCCAAGCAAACAATAATTCTTCTGTTGTTTTTGCTTCAAGGTTCTGCCTTGAGTTTCTGTCTTTGCCTCGGTCAGTGTTGGATTATAACCTATAAAATTAAATAATCCCTTTACTTACCCAGGTTTGATTTGGTCAGGTTTTTTTTTTTTTAATAACACTATCAGAAAGCCAACTATTACAGTGCATTATACTTTTTGGTGTATAGATATTTTTGCTTTCTCAACTGGACCATGCTGCATGAACTCAGAGCTCTGTCTACCCCTGCTTCCCACGTGCTGGAATTATTACCACACCCAGCTAAAATGAGTTTTGTTGTTATTGTTTTTGTTTGTTTGTTTTTTTTACGTTTCTTTTTTGTCCTCATTTTTGAATAGACCTAGAACCTCATACAATGGGAGGAGTTTATAGTCTGTGCGCATGTAGGCTATCCTGTTATTGAAGAAGGCCTAGATATTGCATCTAAGACAGTCCACAGAGGCTATCTTAGAGCCTGAATCCTCTGGTGCTATCCTGCAAGTTGAGTCAATAAACTCCCTGCATTATTGGATTGAGCTGGAGTCTGCATGAATCCTAGAATCACTTTGGACTGGGAACATGTAGACTAGACTGGCTGTGGGGCTAGTCTGCCTGTGACAATCATGAACCCTGAGTGTTTGGGCAGGCTAAAAAGCCTAGATTGTGATTTCTGTCTGATCTGGTGACTGGGACCATGAAGGTCCCAGGTCAATCCTGTGGTGATCTAGAGCCCAGGATCATCAGGGGATCAGTTCAGTCTCTGAATCTACTGGGTATGCCTTGGCCTGATGTCTGTTGGAATTTGAAGATATTGGCCTGAGTTGTGGATTGGCTCTGATACATGAGCATATGAGCTTTAGTATCAGAGCATCTAAGACTGATTTGTATATTAACACAGATCAGTGCATAAGACCTCAGGCATCCTTCTGGAGACTGTGGCTATGAGACTCTGTGGCAGAATACACCTGCCATTGGGACATAACTTAGTGATGCAAATATAGGGTCTATCCTATTTCTAGTGTAGGGACTGTGTCTGCCAGGGCCATCCGGGAGGCATGAGAAATGGTCTGACATTGGCTTTGATCAGACTGATCATATCCTATAAATGCTCTATTGGAATCTGGACTCTGACAACAGGTTACTCCAAGTCAGGCTTGAAGCTAGGGCCAAGGCATGTCCATCTGCTCACATCAGCCGCTAGCCTTATGTATTGGCTTTGATTTCTTACCTGTGCCATGTCATATAGATTTGGAGGATGGATACTGTAGAGCTATAGTTTTGCTATAGTTTGAATATGTCCTCCAATTTTCTTGTATTTTGAGAATGGTCTCTACTGTTGTATGATTTTAAGAATTCCACATGTCATTATGGACAGTGATCTCTGAAGTGATTAAGGTAGCTCCCATGGAATCTTGTGCTAGTTCTCCTATAAGGGAGTCATTTCCTCTTTCTGTCCTTCCTTCTGCTTTCCAGTCTTCCTATGTGACCTCTCCCTCATATAAAACCTTTGCACTGAGGGTATCTGCCATTCCAAACTACGTTCAAACCTAAGGAGCCATTGAATTTTGGACACAGTGACTTCCAAAGCTCTGAATTAAGTACAAGTTCTTTTTCTTGAACCGTTAGGCTGAGCTAATTTGTTGTAGCAATAGGAAACAGAATGATACATGCCAATATGTGAATCTATCCTTACCCTTCTCATTGTGTCTTTCATTATCCTCTGTTACCAGGTAGACCCTGGTGCTTTCTTTAGGTTTGCGAAGATATTTTTAGGCATGGATAGCTGTTGAAATTTATGTCTGTGAAGGGGTGAATGTTGAAAAAAATCTTATTCTGCTGCCTTGCTGACAATACTCTTCCAGATCCAGATTTGTATTTTTAAAGAAAGACATCACTTATTTTCAAAGCCGGGTTTCATTTCCTAGAATTAATGCTACTCTTCCCTATCACTTAAGGGCCGTAGTATTCTCTGAAGACATTATATGTGACTGCAAAGGAAATGACTATGATGATATAAGCTGTGGATTTACTAGAAAGACTAAGTGTTTATTGCGTGCCAAGTTTATTTAAGATACAAATAAAAATATTTAATCTCACAGAACTAATTTTCCATAGAAAGGTGAAGTAAGGTTTTCTCATGTTGTTTTTTAAATATGTATTTTATAGGCCTGTGTATATGTACACATATGAGATTCTATAAGAAAATATTTGTTATGAGTTAGTACTTCTATGGGAAACAAGCTTGGCTATTTATAGGCATAGTGTCCCTAATTAAATGTAACAATATATTTGACAATTAAAATAAACTTGAGAATAATTTTCTTTTTGGAGTGTCTTTCAAAAGTAAGGCATTTTCCCCCTAGCAAAAAGAACATGTGGATTTGAAATCTTCCAAACGCAAGCAATTTTATGAGCTTTTTTTTCAGTGTCTTTTATATGTAACTCATTCACAAACTTTATAAAACGTTATAAAATCAATACACAAAAATAAAAGATTAAACTTTGAATGTTATTTAGATAATTGAAATGAATGACTGGAATCAATCTTTATTTTGAAATGATTCCCTCATTGTCATGTTATTTGAGATGATGAATTTCCTTTATCAGCAAGGTTTAGGTTGTATATGTATACAAGTTGCCATGTTAGCCTAAGACCACTGACTGAATGTCTCTGTAACAACTGATTTTTCTTATTTTAGTTCCTTTAAAATGTTCTTTTATGGTTGCTTAATAGGTCTTTGAGGGTTTGTCTAATCATATATACCCTCTCTCCACCAACCCTTCCCAGATTTAGCCTATGTCTCTTCCCTGTAACTGTGTGTACTCTTTTCCCTGGCCTTTCACTGGATAAACTTATTAGTACACTATTACAGAAATCTTACCCATCTTCTCTCAGCAGCTACCAATTCCAATTGCCAATAGCTCCACTGCCCAGGAGGGTAGAGCTTTATGACCAACCCCTCCCTTCGTGCTGCCATTGGTCGGGTTTGGTTTAATATAGGTATGCTGTGGTTTGTCATAGGCTTTTTGGAAAGAAAATCTGTTCTATATTATAGTTAGAATCAAAATTCATCATTGCTAGAAGTGTTTTCTTTGCTATAAGGTAAATTTATATTGTATATTAGTTACTCTTCTCATTTGTGTGTGTGTGTGTGTGTGTGTGTGTGTGTGTGTGACATATGCCTAACAAAGAGTAACTTAAGGGAGCAAGTTTATTTGTACTCATGTTGCAAAGGGAAAGAGTTCAGTGTTGGACGTAAGGAGTGACAACAGGACAATAAGGCAGCTGTTGGTATTATATCCAGCCACAAAGCAGAGAGCTTTATGGAGCTTGCTTTCTCCTTTTTAGTCATTCCAGGGCCCAAAACGTGCTCAGGGTAAGTCTTCATACCTCACTTATCCCAATCTAGAAAACTCCTCAGAGAAGTTTGTTTTGTAGGAGTCAATAGACCCTTAGGTTAAAAATCAACACCAACCACCAGTATAGATCAGTGCACGGTCATTTATAAATGTCATCTAAGTCCCTTTAATTTGTCAGTCATATATTTTTCAAAATTTCTTTTAAGTACAAATGATCGCTTACCATTGTTCACATCTGTGCCATCTTTGTTTGTGATGATGATGACTGTTTCAAATGTTTTGATTTTATTTTCATAAGTGACACTAAAGCTATGTTGAGAAACATGTAACAATTTCTTGTTGAACTTGGGCCAAATGAAACCTCTAGAATATTTTAATCACATATAGTATCCTGTTCTTACCCAAGTCATATTAATACTTTATATATTTTTATATAAAATTTGATTACTTTGTTTCTTGTTATGTTTTACTTAAACTGTTAAACAATATTTATACTACAGTACATATGTCATAATGTAAAAAAATTACTGATAATTATGCCAAAGATACAAGTTAAATATTTTTCCTCTCTGTTGCTTTTACTTACAGAAGTCATTGAGTATGTTGGATAGCACATGTTTTACTAAATAGCTCATTGTTAGTATCACTATTTTCGAATTTAGGAAAAGTTAATATTGTCTCCATTTTATTTATATGAAACCTAAAACTTAGAATTCGACTGTTTCATGGTTTAATTGTGTGAATTTGACTGTTTCCCTATTTTTTTTTTTTTTTGAGATAGGGTTTCCCTGTATAGCCCTGTCTGTCCTGGAACTAACTCTGTAGACCAGGCTTGCCTCAAACTCAGAAATCCAGCTGACTCTGCCTCCCAAGTGCTGGGATTAACGGTGTGTGCCACCACTGCCTGAAATTTGTTTCATGGTTTAGTTATGTGAATAGTACAATTCTAATTCCAATCCAGGATTACTTTCCTATAAACCTATATAAACTTCCCTTTTATTTATTTTTAAAAATTTATTTATGTATTTATATCCCAAATGCTGCCTCCCCTCTCAGTCCCCACTTACAGAGTTCCTCCCCATCCCTTTTCCCCTTCAGAGAGTGTCTCTCATATCAACTCATCCTGGTGTATCAAGTCTCTGCAGGATTATGCACATCCACTTCCATTGAGGGCAGACAAGGGAGTCCTCTGCTGGACCAGCCCATGTATGCTCTTTGGTTGGTAGCTTACTATCTGGGAGCTCCCAGAAGTCCTGATTAGTTGACTCTGTTGGTCTTCCTGTAGAGTTGTCATTGCCTTCAGGGCCTTCAGTTCTTCCCTTAACTCTTCCACAGGGGTCCCCAACCTCTGTTCAGTATTTGGGCGTCTGTCTCAGTCATCTGCTAGGTAGAGCTTCTGAGAAGAAAGCACAATATAGCATCACTAATAGTGTCAGGAATTCATGCGTGCCCATGGGATAGGTCTCAAGTTGAGTCATTCACTGGTTGACCATTCTTTCAGTCTCTACTCCATCTTTGTCCCTGCATCTCTTTTACACACCAATAACATTGAGCCAAAAGTTTTGTAGGTGGGTTGGTGTCCAAATCCCTTTCCTAAGAGTCCTGTCTGGTTACTGGAAGTGATCTGTTTGGATTCCATTTTTCAACTGTTGGAAATTTCAGCTAAGATCACTTACATTGACTCCTAGGAGCCTCCTCCATCATAGGTCTTTGGGAATTCCAAGAGATTCTCTCCCACTCCACCAAGAGCTGCATATTTCCAATCATTCTCATGGCCCTCTGTGCCTCTTTCTTGTCTCTCCCCATATTTGATTGAACTTCCTTTTTAAAAATACAAAAAATACTTTATATGAAAATTGTGTCTATAAACCAGCAATTTAGAAATTGTCTAAATTGTCTGCTAAATAGTATTGCATAT
The DNA here is from genome assembly GCF_004785775.1 of Grammomys surdaster. Lineage (NCBI taxonomy): Eukaryota > Metazoa > Chordata > Mammalia > Rodentia > Muridae > Grammomys > Grammomys surdaster. Next base: position 1,841,738 of record NW_021604660.1, read on the forward strand.
GAAATATTACTTTTATTTCAGAGAATCATTAGAATATTTGACACATATGTTCTTTAGGCCTAAATACTGGATTATCTTCATGCCCATTTGCCATATCAGTTTTAACTTATTTTCCCTCAGAAATTTCCATTACTGCACCCGTTTGCAGAAAACATAGTGTTTGTCTTAAAAGGTTAAACTATTGTTCTTCTACCCAGTGTAATCTATACTTTATCAATGGATACATTAGTCAAAAGAATCTAAGTCAAGTGATATTTTCCATGTCTACTGATGGTCTAATAGAGTTCAACTAAACTCCTCTAAGGAGCACCACATCAGTCATCCTTGTTCAGAAGGGTCAGAGTGGGTTTTCTGTTCAACCTCTCATAATTAATACAAACTTCAGGTTAACGTTTTACAGGCTAGTCTTTGAGTAACACATGTACAAACACAATGCATAGTGTTAAAAATTTGCTTGTGAAAAGCAACCTGCCGAAAATCAAATGAAATGAATTACTTTCCAGGTAGACTGAGAGAGAGAGAGAGAGAGAGAGAGAGAGAGAGAGAGAGAGAGAGAG
>NW_021604660.1:1842304-1921736 GCF_004785775.1 Grammomys surdaster
GAGAGAGAGAGAGAGAGAGAGAGAGAGAGAGAGAGAGAGAGAGAGAGAGAGAGAGAATCTATTTGTTGTTCCCCAGTCATCATTTTATTAGAAAGGAAAACTACTCCTGCACTTCTTTTCTGGAAGTATTTTGTAACCCAACCATCAAGCAGAGCTGTGCATGTCAGTGGATGTTGAATTTTTGTTGACATTGAAACTGGCATGAATCTTGTCTAAAAAATTCCTTAAAATGAGTATGATTGGTTTGAAGTATCTTTTTATTAACAAGCAACAACCATTTATGGTTAGTGTATTTGTAAAACGAAAACAACAATTCAGTCTCAGAGACCAGAGATCAGCTTTTAAGGGAGGTTCTATGGATCTTGTTTACCACTCTAGTTGGTCATCTGAACCTGGATGAGTGAGGTCTAAAATTGAGGCATACTGAAGTCTCATGCAAAAGCCTACTTTGTTCAAAGCACCAGAACTTATACTATAAGGGTTAAGAAGTCACCCTAGAAAAGTATACAATTACAAAGACAAGCCACACATGGCAAAGATATGTTTTTCTATAGAGACATATGAATAACAACAGTTGAGGTAAACTCATTTGTATGCGCTATACTTGGATACTTGGGATGAAAATGAAACTGCACCCCAAAAGCAATTCTATGTTTTGAAGAAACTGAGGTCACAAGACTAGTGTCTTTTTTTTTCTTGAGTTTATTTACCAACACTCTGAATTCTCACATGACTCCATGTTTGAATGGTGTTCTGGCAGATCACATTTCGTGAAGGAAAGAATGTTAAAGAATTTCTAAGTTAGTTTAAAAATGACTGAAATGTATTTACAGTTATTATACACTACTACAATACCTCCCACCCAGTGTCTTCTTACTAGAGCAACAACTTAAATAATAGAGAACAGAATTTCTTCATCCCATATCATCCAGAAACAGATAAACATCGCCAAGTTCAATATTCTTTGTCATGAAGGTGTTTTTTTTTTAATCAGAAGATCTGTAAACTAAATGATCTACCCATACCCCACCCCATACCTAAAATGCAATATTAAGACAATCAGATTATTATGCCTGAATTAGAAAACTAAATTCAAGATTTGAAAACAATTGGTGCCCAGCAGTCACTGGTCTGAAAATCTAGAATCTATATAATTTTAGTTCTTGACTTTGGCTAGGGATACTTTCTGAGGATAATTCCCTAGGACTCCCGTCTCTGTCCTTGTTCAAAGTAGATCAGTTGTTTGTTTAATGGAGAGGTACATTCAGAGGATGCCCCTTCTGAGGGGATCTGTGAAAAATTTGAGGTCTGAGGTTTTGATAAAAGACTTTTTCCTTGGGATAGTCACCTCAAGAATATTTCGTTATCTGATTGGGGATATAGCCCATTCATAGAGCATTTGCCAAGGGTATTTTGTTACCAGAGGAACCATTTTAATGCATATAGTTTTATTTGGGGGCATAATGATCCCTATTTCCTTTATCTGAGAAAGTTATTTTTGAGTTCTTCTCTCTTCTTTCACATTTTAACAGCAGGGAGAAAGCAAGAGGCCACTGCAATATTCTGTCTGAAAATCTCACAGTTAAATAAATTTCCTGTGTTGTATATTACTGCAGGCAACTGCTGGGGCAAATTCCTGACATTACAGAATAAAGATCTACCATCTTTCAGTTTTCAACAACATTTATTTTCCTTCGCAAAGCTCTCAGTAGTAACCTCATTGAAGCTGTTTTGTCTCTTCTGTTTTGGATACTGATATTGTGGGAAAATGTTTACTGGCTCTCAGTGTTTTCTAGTGAATTCCTTAAAGTCTTATAAGGATCATATAATATGAACAAAGGGATAATTTGACTCAATCCTTTCCTATTTGTGTAAGTATCACGCTGTAGTTGATTACATTACTGGAGCACCCTCCATTCCTATTTGTATCATTTATTTATTCATTTTTATGTTGCCCTACATAAGACTTTGGGCACTGTAATTATTAGAAACAGAGAGAATGGAAACCTTTCATTTGTTATGTCTTTAGATACAGTGTTTTTTTTTTTTTTTTTTTTTTTTTTACTGAATTTAAGTTATTTTTCCTATAGATCTTTATAGAAATAGGTGTCTTTAGGATGCTGTATTCACTGGCTCAGCGACTGTTGTTACCTGTTCAAGACCTATACAAGATAAAGCCAGTCCACATGTCAGGCTGATTAGGGTCTATCTTCTCACTTTGTTGGTATTATTGATTGATTTGTTTCATAAACACACATACATTTTTATATATTAGCTTAGTTTTTATATTAGAACCCATAAGAGCGCCTTGCCAATTTCAGCTTTGTTCTTCATCATGTTAATTTCATGCGACATAAAATTCTATTGAACTTATTTTGTAGGTGAGGATGTTGAGCAAGAGAATTTGAGTAACTTGCCTAAGAGTCATGCAAATAATAAGCATTGAAACTTATATCCCCTGCTTTCCTTATAATAATGATATACTTGCCATTTTATCTTGATAATTATTAGGTAACCAATAACCTTTATTCATACATACATATATATGTGTGTGTGTATGTATTTGTGAAGTGAGTTATGTATATGAAATATAAATCTAGCATAGAACACAGGGAATTTACTAGTATGTCATGTTTTCAAAAATTCCCAGTAATATTGAAGCCAGTGACATTTTCAATTAAACATGGTTTGTCTAACATACTCTAACACTGCAGGAAATGAGTGGTGACTAGCAATTTAATTCTCTTGATCATTTCACTAAATCCTGAAGATTCCTGTTGGGGAAAATTGCACTTTCATCTAGATAGATATGCACATACTATCTAGTCTTTCCAGGAAATATTTTTCTCTCACTAGAAATTCATAAAAGACACCATTTTTATGTGGTATTATATTGGAATTTTTGTTGCTGTTCAATGTATCTGTTTTTAAAAGTAACTTTGAAGAGTTTCAAGGGCTGTCTAAGATCAGTTGAATGTTTGATTAATGCAGCAACAAAATTCAGCCCAGCCAATAGAAATGCATGCTATAAATAACCTGTGGCCACATTATCATTTCATTATGAGTCTAATGAAATATTGTCTTAAGGAGGGAGCCGCTGTTGACAGCAGTGCAAAACAAGACATCAGAGATTCCATTTAAGTGCCGGGGGCGGTGTTATTTACTGCCATCCACTCATGTTACTGCCAGGCTTTTTAAATTTACAAAGAGGGGATATATCTTCTCAGCTCATGACAACTGAAGGAGAAGCCATATTGGTGGAAATAGAATCTAATAAATGACCAAATAAGACTTTGATTTTTCTTCTGTTGAAGTTACATAAAATTGTAAAAGCAGTGCACTATCTATTCCAGAGAAATCAGAATTCAGAAATTCAAAAAACAACCTCTTAGTAGTATTATTTTCAAATCAAATTATACCATCCTTTTCATCATTTTCCTCAACATAGCTTTTAAAATTCAATACCATTAACAAAATCAAATTATCACAAATCAAACTTTCTATTTCTGCATTTCACTTCTACTTAGACACACATGTGCAAGCACCACATAGGTGCTCATACACATGCATGCATGCATCACACACACACACACACACACACACACAAATCTAAGCAGGAAAAGAGCATATGATATTCCTTGGGAATTTCTAATCAGGCTTGATCCTGCTTAGCTTCTAAGATCAGACTGGGTGTATTTGGGTAGTATGACCATAGATTGAAGACTACTCTCTCCCTCTCTTCCTCTATCCTCCTCCCCCTCTCCTTCCCTCTCTTCCTCCTCCCCTTTCTCTATAATCTTTATTAGGTATGCTTCTTAATCCAAATTTATATTTAAGATATTTTACCATATTTGAAAGTGTAGTAATTTCTTCTTAGTTCCATACCTGCTATGTTAAGTAGCCACGTAGACACATTAGTAATTTTTTATGATGGCAGATTACCTGCAGAGCAGTTCAGAATGATAAGATGTCCTGAGGATAAAAGTATATAGTGTGGTGTTACCTGAAAAATTTGTTTGATACAAGATAGTAAAGATTACTTGTACAGAAAGAAGCCATGGTTTGATCTGCACAGGCATAGGAAGTGTTAGATACACCATGTCCATTCAAGCTATCAACTTTAGAGACAGGGTATCAAAGTATCAATTTAAGAGAGGAAATCTGCAAGGTGTAACTGTTGTTTATAGCAGATGTTAGAAACTGAGGTCACTGTGAATCATCTGGAAGAGTTAATGTCCATTTAGCAGAGCTATGTGAAACTTGGCTTGCCTCATAGTCTGACAGTACCTACAGAAAACTCTGACTCCAGGGGACTCAGATGGCAGTTAAATTCTGGGACCAAGCTTGGGGAAAAATATAGGGGGGGCACAGTGGTGGAGTCCGAGAGAGGCTTCCACGCTACAGTGGGTACCACATGCAGGAGGAACGTCTATGGTTCCAGCGGCCTGAGGCTGGCAGGTCCCAATGACGCGAGGAAGTCCTTGGTTCCAAAAAGGTTTATTGTCATGGCGGATGGTGGATGAATCTGGAAGTACCCCCGTAAAACTCAGGCCAGTGCCAAGTTAAATACGGAGGGAGAAAGGGGGAGGATTGGGGGAGGATCTGGGTAGGCATGCTTAATTTGCTCTGCCCTCTGGCCTCCATTATTATGTAAATCCCTAGGGCTTGAGGCCTCTAGTCAAGCCTTTTACCTGTGCACTTTGGGAGGGGCTGTCTGGCCTACTGTGACTGAACAATGTAATTCTATGGAGACTAGACTGCTTTTCAGGATCCTGGGTTCTGGGGGCATGCTGAACACCTGCTGGTTCTCACACAGAGTCTCGGAGTTCTAGGCAACTGCCCAGCCATGAACCAGAATACCCTTATGCAGTCCCACACCAAGCATTTTCTCTTCAGCTACCAGACTAGCTGAGAACAGTGGTTCTCTAGGCATCAATGGGAGGGCTTGTTAATACAGGCAGTAACTACACTCTCTGAGTTTCTGATTCAGTAGGCCTAGGGATGGAAGGCTGAGAAATTACACATCTAACAATGTCACAGATATTACTGGACTGAGCTAACACTTGAACAGCACTAGATTAATTTTTTTAATATGCTTTTCAATAGACCCACTTCTGAAAGTTCAAAATTTATTTTCACATATTTCTATATAGTAACAGACTGTTTTGCTTTGAACAAGAAATATCTTCCATGTGTATTTTAGCACTTGGTCCACAATTGTTAGCGTTGCTTAGATAGGTTATGAAACTTTAGATTGTGGGTCCTTGCTGGAGGAAGCATATCACTGGGTGTGGGTTTGGGAAGTTCATAGCCTTGTTTCTCTTGCAGTTTGTTCTGGTTGGTTTTGCATCAGTAGGGATTAAACCCAGGGTTGTGCACAGACAAATATTTTACCACTGAGCTTCATGAAGCAGTCAATGAGGAGGGAGTGTGGAGGGGGAGGAGACTCTGTCTTGTGAGAGATTAAGGTTGCTTTCACTGGCTCATACTAATGTAGATTTCTTATACAGCCACAAAATATCAGCCTAGGGATTATGCTACCCATAATGGACTGTTTCCTCTCACATCAATTATCAATCAAGATAATCCCTCTTCGAGGAAACCACTGGTCATTTTGATTGGTGTTATTTTTTAATTGTTGTTTTACCCTTCCCAGAATGGCAAGTTGACAATAAAGATTATCCAGTGCAGTCCATTGAGTGGTCACAGCTTAATAAAGTTGGTACCAGGATATTAGAGTATTGCTGTGATGGATGTGACCACAGTTTTTTGATTTTTAAAGAAAACTGTGAAAACAATTGGATATTTGCGTTGGAAAATCTAATGAATGCCCAAAGCTTAAAGGTCTCTGCAAGGAAAAGTCTAAAAAATTAGAATATCAAGAGAAATGCAAACAACTGAGGCCTGACTTCCGAAGTTTCAGAGAAGATCAAAGAATTATGAACTGGACTAAGAGCTTTTCATGTGCTATTTATGATTGTGATTATGCTGATTATGATTGTGTGGTTGCTACTGATCATTGGGGCTGAAGAATAGAAGACAAGCATCACCATTGTAAAGTCTCTGTGCATTGTGAAGATAATGTGTACTGGTGACCTGGTGTTAAGGGATCATCTTCAATTAATATTATATCAATATCTTTGAGGTGGAATACTATGAGGTGTCTTTTTTATTAATTCTGGTATACAGAAACTACGATTCAAGCAGGCCAAGGGCTCATCTTTAGCTAGAAGAAAAGGCAGACAGTATTTAAGAGTCTCTCACACAGTACTGGTTTTAAAGACATCCAGGCTGAAAGATTAAGGGAGGCATGGAGAATTGTTGACACCTGGCACCACGTAGCAGAGACAGAGTCCCTAAAGAGAGACTGGGAGAGGCCATTGTTGAAGATATCTCAGTTTCAGTGGATGCCTCAGTATATTAGAGATGCCAGTTCCAAAGGATGTTTGCCGAGGACTGTAGTTGATGTGAAATGGAGCTGGTCTGAGATAAGCTTTGTATGCTGAGGGCAGCCATGCTAGAGAAATGTAGCCAATCAAGGGCTATTGACTGCCTGTTGACTGAAAGATTTATATTTAAACAATTAGATGTTTTTTTGATTGAGAGTGATTGTTTTATGACTTGGTTCTTCCATTCTGGAGTAAGAAAATATCACATTTTTAAAAAAAATAAAAAATAAACAGTAGATCGTAGTTTAAAGAATGAATTTTCAAAGAAACCTTTAACTTCTACAATGTTGAAAATTTAAAGACTGTAGTACTATTTAAGGTTAGACTGTGTTATATTAACATGAAATCTTAGGGACAAGAAAAATGAGATCTTAAAGACAAGAAAAGACAGGTTATAGCTTAAAAGTCATATGCTTTTGAATCAAGCTGACACAGGTGCATTGTGTTCATTAGTTTTTATTGTCAACATAACACAACCTAGATTTCACCTGAGAACAAATCTCAGTTGAGGAATTGCCTCGATCAGGTTTGCCTGTAGTCTTGCATCTGATGGTTGCCTTGATTGATGATCAGTATGAGTGGTAACTGCTTGAATTCTCATGTTAATTATATTACCCAAAAATCTGTTTGCAGTGTCCCATAGGTAAGACTGAGGAAACCCTACTCCCAGTTGGTTTTGATTGGTAAATAAAGTTGCCAGAGGCCAATTGCTGGGCAGGGAGACAGAGGTGGTACTTTTAGGATTCCCAGGCAAGAGACTGAGGAAGGAGCAGGAAGTGGATTAGCCACTATGTTGGGAAGGAAGAGACACCAGGCCTCAGAGGTGTAGAAAAAAGAGATAGTTGTCATGTAGGTGGCGGGGAACACAGCCAAGGGGACTGCAGGTCTGGGTCTGGGGCAGCAAAGATGGAGTATAGATTTTATTAAGTAATAACTTGGGAATATTGGAGGGGAGGGTACATCAGCCATGTGGAGTTTAGAAAGCAGCCCAATCATTGCGCTGTTTAAGGCATATTGAAATATAAAGGATGTGTGTGTGTGTGTGTGTGTGTCTTTGTGTCTTTGTGTCTTTCATTTGGGAACCCAGAACATTGGGGCAGGTAGTGATGAGCACTGTCACCACCACTTGGGTCAATTTGAGTGGCAATAATTGGATATTGCTACACTGAGTGAACCCAGACCATTGAAGGCAATACCATTTCTAGGCTGATGTGCCTGGGATGTATAAGAAAGCTAGCTGAGCATGTGTGAATGAGCAAGTCAGCAAACAAGCATTCCTCCATGCTCTCTACTTTATTATCTGTCTGAAGTTTCCTGCTTGAGTTCCTATCTTGACTTCTCTCAGAGATGGAATGTTACCTAGAAATATAAGCTGAAACAAAACCTTTGTCCCTGTGCTGCTTTTGGTGAGAATGTTTTATCATCCCAACACAACCCAATCAAGCACACACATGCATGCAATGTGTGCCTTGATAAATTTATTTAAAGATCATGTCACTGCAGTCTTGGTAAGATTAATAAATTCTATATACCAACTCATTGATTTACTTAGAATCTTAACATTTTTCATGAGTGATTTGCATTAAAAGACGTCAATGCTTTTAGGCCCAAGTTCTATAAATTATGATAATATTTAGTGTTAGACAATGAGGGTGCTTAGAGCATGTCTATTTAACAAAATACTTTCAAATAACTAATGATGCACTATTATTGTAAGCACTAAGATGAAATCACATAGCACATGGATAGAGCATAACAGACATCCAAACAGTATTAACTAAGTTCTCAAAAATACTAGTCAAGGCGAAGATGCATCCTCTTCCCTTGCTCAGCTAGTCTGTGTGATGACAACTTCTCACACCACATATCTGCAGCTTCTGCTGCATGACTGGGCTGGTGACTACTTTGTTATCTTAGCAGATTTAACCTGTGGGATTTTGGTTTATTGGTGTTTTTCATACCTGATATCTGGAGAATGCTTCATCTGCTTTTTCTTTTCTAGTACGTTTTGTTATATTTTATTATCTTCAGATCTGTCTCATTGCTTGTGGGTAGGGATATGCCATTGTTTGACTACTGTCCTATTGATTAATGTTCATATTGAATCCACATGTGTTAATAAAAAGCAATACAATTATAAAATGTTGTAATATATTTGCTTGATTGCTTATATTCATGGACTACATTCTTTGAGCTAGAATTCCTGATTCAAAGATGAAGACACTTTTCAGAATTTCATATGTAGCAAGAAAATATTTTCATGAGAGGTAGCAACAATTTATTTTTGCACCCAACTTTTAGCTTCTTTTCCCTCACATTTGTACAAATTCTGTATATTAAAAAAGAAACCTCAAAGTTTGCCAATTAGGTTAAAGTCACAAAAAGTGGCACAAAAAGTATTTTGTATATTTCTAGACTCATGAGAGAAAATGGATATAATTTGTCTATTCAGTATTTTCAATACTACATATTACTTAGGCTTGTTTATATGGGAACAGAATCCATGTATATAGCATGAAGTAAGTATGAGGCATTATATGTATGACATGTTACCAATGATGACATATATGGCATAAATCTTGAATACCATAAGAATTCAGCAAGGCAAAGACATCATGGCTAAATTTGTTCAGTGACAGATTATGGTAATCATAATGAGAAGTAAGAATAACGGTAAGAGGAGGCCAGAACAACATGTCTAGTGCTAGGTATGACCAGGCCTGCATGGTAGACACCACAGAGGTCTGGTATTTCCTTCATTTCCTAGAGAAACGTGGTCATTTTCCTATGAAGTTTTCTGACGATGATAAAGGAGCAGTCTCACTGATTCCTTAATTGACTTTCAAAACTTCAGTATTTACATTTGTGTGCCTGACATTTCATTAATTCGTATAAGTGCAGGAGAGAAGTGTTGGAATCTGCCACCAACTATAAATGAGAGCTTAGGTGACAGGCAGCCAACACACATCCTTCACGATTCAGCCCCAAGCTGTGGTTGCTATGTCTCAGAAGCAGCTGTAACACCTCTGTTCTGATGAGTATCTAAAGCAAACAACAGCAAAAACTTGAGATTCCCATGTGTGCAGAAACATAACCATAAGCAGTACTGAATGCAAGAAGCATATTTGGATCAAGAGTTTGGAAATTATACCTGGGGGGTCACTAGTTCTGAGGGATGCCTGAAAACAAAGAGATCAGAACTTGGAAAACAAGCTTGGTGTGAAATGCCCAGAGAGAAAGGCATAAAGACATCTCTTTCCTCAGGCTCCAAACAAATCAGCCAAGAAACATCCTGAATCATAAAAAGGACAGATGCTCTGAGCTCTAGAAAAAAAGATACACATGAATAAGGATTGTAGCTCCCATAACCAAATTCTCCATCTTGCAAACAACTGTTTCTGTTGAAGAAAGAGGAATGTAGTTTGCTGGCTTGGGAGAATGTTTAAATAAGTGGTTCTCAACCTTCCTAATGCTGAAACCCTTTAATATAGTTCCTTATAGTGTGGGTTTCGTCGGTGCTTCATAATGGTAATTTTGCTACTGTTATGAATCTTACCGTAAATATTTTTAGAGGTGAGAGGTTTGTGAAAAGAGTTGTGACCTACATGTTGAGAGCCCTAGCTCAAATAGACTCTTTTATTCACAAATTGGATATACACATACTATATAATATATCTACTGGCATTTTTCTCATGATATATTTGTATATTGAGAAGACCATGATTAATCAGTAATGGAAGTAATTGTTTCCCTTGCTATTTAGTATATTAGTTCTCTTGCTCTCTTTGAGGGTTATAAACTACCTTATTTCAAGGGTGAATCAACATGTACCTGTTCCTGTTGCATGAATAGCTGTTGTGAAAGAGAATCCCTTAAATATTCTAAAAACCCCAAAGAAACCTCTAGTTGAATGTTATTCCTTTAGTTTAGAACTCTACTAATGTTGTCAAAGGGAAGATCAACTTAATATGTTTTCATCCACAAGCTTCTGGGTCAGGGATGCTTCTTACTGTAGACGAGAGAAATAAGAAATCTTTAGGCAAAATGACAATGTGTCAAACTAGATCCAAGTATCAGAAAATAAAAAGGCTGGGTGAGGAACATTGTTCAGTGGTAAAGCACTTGCCTAGCATTAGGAAGGCTAATCTCTAACAACAACAACAACAACACCACTACACACACACACACACACACACACACACACACACAAACACACACACTGTAATTCATTCTTTAACAACACTGGACACCTTGTGTTTAAAGTGTATCAGAAAAGATAAAACAGAAAAAAAAATGGACACATACTTTACCTCAAAGTTACTACTTGTGAAAATTCAAGCTTAGTAGCAATTGAAAGATCTAAACCATTGACATGAGAAAGCTATTACATTATTTATTCTTTGAACAAATGAAAATGAAAAAAAAAACCTGATGAAAAAGATGTGAAGTTCTTGTTTAAAGAGAACAGAACCTGTTAGGCCTACAACAAAGTCACCCACTTAGGTTTCTTGACTCATAGTCCCCCAGAAGTCTAACTAATATTTTTCATGGACACTGGGATTAGTCTGCATATAGGAGGCAAGCAGAGGCCAGAGATGGTGGCATTCCTGAGTCTTGTCCTGTTCTGACCTTGCTAGATATAGTGATGACATGGCACTAGGTAAGAGATAACCTGCCTAATGTGTTCCATCTATCAAGTGGTGTAATAATGCCTCCTGTAGTTTTGCAGGATACATTGGCAAACACTAGATAAAGAATTTAGGCATGATTTATCAGGGAGCAATTGCTTAATGATATGTCATAATTATTCTTGCCATTCTAGGCAACTACTCTTCTTATTCCAACTGTAGGCTCATGAATATAAATGAGTGAATATAAATAGTCATTTTGTTACAAAATCTATGACCAAATTTCCTTCTTACACAGATTAGAAAACAGAGTTCTTCAGTATTGGAATTGCAGATAACCTTCAACTGATTCTTAATCACCCAGGAGAAGCCAGCCCCTCATCCATACTTTTAACAAATCCCTTTCAATGAATTCCTTTTTCTACCTATAATTTTGTTGGATTAGATACATGACTCCCACTTTCCTTCTCTTTAACAAGAAAGGGGTCTGTTTCATGTTTGGCCACTTAGTCAGAATTATTAAGAGATTAACAATCAGACATTGTTACTTGTAGCATTCTTATAAACTTGGTCTCTTTCTAGAAGAAGCCATTTGTTCAAAGGAGGTGTAAGGAGGTATTTTTTTTTTTTTTTTTACAAATGCCTTAATTGATTACTCACTGAAACCATTGTTTACCCTTAAAAGTGTGTACTAAGGTGGAATCAAGTCACTTTCCACCTATTTCTACACGCTTAGTGGGATGTAGTCTAGAATGTGTGTTGGATTGCCTTTTAATGCCTCCATCCCTCAGAACAACAAGAAAGTGTAGCTGTCCCATGGTCTTCCTTTCAGTGCTGCTTTCCTATCCTCTCTGTTTCTTTCCTCCAGGATCTCACTGTTTCAATTTCTGTCCCTTTAATGATCATTTTCACTAGCGAAAATTTGTCGCACCATGACAGTTGTTCTGAAGGTACAGTAAGTACTCTGGTCCAAGCCAGTGAGGCATGAAGCTCTTGGCAAGTAAGTCTTTAGGCTTCCTCCTATTCACACTGTGTAGCTAGTTACGGCTTCTTTTCTATTAGAGCTGTGAGCCACACTGAACTTCAGGAAAACTAACAATAACGTGTGATGTTTTTTAAACTGTTTTCACCCTTTTGGAAAAGATGAATATAGCAAAATAACATATTAATCAATATGAGGTCTTATTTCTCTTTAATTTTCTAATATCCCTTCTTAAAGCAGATGTAGTTTCAGACTTGTGTTATTTTGTGCATGGTGTGTCTTCCCAAACCTTCTTTGTAAACCGTTTCAAATCATTTGAACTGTAATTCAAAAAAAAAGTTCATGTAGGAAAACTTTCCCATGTTTGTTGTTTATTCCACAGATATTTTTATAGCATTTTGGGATTTTTAAATGAAGGGATCTAACATTCTGCATGGTAGTTATTTATTCATTTACTTACTTCAAGTAGATTGGAAGGGAATTTCTACCTCTTTAACAGTACATGGCTTTGAGTGAGTACTCAGCTATTCCTTTTTATAAAATAATAACAACGTCAATGAAGATAACCCTGGCTTTATTGTTAAACAATTATTTTCATTTTAAAATATTTTCTTTAAGAAATCAGTATTAAACATCTTTATATACAGATATCTGGAGTAATGCAGAGAAATTTGGAAAAATACTTACTATTTTCTTGGAGATAACGGCAAAAATTTTAATCTTGATTTACCAAAACTCTATAAAAGTAGAACCTCCATGCTTAGCTTTAAGTCTTTATTTTGATTTGTGTTTATGTGGGGCCTTAGTTCCCCACTGGAGTCTATTCATCTGTTAACCAGGTGATGCAACGTTATATTTTAAATAACATGTTCAAATTATCTGAACATCAATGAATCAATTTTTCCAGGTGAAGACACAATTTTCATTCTAGTCAATATTTAGATAGGTCAAAGAGCTTGTTTAAAAAAATATGAAATCTCTCTCTTGAAATTACAGTCATGTTATTTATAAATTTTTTATTCTCTAGTTCATATAATATATATGGATCATTCAGGGGGAAAAACACTAACTTCAGAGAGAAAACATCCATCTCCTCAACTATTCCTAAACCTCCCCTGTGAAGAGAATTTTAATTCTGTAGGCATTTTTAGTATTCTGGGACAACTTCAAATCATGACATTTTTAGATTAATATGTCCTGATTGGCTTCTATTTTCACATTAATAATTTTCATTAATTGTGGTTTAATGGTTTAATGTTCATGAAGGCAGACTTCTTTCTCACACGTGGTTGTTATCCAAGGCCTTTGCTTGCCAGCTCTTTCACAGGTTGCCTGGGCTGCAGAGATTCCTCATGTAGTGCCTTGGCACCCTTCCTATTAGCCACTCCAACTGGGCGAGTCATCTCATAATCTCAAAGTAGTTTGAATTTGCATTTCCCAGATGGCTTGGAACGTTAAACAACAACAACAACAGCAACAAAAATTAATTATCTATTTGTAACTTTTCTTCTGGGAATTCTGTTTTTTTCCATGGCTCATTTTTTGAATTTTTTTTTGTTGTTGTTTGTTTTTGTTTTGATATTTAGGTTTTTGAGTTCTTTCTACAGTCTAGATATTAACCCCTTGTCAGGTTTCTATCTGGCAATTATTTTTCCCACTTAGAAGTCTCTCTTCTTCACTAGAATATGCTGTGCTTTGCTATACAGCAGCCTTTTGGTTCCATGAGGTTCCATTTGCCAGTTGTTGGTTTTAAGGCCTGTGCTGATAGAAGCTCTATTCCTGAAGTCCTCACCTGTGCCATATATATATATATATATATATATATGGGATGAAATGTAAGAATTTTCATTCTTTTATGTGTTATCCTGTTAGACTATAAACATTTAACAAAGGTGATTATTATTATTGTTGTCATTATTGTTAAAAGTAGGTGTCTGTAGGAATACGCGTTTACATCTGGGTTCTCGGTCCTGTTCCATTAATCATTGTATCTGTTTTTATGCTAGTACCTGACTCCTTTTTTTTAATTACTATAAATCTGTAGCATTACTTGAAATCAGAGATGCTTATAACCCCAAGTAGTGTTTTTGTTGTTCCAGATTGTTTTGGCTAGTCTGTCTCTTGCTTTTCCATATAAATTTTGAGATAATTTTCAATTTAGGTGAAAAATTGCCCTGGAATCTTAATAGGGATTCTATTGAAGCTGTTAGAATGGATATTTTCACAATATATATTTCACAGTATGAATTCATGAACACGCAAATGTAGCTTTTATTTTTTACTTACTTCTTAGTTTCTTGATTCTTCATGGGTTCTTCTCCTAAGTGTGTCTTAGCAATATCTTCTCTGGCTCAGTTCAGCTTCTCCTGGCTTAGTTGGCACCAACTGTCTACTCTAATCCTACTCTCTGACCCTACCCTTCTGTCTCCTAGATCATCCCCCTGCTATATTCCAATCCTATTCCCCAGCATACAGCTTCTGTTGTTTTTTTATATCATCTCTACTTCCCAGAATTCCAAGAGGCATAGAATTCTTTAAAGGTCCAGGCACACAAAGTGTGCTACATGTACAGTCTTTCTGTTTGGTATCTCTTTCAATTTCTTTCTTCATTACTGAACAATGCCTTTTCTAGATACCACAAGCTAAAAAATAAAAATTTTAGTGTCAGGTACGGATTACTTCTTTAACTGTTAGTCAATAGAGATTTTATAGACTTTCTCCCAAATAATAAAGATATGCCTATTGCACTTGTTCACCCTCCAGAACTTACTGGTCACCTCCTACTGCTAGACAAGAACACATACTACTTGAATAACAAAACATGGAGAATGCAAGCTGGTACTGACTTGGAAGCATCATCCCAATTGGCTAACTTTCTCAGTGCTGGAAGTTGCTGTGTGTTCTACTCTGGGGGAAAGGAATCAACAATCTTATATAGCCTTGAGCCCTGGAGGTTACAATAACAAATGTGTAGTGGTGGCCTTATTGTTAGGATAGTCAACTACTTTCTGTTTGGATTTAAATGAGGCAGAACTCATGCATGATACTTTTAACTTTGTATAACTACCCATCTCATTCTCACTATGTACGCTTTTATGAGAAAGAAATACAATGAGTGCCTATGACATTGCTTCCTGAACTAACTGTCACACCCTAAGCCTGCCACTCACAGGTTCCCTCTTCACTTTAGACTTCAACACACCAAGACCAAATCTATACCACACAAAGTACACCCAAACATAACAGTAAGAGAGATGTTTACAATTCCCAAACTAGCATATGAGCTCTTCCTGTTTTTATAGTAGCAAAACAGCCTTCAGGTTTTAATTAGAACATTAATTTTGTAACTTTTTGACTGGCTATCCTCCAATATTCTGTAAAACAATTCTTTATAGTAGATTCTTTACACACACACACACACACACACACACAAACACACACACACACCACCCCTATGTAGACATGGTCTTATTTGCTTTGTTTCTCTTGGGGGGTTAGATAACATACTTGACATTTTATATATGTTAGTTTATTATTTAAACCTCAAGTCTATTTCCTGGAATGAAAATACAATGGACGGTGGATTAGATCAGAGAATACTCCATAGCATATTATTTAACAAGTACTTCCTTATAAAGAACATTTCACAATATTTAAGTAAAAATGATCTCTCCAATAAAATATTTTCAAAGTTTGGATTCCACATTTACATTCACATTTATAGCATGATAGTAAGAACCCATGTCCTTTTATTTTTCCATGTGTCTATCTCTTACTTTGCACCATAAAGAGCTCAACTACAGGGCTGGAGAGATGGTTCAGCCATTAAAGAGTAGTGACTGCTCTTCCATAGGTTCTGAGTTCAATTCCCAGTAACCACATGGTGGCTTGCAACCAGACGTATAAAGGGATCTGGTGCCCTCTTCCGGCATACTGATAGAACTTATATATACAAAATAAAATAAATAAACTACATGAATGTCTCTTTTCCACTCTGATCACATTCTGACTCTCTTCTCTTCAAGGAAAGCCTTCCTTACAGACAGAAGAATCCTGGGCCAGAGAAGGACGTTTTGTTTGCTGAGTAGGGTAGCACTCTAGTTTTCTTGGAATACTTGGGACTTCAGAGATTAATAAACACCTTGAAGAAGGAAATAAGAGTGTTTTCCTGTTTAAATTGTAAACTCATAGCAAAGAGGAAAGAGATTCTCTTAAAACCAAATTGAGATGGATTGACAGGATCTAGAATTACCATAGGAACTAATCTCTGGCATGTTTTGGAGTAATCATATAGATTCGTGTTATTGAGGAGGGAAGACCTATCCTAAATATAGGTGGTACTCATTTCTGAACTACAGTCTTGGATTTCACATACAGGAGAATGTTGACTAAGCACCAGCATTTCTCTCTCCCCCTCCCCCTCCTCCTTCCCCTCCCCCTCCCTCTCTCTCCCTCTCTCTGTCTCACTCTCTCCCTATCTCTCTCACTGTCTCTCTCTCTCTCTCTCTCTCTCTCTCTCTCTCTCTCTCTCTCTCTCTCTCTCTCTCTCTCTCTCCTCCTTCCCTCCCTCCCTCATCCCCACTCTCTGCCCTTTGACTTTGGCTGCAATGTAACCAGCTACTTCCTGCTTCCAGTGCCAAGCTACACCTTCTCTGACATGTTGCAAATTGATCCTTGGGATGGAAACCAAAATAATTTCTTCCTTCCTTTTGTAAGTTGCACTTGTCAGATATTTTATTACAGCAGTGCAAAAGTAACTGATGCATTTGGCATATTAAAATCATGGAAATGAAGGAAATAGATTTTCATGAGTGAGGAGATTTACCTTTGTTAATTCTTTTGTATGATGTTTAAAGTAGGAGCTAGATTTTTATGATATGGTAAGAACTTCAATCTGATGTTCTTTTACTAAAAAATAGTAAGGGCCAAATTTAGAAAAGAGGCAAGAAAATCAAGTCAAGAAAGATATTCATTAGGCGAATAAATCTCTCAGAAATCTAAATTACTGAATCATGTGAATTTTAGTAGTTTTTAATAGCATGTCAAAAAAAAAACACCCCATATATCTTTCTAGGTCAAGTACTACTTTTATGATGTGACATATTACTTTGCAAAGAATCATGGTCTTAAATTTAAGTTTTATGCATAATTCTTAGACTAATGTATTTTTTTAAACTGTCTTCCACCTTGGGGCTGAGGAAATGGCTCAGGACATAGAGTGCTTGGTGAGTATGCATGAAGGCCTGAGTTCAGATTACCCAGAATCCACATAGAACCTAAGCACAATAATGCATATCTGTAACCCCAACTTTTGGGTTAGAAAATGCATGATGTGGATATAACTAGCCTCCACATTTGCATGCATGGATGGTCTCATGTTCATATCCATGCATAACACACACACACACACATGCATAACACACACACACACACACACACACACCACAGCCTTTCCATTCACGAATACTTTAAGTTAGAAAATAAATTAAAAATGATTCTGTCTCACCTTTCTCTTTTTTTATGACGTAAAAAATAATATGGCAAGGAAATCATTACACTGTTCTGCTTCTTAGTAATCAAAAACATGTAAAGAGAATTTTTCAAAGGATACATTGTCTTTTACAGTACAATCAAAGCATTTGGATACATTGTCTTTTACAGTGCAATCAAAGCATTTATCAGCTTACCTAATAGTTTACTTTTAGCTTTCAGGTCACATATGAACTACCGAAGTTGCAGATTCATATCTTAAATAATAATCCCCATTAATTATTGCAATTACAGCATATAGTCATCTACTCTTGTCTCCCCACTCCTTTTGCATGTGTTTTAATTACCTATCAAAGCCAGTCTTCCATTAACATAGCTACATTTTAGTATGAAAGGTGTTTGCAAAGAGATAAATTGTGAGAAAAGCTGAGGCAGAGTCTGGAAGCTTTCCACATGGTGGGTCCCACAAACAGGAGAAAGGTTTGAAGTTTCTAAAGCTGGAAGCTTGTCGGCAGGCCCCAAAGAGAGAAGAAAGTCCTTGGTTCCAAAAAGGGTCTATTTTCATGGGGGATGGTAGATGGATCTGGACGTACCCCCGTGAAACTCAGTGCAGACCTGAGTTAAGTAGGGAGGGAGAAAGGGGGAGAGCCTCAGGAAGAATGCTTAATTGGCTCCACCCTCTGGCCTTCATTAGTATGTAAATCTCTCTAGGGCCTGAGGCCTGTAGTCACACCTTCTACCTGTGCATTTTGGGAGGGGCTGTAATGGCCTATGTGACTGAACAGTGTAGGTCCATGGAGACCTGACTGCGTGTCAGGACCCTGGGTTCTGGGAACGTAGCTGAACACCTGCTCTTTCTTCCTTGAAGTCTTGGGGTTCCAGGCCCATGTCCAGCCAAAAAACAAGATACCTTTACGCAGTCCCACAATAATTTACTGTTTTATCTGTCACCCAAGAAACATATATCTAATTTTTCATATATCTTTCTAGTTAAGATCCTTCAGAGACTTCAGACTGCAGACATTTGAACTCTGGCACATACTGCAAGACTAGGTCAGACTGTTCTTTTAAGATCTTTAAATTTCTACTCATTAAAAAAAAATCTTTTAACCCATGTTCTTATGATGCTTGGATACAATATGTAAACTAGAGAAGACACTTTGGTCATCATTTCCACTGACACTGGAAAGTATCTAATTTGATTGAGTTCACCAGGTCATAGAAGGGACCTGAATATTACAGCATCACACCCAACCCCCAGACAATCCTGTTTTTGAAAATTTTTCCTTTAATGTCAGTACAAATAAACTTATTTAAGTTATTTCTGTGTCAGTTAATCTAGTTTCCCTCCCCCAGCTTCAAAATCTAGAATTCTGTGAAAAGACACAGGTATATCTCTGTCTTTTTCTCTACACACTTACAAATGCACACATGTGGGTCTGTGTTCTTTTCTCTGCTGGAGTGTGCATTTTAGGCAGACAAAATGCAGAATCCTAGACTGCGTTTTACTCTACACTGCTATCAAGTGAAGGGCTTGCAGGAAGCACAGATGCACCACTTATGAGTGGGAGAACAATGCAGCCTAAGATAGGGACAGCAGCCAGTCTGAGAAATTGCACAGCTAAGGCCAAAGAGTCAGGGGTTCCCAAACCACATGGAGGAGGCTGTGGGCCTATGATGAGGGTGGGGTGGGGGTGGGAGTCTGGCTTATCTCAGGGGATCCAGGAGTGCAAAGGGGCTTTCTGCAGGAGACAGGCTACATGACTTGATAAAGAAGGCTTACCCCATGGCAGTTCTTGATGAGAGAGACAGTCCTCGTTTGTCCATACTGTTATTTACTGTACATCATGGAAAATGGGTGCATACCACTTCCTCAGGGTGGACCAGAAATTGAACACCTTTTGTAGGAAGGATCTTCTGGGAAGGGATGCTTATTGGCTAAACTCTCAGGATCCATCTAGATACCTCATTAGCATGGAGAACTCTGTGTTCCGTATTACATGACTAGTGGTCACATTCTTTATGTGGGAAGTTGTGGTCACGTGTTCCAGGCCAGGACTCTGGTCAGAAGTAGGTGAAACCCTATTCTCAGATAGGTGCCCGGGTTTCTGAACCCACCTGACCTTACCAAGTTTTCTGGCAAGGTCCACTGCCCCCCCCACTTGTGCATTTTAATATGCATTTAATATACATTTAATATACATTTTGTAGGGCTGCAGAGGAGGCTCTGTGCTGTGCAAGTGTGAAGACCTAGGTTCAGATCCTTGGTTCCTACATCAAAGCTGGGCAGGTATGGAACTGAGGCTGGCTTGTAACCTCTACTCAGCAGATTGAGACAGGGGAATACCTTGCACCTGAGGCAAGCTGGCTAACAAGACTAGCTTTGTTAGGGTAGGTTCATCATCAATGAGAGACTCTGCCTCCTTATGTAAAGTGGAAAGTTATTGAAGAAAAACCCTAATGGATACATACAAGTACACACTATGTTCACATACTCAAAAAAGAAAAACAAAGGCCAAAGATACTAACAAATAAGGAAACTACACACACACATACACACATCATATACTTATACACACACATATACATATGCAACAGCAAATGCATATCTATCAGTAAGGAGAGACCAAATGTCGTTGTTTTTATCCCACTTGTGTATTTACAAGGAGAACAGCGTCTTCCCAGTCCAACAACATTTGGTTAAGGTTATAAGGAGTTTTATCCATGGTTAGTCAAGTTCAGAGCACTGAAATCCTTATGAATTCCCAGAGGGCTCTCTCTGATCTAGGTGACATTCACCCAACCATGAAATGTAATTCTCACTTTTCCTCCTAGAAAGTAATCTCCTAAAAGCGCTTTCAGCTCTAACGGACACTACATAAAATTAAGTGGTTTTAGAAATGAGCACTTTCTACTTTTTAACTAATACTTTACAAATTCCCAAGTGATAATTTTGTTTTTAAAAGAACTTTGGTTGACCTAGCTTCCAACCATCTTGTTGTTCTCCCTTTAATCTGTCCTGGTGTCTTTCCTTCTCTCTTTCCCTCATTTTCAGTGAGCTCAACTGTAGAGAAATGGATGTTTAATTTATCAAGATCATTAATAGGGGATTCTGAAGTTTCAGGCAGAAAAATATTTTTAATTAACTTAAAATTAGTAATGTAAAGTCGAAGTGACTGAGCAAATGTACTGTTAATCTGTATACACTTATAAAAGACTTTTTGTAAAAAATTGGAGAGGGCATTCATTCATGCCTCCAACAATCTTGAAAGAGAAGCGTGCACTGAGATATCTTGTTTTGTGGCTAGTTTTGCTTCTAAGATTCCCCCATATTCTAAACAGGTATCACCTTTTCACTTCCTAAGATGCACAATTATTTCTATAATCAGAAACTGAGAAGCTAAAACCAGATGAGACATTTCAGAGATAGTTATCAAAGAATGCATTAGGTTGTCTTTCTGTTTTTCTCTTTTACTATTCATGGTGATTATTATTGTGAGAATTGTCTACTTTTATGTGTTCTATGCAAAAGCACCTTTTCAGTGCACTATCATTTTGAAGACACTTGTTTTGGAGTTTCATGTCCATAATAGTTGGCAGAGCTACCTGGCAACCCTGCTTATTGAGAGAACTGAAACCCAGTGTTTTGGTGTTTCTCCACTCTGATGGTTGACTATGTTTCTCAGAAAAGTATCATGGAATGAAAAACCCAGGTGAACCAGGTGCAGGGGCTAAAGATATTATCTAAATTTCAACCAAGGCTGAAAAGTAACTATCTTGGAAAATTACCTGTGGGTGAAAAAGTCCTTCCACATTTGAGTTTATTATTGTAAACGGGACATTCTGTTTTAGAGAAAGAAAAAGAAATGAGTTGATAAAAAAATAAGATGTGTATTAATTAAGCCTTATATTTTATATCATTATACTAAATCCCCAAATTTGGTTCTAATAATACTGGTAAGTTCAAGAAAAGACTACAGCAGCTGGGTTTTATTAAGCTGCTTCAGACTGAAATGAGGCTTTATCAATGCATCCAGACATTTACTGATGTTGTGGATCTTAAACTGAAATAGCTACTTATGGCTGCTAGATAAGGTCACTGTTGCTATTCTGGAATTAATACCCTGTCCTTTCTTACCACCTCACGAGGGTCTCTTCATTCCAGGCAAAATGAAAAGAATGCAGAAAATATATACTCATGCGTGTTTGACTGTAAAGAACTAGGTCAGATGATCATACCCAGGATGGGGTATGCTGAAGTTAAAAGACAAGTATATCAGCTTTTAAGACATGTATTCTATAGAACACATGGAAATCATGGGAATGGATTTCCAATGAGATTGCTTATAGCATCTGCCGACAATTAGCAGGAAACATTTTGAAAAACATTTTTGTATACATATTCTTTATAAGTATCACATAAAATGATAGACTACATTAGGATAGCACTTATCACAGTAATTGTAATATGTAATCAATAATTAGAACATTATTTTGATTAAATATGTACTTCTGAGTATTTCCTAGATGTAGGATTAAGTAAAAATTTGGAAAAGCAAGCAAACAGTTGAAATAGAAGAAACTCAATCTGAAATTCCAGTGTTAGGTTGTCTTTTCATAGCTATCTTTGGAGACATGTTGAATCTCTGTGTTTTAGTTGTTGCATGTTGAAATTAGAGATCACTGTGCTTGTGGGATGGTTTTGGTGCTAAGACTATTGGATCCAAAAGCAAAAGGGCTTGAGTTCTAATATTCAGAATCCACATAAAAGCAAGTTACAGAAACATGCTGTGCCTGTAACCTCTGAGTGAGAATGGAGACTAGTAGTTCCCAGGTGCTCACTAGACAGTCAGACTAGACAAAATGGTTACATTCAGGCTAAGTGAGAATGTCTCAAAACATACAATATCAAGTGACAGAGAAAGACAACTGATTTCTTTCTCCGTCACATAAGAGCATACACAATTCACAAATACAAACAAATACAAACACTTATTCTATGCATATACTACACACAAACTGCACAGTCACAAGCACAGAAACACACAGACACACACACAGGCACATGCACACACAGAGACCCCTCCACATAGACACAGATATACACACAGGCACATGCACACGCACGCGCGAGCGCGCGCACACACACACACACACACACACTTAAAATATTAGGAACAATGTAAATATAATAAAGTTGTAGCATGCAGTTCTGATAAAGTCTATCTGAAGTTCCTAAAATGAAGTCAGCTAGTAACTGGAAGTCAGTTACATTCTCAATCAACTTCCCATTTACTAAGATACTGTTGGCTTAGATACCATCATCTACTTTACTGTTTTGTTATCTCTTCTAAAATTCTCCATCTATTTTAAATATGTTCACTATCCAAGTTGGAGGTATATCAAAACAAGCTTTATAAAAAATATTCCTAAATATTTCCACAAAACTCCATCTTTAAACGGAGTACAGAACTCAGTGGTATGTATCTGATCAGGCTTCAACAAATGCTTCTCCATCCACTTGAAAGGAAACTCAGTAGCTTAACGTTCAATTTTCTAGTTCACAGGGTGCGATCAATGCAATTTTAGTGCATATTGCTTACTTGTAATACAATTCACCAGAATATATTACTGGATGTGGTAGTTCACCTTCAGAATCCTAGCACTTGGAAGGATTGACATGAGATTCAAGTCAGTTTGGTCTAAAGAACAAGATCTTGTCTCAAAAGCTAAATGATATAAAAATAAAAAAAAATACTTGATAATTTGTCAAAGAGATCATAGAGAAATTTTATACGAGTCATTTATACAAATTGTTTATTTATTTATTTTTATAATATATGAAATTTCTATGAATAAACTAGCAGGAAGGGGCAGAATGCGATTATTTTTTTAAAAAAGATTTTCTTCAATTTTTGAAGCTGTGATTCACTAGTCCTGGCTGTTTATGAAACACCAAATATGTGTTCTTTGACCTCTGCATAATTTATTTAAACACAAGCTCAATAACTTTAAATGTGGCTATCATCACAGTGCTTCAAACAATGGTCAGCGATCTGTGAAGATTCGCTGTGCTGTCTCATTAAACCAAAAACTCCTGACAGTCTGACATAAGCACAGCCTAACTGCCTTACAATTAGACATACTATCTTACAAAAATATTCACAGCATGGCCTTGACCTCTGTGCTAATTAAACCTCCCTGGCTGTCAAAGTTTCCTCCGTATACACACCACTCCTTAAATAGGCCCGGATGTCAAATAGCTCATTATTTACAAAGGCAGTACTGTCAAATACCCACAAGTGTGCTATTTTCATCCCAGAAGATGTGGCTGTTTTTCCTAGCAAACTTTGTGCACTCACAATTTCAAATCGTTAAGGAAGATGTCAGAGTCAGGTAAAAATGTGGAAATTGGAAGCAAGATAGTAGAAGAATGGAGCATATCAGGGAGAGAGGAATGGGGGACTCTCAAAGGAGCCGGTGGGTTAGAGAACATGTAGTAAAGAATGGTGCTCTGGATATCTGGGGCCATGTGAGCATGTGAGCCAGAAGGGAAGGCTGCACCATGAAGGTGTGGACGTGCGAGGTCTAAGGATGAGAAGGAATATGAATGGTTCCCAGTGGTTCCCAACTGTTCCATGATCATTCTTCCACTTAAATATACAGCAGATATTTCTTTAACAC
The DNA here is from genome assembly GCF_004785775.1 of Grammomys surdaster. Classification (NCBI taxonomy): domain Eukaryota; kingdom Metazoa; phylum Chordata; class Mammalia; order Rodentia; family Muridae; genus Grammomys; species Grammomys surdaster. The sequence goes on from NW_021604660.1 coordinate 1,866,538, forward strand.
ATCAGCTTATACTCTGTGGATGCTAAGGGTCCAGAAGGAAGCAAGATGGATATGGTTGCTTCCAAGTAGAAATTATTGTTAAGAACCTAAAGCTGTGGCCTGATTGTGGAATCCTTTCTCCAATAGAACTGCCTTGTCTGGCCTCAGTAGGAGAATCGAATATGCCTAATCCTGCAGAGAATTGATGGGTCAGAGTGAGGGGATACTGGGAAGATGTGTGGGGGGGGATGTGGGAGACACCCTCTTAAATGAGGAGAGGAGTGACAAATGAGAGGGAGGGACTTTGTGACGGGAATGGGAGGAGGAAGTGTTTGGGATGTAAATAAATAAGTAAATAAATAATTAATTAAATTAAATTAAAATAATTAATTAAAAAAAGAGAGAACCTTTAAAAGCAAAACAGAATATTGTTCAGGATGAGCACAGTAAATGAGAATATCCAGTTACTGGTATTGCTATCCTGTGATAGGGGCACCTGAGAATGATCTTGAATAATAGTCAGGAACCTCTGTACATAGCAATACAACTAGTTCAGAAGAGAAAAACTCACTGTGGAAATCCTCGCTGTGATTTATATCAAACTGAGTTACCCATGATGCTAAGCATCTTCGGTTATTTAGCCTTATTGTGGTTCTTTACCTTCCCACGAGACTGAGAGTAGTGCTTAGCTCATTCAAGGCACTCAGTAAATAATGACTCTTAAATAATTGAGTGAGCAGACATAACCAAGGTAGATTCCTAAAAAAGCAAGCTCGGTGAGAAATACGCTTGTAGCGTTGTAGAGGAGGGAGGCCTCAGGATCTGGGAGACAATGGATCTGCTCTGAGAACTTGTTCCTCAGCACTTGTGTGAGGAAAAAAATCAGTGACACCATGGATAAGCAAATGTGGTATCTATTTTCTAGAGAGAAGTAGAGTAAAAACATTTTTCTCTCACGAAGTAATGATGTTTGCCTCTCTACTTGAAGAAATAAGTCTATTCCATATTAAGCTTGATAGGCCATGAATAGAAGTCAAATGATGTAAATGTATTTCAGATGTAAATGTTTTTCAGATGAGCCCCGCTCTACATTATTTTGCATGATGGCCGAGGAGCGTTAAGACTTGAGCACCTTACAATTATAATCAGGTCTAATGTAAACACAGAATGTTAAGATGATCGAGAAAGCAATTTTAGAAAAAAAAAGAGTCTTTGTGATTTCCCAGAGCTGTGGCCTTTGGACAGCTTTCTGTGAAGTGATCATCTGAGGTTCTGATATCCAGCCTGCAGGTTTGAAAAGGGTCTGAGAGTGTAGGTTCAATAAAACAGTTGAATCTAGGATTCTGACCCAACTATGCAGAGACGTTTGAATAATAGCTGCACATACTTGTTCCTCTTATCTGACAGAGGTCAAAGTGCAGTCAGTCTGACCTTACATGCCTGCTAGTAACAGATGGAGCCAGAGGAAATGAACTGCACATGCAACCCAGATTTTAAGCCATTAATTTTTCTTTCAACTTCAATGCTACTTTGTTTCCTCAGTGCCCCATTTTTCTATGAAGGAAAGGAAGATTTTTTTTTTCAAAATACTCCTCTATGTTTTCTTTTCATTGTTTAGTATGTATTACAACTACTATTTTCCCCAACACTAATGCCAAGAACAGTGTAAGGACCTGTGAAGAAATTACAGTTTAATGGAAATAGAAAAGATACTGCCCTTGAAGGTGTTGGAACAATATCTGACACCTACTAAGTGTGAAGCTCCTGTTTGGATTATACTAAAGATAAAAAGAGTTGGAATTTGGTGGCCTAATTTTTAGTTCTGTTTCTTCTTAGTTAGATAAAGTGCACTTTTCAAATTTGCCTCAGCTTTCTCATGGAGACTACAAAGAAAAGAAAAAGCCATAAAAGTAAAAGACACACAGAAGTGTTTAAACCTGGAAAGTACAAAGCAAAGATAGCTGGGTAGCTAGTTATTATTACTTAAAATAACTAATGAAAGCAAGGACTTACTAAGGAAAATCAATAACCAAAAACTTGAATCCACTTGGGGTCTATCACGATCACCCACAAGTATCAAGAATAACGAAGGCAAGAAGTAATAGAATGGCAGAAAAAAAATTGACAAGCATATTACCAAAGAGATTTAAAAAAAATCATGTCTTACATTCAAAGTAAAGATGGCAAAAAACAGTTGATGCAATAAGGAGTTGAGTTACAGCATTACCAAGCTTATGTTAATAATTGGTCTGATGATAATTTAATACCCAACCAAATAATTTATAGGTGACTTTTACAAGTGGAGCCTGTAACACACTATGTAGAGATAATAGCATCAAATGGGACAGGTCCAAAAGCTAGACATGTGGACATGTTCTGACACTAACCTGCTTTCCAGCAGTCATTGAAGGCACAGCCATCGAGCACAGAGAGAACACAGCCTACCTTAGCATTTTCTTGGCCACCAGTCAAGCATTAAGTTATTTTTAAAAGCATCACCATAGCCTTATATTATTTTTTCTGAAAACAATGTTATTAAATTGGAAATCTCTTGGACTTGAAGCACATATTTAGAAACTACTCTAAGACAAAAGAGAAATATAATAAATCAAAATAATTATTACTAAGTAAAATGAATATAGAAAAAAATTAAAATATGATGTCTGTGTTGAAAGCTACTCTAAAAAAAATTCTGAAGCTGAATTTTTAGAAAGAGTTAAAAGTTATTGACCCAAGCATGGACGTCATATAATTTAGTGCTGAACAGACAAATGAATTCAAAGTGGAAGAAACGTAAGAACTGAAGTCATTCAATTGTACAAGAGCTTATTCTCTGAATAATTTAAAAATAGACAAAGTTTGTATAAAGTAAAGATGCAAGTAAGACATTAGAAATGAAAGGGCATCTGTGAGAGAGTTTGGTAGGAGAATTACCTGCCTTGAATATCTGAGGAACTAAAGTTCAAATCCCCAGAGCCCACAGTAAAAAGCCAGATGAAATAACAAGAGTATCTGTCATCCTAGTATTTCTGTGGAAAGGTGGAAGTCAGAGTCAGAAGACTCCCTGGAATCTCACAGGCGGGCTAGCCTGGTGTACTCAGCAGAAAACCAATGAAGAGACTGTGTCTCAAAAGACAAGGTGGAAGGCAGAGATTGACACTGACATTGTCCACTGACTCTCATGTGCACACTGTTGCAATACATGCATTCACACACACACACACACACACACACACACACACACACCACAACACATACACAAGACAATACAAACAGATTTTAATGAGAAGGATGGAGTGTAGCCATAGAGGACACAGAACATAATCAGAGTCATTTGAATTTGGTGGTACATTTTAAAATTTAACAACATTTATAGCTATGTACACCAATATAAATTAAATCTTTTTATCTGTGTATAATAGTCCCATTCACTAAAAATAGAAAAAAAAACCCTCACTAAATATTACCTTAAAGTATCTCATAAACTTAAGGGACAAGTTTGAGTTTTATAGTCTTTCCTTGCTCAGTATTTGAGAAAATAAACAGAAATTGAAAAAACTGAAATATTCTGTAGTTTAAATGTAACTCTCACTATTAAAATTTCTGTACTGTTAATTTTTTCCAAATGAATGCCTGTGGCTACACACCCATTATTCCTGCTTATTCCAGGTTTTCACTCTTTGTGTCCATTTTGATTTGATGATCCTAGATGGCAGCTGGAGTCTGTTCATCACTCCTTTGTATGTGGCCCAGAGCAGAATGAGGGGAACAAAGAAAGAACAGAGAGCAAGCAACTGCTGTCAGAAATAGTTGTGTCTATATTTATTGGCCAAAACATTGAGACATACAGTAGCTTTGCACATGACAATGGAAAGCATACTCACACACACAGATACACACACACACACGCACACATACACCCCACTATTATTAAAGAAAGGAACAAAAAATGATGAGTGACAAAGTATCATTCTCTTGAACAAACAAGTGACAGATTTACCAGTCCAAATGAAGAATATACCTCAAACCCATAATAGAAACTTTGAGAAGAAGTTGTATCTAGTAGGACATGGTTTACGACTAATTTATCGCTACACTTCGTAAATTCCACAGAGAAAGAGGATTAGTAAGTACATCTTGGGAATCCCTGAGCACTGTTCTGACCTTGAGGAAAATAAAGCAGATTCCAGTAACTAGAAAACTTCACAGGAAACCCAACTAAACTCCCCATCATTCTGCAAACAGGAAAGACCACCAGGGGTCACTATATAGCAGGATAATAATGAAGACTGCCAGGTCCTTCCACAGGTTGATTTCAGACAAACTAGGCATAGAATGGAATTCTGCTGGAAGCCACCACAGGTTTCGGGTCTCAGTCTTGGTCACTCTGTTTCAGTTTGTTTCTCTGTCTCTCTCTGTTCCATCTGTCATGTTTCTCAGTCTCTGTCTCTCTCTATTTGTCTGTCTTTTTCTGTCTTTGTTTCTCTGTATTTGCGTCTCTCTCTCCGCCCCCCATTCACTTGTTGATACAGTCTCATTCTGTGGCCCTGGTGTACCTGGGACTTGTCATGGTAGACCAAGGCGGCCTCACACTTGCAGTACTCCTGCCTCTGGCTTCTAAATGTTGGGATTATGGATGTGCACCACCAAGTCCACCACCATTTAACCCAGTTTCTAAAGAAATGAAGCACTTACCTATCAAAAACAGACTACATCCCATCAAAAGGAGCTCTTTTCTTGAACGCGTCCACACCTTTACTCAAAAAGTCCACATAATAGCAAAATTCTAGTTCTCCAACTAACTTCCATATATAGTGTAAGGAGAATCCAATAAAATTCATTTACTGTATGTAAGAGAAATTGAAAAGTCTAAGCAAAGAAACCAATAATAAGGAAATAAGTAGCCTAGCATCTGGGCAAGTTTTAATAGAGTAAAATCAAGGGAAGGAAAAGACACTGAAGGGCAAAGGTGAAAAATGGACATTATTATTTAAATAAAAGAAAGACATGTGAAAGCAATCTTTGTGGTTGACATTCCAAAATGTGCTTTGCTGTAAAATCCCACTCACGAATACAGTAGCACAGAATGACCTGATTATAAAGTTGGAAAACATATTAGATACACAGGAAATGGTCTGCTGTTCAAGATTAAGTTCATAATTCAGATCAAAGCTCAGATATAATGACAGTAAATGAAGAAGATAGAGGCAAAGAAGTAAAGCCATGTAGAGAGTAGTTGAGGAGTCAAATAATGGTTAACAGAGAGAAAAATGGAGGGGAATGACAATAATAATAAAGTACATAACAAGCAAGGTTAGGAAAGAAAAGTGGTCATCGAGGATAGGGGAGAGTCTAATCAGAGAACTAAGGAGACTGCAGATTTGATTGAAACTTTTCTCTGAATAAATGGGGAACAGGGTTTGAAATTAAAAGGGACTCTGCTATCTTTAGTACTGATATTTTCAGTATTGGGTCTTCAGCATCAACACACTCTTTCTAAGTTACTGACACACTGTGAAGATAAGTTCTTGGGCAAGTGCTTAGCTTATAACAGGAGACACTGAGTGAAGAGAAATGAGGGGCAATCTAGTATCTGCCAGAAGACTGACTTCTTTATTCTTCAATTAAAGAGACCCTTCACTGCTGAAAAATCTGAGAGTCTGCTGTGCACAGACTTGGCAGTGCTGTTGGCTGCCATCCAGATAAGGGATGGTGGTAGTTTGATCAGGGGGCTAACTGTTCTGGTGATTGGAATACTGTGAAGGTAGAGCTTGCAGGCTAGTGACTTAGAGTGGTATAATTGGAAAACTATATGAAAACTATATGAAATAGTTGCATTCTTTTATTTGAGAGGAAACTTCATGTTGATATCTGTAGTGTCTGTACCAGCTTTTTTGAAGGTCATTTTTGCCAATATTGGTTGACGTTGGCTATCTTGATGATAGATATTCTGGCTGATTTAAATTTTAAAAAAAATTTAATTTGTATTTCCCTGATGGTGAAAGATGTTGAATAACTTTTTAAATGTTTATTAGTGAGTTTTATTTTTTAACTTAAGTTAACACAATTATTCAGTTTCATACAATATTTATATTGTTTATTCTCTTCCCTCATGTTCATTCCTATTGACCTGACCCACCTATGTATCCTTATATGGCCTCAGAGCCTCTTTCACTTTCCTGTCAAAGGGTTCTGTTACCCTGTCCCTTTTTCTCCCTCAACACTACTTTGTCCATTTCGGGCTCTTCTTACTAGTTTCATTCCTTATTGTTACATTCACCCTATCTTGTCCATTCACTTCATTAGGCTACAAATTGTTAGGTGATTTCACTTAATTTTGTCTTTAATTTCTGCTGTTCTTCATAAGTTCTAGATAATAATCTCCTATTTTATGTATCGTCTACATTTCAACCCCCACCCCCCATTCTGTAAGGCTTTCTTTTCACTGTGATGATTTATTTATTTATTTATTTATTTATTTATTTATTTATAGAATAGAGTTTATTCAGGGCATGGGGAGGGGAGTTAAGAGAGTAGTAGAGGGGAGGGGAGTTAAGAGAGTAGTAGAGACAGAAAAAGGCAGAGAGAGAGGGGGGAGTAGAGAAGTAGAGGCTGGCACATGAACACATGGAGAGAGATGGGGAGGAAAGTGGGGGAGAAAGCAAAAGAGAGCAAGAGCTCTGTTATCTTTTTGGTTTTATTTATTTATTTTTACTGTGGAGAACTGTCTTAATTTCACTGTGATTTTGTATTTTAATTTACCAGTTCTCAAGATTATTTTATGAGGTTTTGGAGTCCATCTTTTTAAGAAACATCTTGCCTAGCCTTACTTCTTAAAATGCTTTATCTCTGTTTCCATCTTGAAGGTTAAAGGTTTCAGGTCTTACATTAAGATTTTTGATCCCTTTTGGGGTTTTAACAGTTTTTTTCAAGGGTGAGATACCTAGCTCAAGCTTCCTTATGTTAAGGGTAGGTAGTTTTCCCAACACCGTTTGTTGAAGAAGAATACTTTCTTGTTTTTCTTTGGTATATCTGTCAAATATCAGGTGGCCATAGATGTATGAGTTCATTTCTGGGTCCTCTTTCTATTACATGTGTATTTGGGGGCTAGGGCTATGCTAGCTTTGTTACTATGCATTTGTAATATAGTTTGAGATAAGGTTTTATAATATATTTAGCATTGCTCATTCTTAGGATTGGTTGTGTTATTCAGGGTATTTTATACATTTTAAGATCTATTTTCTCATTCTCTAAGTAATGTTGGACTTTGATGTCAATCACATTGAATCTTCAGATCACTTTTGGAAATCTGGACATTTTTACCATACTAATTTTGCTAATGAAAATATGGAATATCTTTTCATCTTTTAAACATTCTCTCAGTTTTTTCTTCAGTGTTTTGAAGCTTTGATTGTAGCGATCTTGCACGTTTGTTAAGTTTATTCATGAGTTTATTTTATTGCATTTGAAGCTATTGTGAATGAAATTTTCTTAATTTCTTTCTCATCTTTTCCATTATATTTAGGTAGATAGGAAATGATGGATCCATCTTCTACTGGTAATGCTTGCTTCTGACTTACTAAATGATCTAGAAACTTGGGCTTTTTAGAAGAACGTATGTTTGTGTCTGTTGTATGGATTATTAGCCTTTGTCTCTTGGGTGCATTCCAGACTTCTTAAACATTGTGTTTATGTTGGCTTATTTGTGTGTGTGTGTGTATGTGTGTGTGTGAGTGTGAGTGTGTAGATTTGTGTGTACATGCACATAGGTGCAACATGTGTGAGAATGTCCAGGGTTATTGGGTGTTTTCCTCAGTCATCCTTTGCCTCACTTTTTTTTTTTTGATCAAGATTCTCTCAATAAACCTGAAGCTAATCAATTTGGCTAAGCTAGCCTCTTCATGTCCTGGATTAAATCATCAACTGTTTATATCCACTTTCAAGTCATTGATTACTTAATTAGTAAACTTTTAAATTTTTCATCTAGCATTTTACCTATTTTACTAGAATTGGCAGTGTTGACCCTCTAGGTATATGAACTTTACAACATATCAGCAGCTAATCCACCTACTCTCCAAAGCTGCCCCCCAGTGTTCTTTCACTTGGGGGCTGTCAGGTTAAACTCCATCTCTTTGAATCTGTGACCCACAAGTCTTCCACTTTCCAGACCATGCTAGATTAGTAAGGGTTGAAGAATCAGAGTGATTCTCCTGTCTCTCTGTCTCTCTGTCTCTTGTTCTCTCTGTCTCTCTGGCCCAGGAGCCAGACAGGAAATGTCTAGGCAGATTATGTACTCTTCACCTAAACATTTATGATGGCCAACTTCTTAATTCTTCTCTCTACCAAGACAAACTTTTGGGCTTTTTCCCATCAGATGGACAGGTTCCAATAGGGGAAGTGGTTCAGCCCTTGTGGAAAGAACTAGTTAGCTTTTCTTTCCTTGTCTAAATTATCTAATCCCTCATAATTGCTCAAATCAGCCAATTTGGAGGGAGAATGGGAACTCTGCCCATCTCCAAATGTATGCTTTCAGAGGTTGCCAGACAAACTAAGAATCAGAGTCAGTGTCATTTCTCTAGCCTCTCCACAATATGGGAGTTTTGTCTCCTTTCCTTCCCTCTCTCCAAGTGATGAGATCTTTTCTTACTTTTTATTCTTTTAAGTTAGACAAGAAAGATAATTTGTTCCTACAACCTAGGTGATCTCACGGAGACAAAATGAGATTCTTCTCCACTGCTGACCCATCCATTGAAACACACAACTGGACCTGAGGCTTCTGCGGGAATTGGGTCATCTGGTTGGTTAGACTGCCAGTCCCTTTGCATCAGGACCACCAGGTTTTCCTTTGGGGCAAGGTTTCTACTTGTCTTCTCCATGCCAGAGAAGGGGTCTGGAACTCTGTCTATTCTTGGATGATTACTTTTAAGATAATTGCTTGTGGTTTTCTGGTCACTTTTCGGTTGTTCTACTGGTGCCTCTGACCTCTGGAAGCTTTTCCTTTCTTGTACTGAATGTTGTCCTCTACTTGCTTAGACAAAGTCAGCTACTAGACCATCATCCCACCCAGAAATTTCTGCTTTGTTTAATTGTGTTTTGCTTTGAGACAGTATCTCTCTGCATGGTTCACATTGGCCTTAAAGTCTTGCAGCCCTCCACCTGTGTCACCTCCCAGGTTAAAGTCACAGGTGTGTTCCCACAGGCCTGACTTAGTATAGCTTTATTTATTTTATTTTTTTGTTCTTCATAATTTATTATTTAGCTCTAAATTTAATGAAGAGTAAGTGTTGTTTATATGAAATTATTAGATGGATAATTGCTTAACAAAAGGCTGAAAGGAAAACAAGACAGCAAGCATTTTACTGCTATAATTTGGATGTAGATTGGTCCCCAAAGGTTTGTGTGCTGCAGTTCAAACCCTGAGGGAACTGACAAAGAGGATGTAGATTTGTAAGAGGTGCATCTTGAGAAAGGTAATTAGCTCATGGGGGAATCACTCTCGGAAGGAATTAGTGCAGTTCTTGCAGACCATGTCCATGTTAGTCATCAAGAGCAAGTCACTGTAAAAGTAAGACTATACCATAAGCTGGGTCCTGTCTAGACTTCTTAGACTCCCTCTTAGACTTCTTAACCATACTGTGATGCAACTGGATGTCATGCTATACCTGGATGTTTTAGACACGAGAATGAAGGCTGAAAGATATCCATTATACACTATCAAATTTCAGCTATTTTGTTCTGGTAATGAAAGGTTGACAATCACGGAGGAAAATGTATGATATTCAATCTAGACATCAGCCCATAGGTGGGCATTATTTTACTAGCTTCCCAGATCTTGCTTGCATTTTTTTTTGTCTCTGTGCTATGCATGAGTTAAGGGACAGGCAGGATGTGCTGTGGCTCATCACTGCTATGTATTGTTTGCTAATGAAGAGGCTCAAAAACTGCCATTATTCTTCTCTGAAAAGAGATCTGGCTTCCTGTCTGGGCCCAAGCACTGAGAATATCCCAGGCAGCAGCTTTGCAACCAATCTCACAAAACCCAGAGGAAACGGGGCTCCTAGGAGCTCTAACCCAGGGAGTATCTTAGGTTAGGAGACAGCAACAGTCACTTCAAACAGGGAGTATCTGGGACCCACTGGGACCCAGGAATTCACTCCTGGCCTGGAGCACTGGTTCCTTACAGTCTCTACCCAAGCACAGAGCAGATCTTGGGCCTCAGCTCTAAGCCCAGCAGCAACACCCACCCCAAACAGTTCTGACACAACCAAGATAATAGGAAACCAGTCAGAGACAGTGCAAGTAGCACTAAGGAGATCCAGATGGTGAAAGGCAAGCACAAGATCATAAGCATCAGCAACCCAGGGCACTTGGCATCATCAGAAATTAGTTCTCCCACACTACAAAGTCCTGAATTCCCCATATCACCAGGAAAGCAAGATTCAGATTTAAAATCACTTCTAATGATGATGATAGAGGACTTTAAGAAGGACATAAATAACACTCTCAAAGAATTCGAAAAGAACTCAGGTAAACAAGTAGAAGCCCTTAAAGAGGAAACACAAAAATCCCTTAAAGAATTACAAGAGAACACAACCAAACAGGTGAAGAAATTGAACAAAACCATCCAGGACATAAAAATGGAAGTAGAAACAATAAAGAAATCACAAAGGGAGACTACCCTGGAGATAGCTAAACCTGGGAAAGAAATTAGGAGTCATAGACGCAAGCATCACAAACAGAATGCAAGAGATAGAAGAGAGAATCTCAGGTGCAGAAGATACCATAGAAAATATTGACACAACTGTCAAAGAAAACACAAAATGCAAAAAGTTCTTAACATAAAACATCCAGAAAATCCAGGACACAATGAGAAGACCAAACCTAAGGATAATAGGTATAGATGAGAATGAAGATTCCTAACTTAAAGGGCCAATATATATCTTCAACAAAATTATAGAAGAAAACTTCCCTAACCTAAAGAACGAGATGCCCATAGACATACAAGAAGCCTACAGAACGCCAAATAGACTAGACCAGAAAAAAACACTTCCCATCACATAATAATCAAAACACCAAATGTACATAACAAAGAAACAATATTAAGTGCAGTAAGGGAAAAAGGCCAAGTAACATATAAAGGCAGACCTATCAGAATTACACCAGACTTCTCACCTTATACTATAAAAGTGAGAAGATCCTGGACAGATTTCATACAGACCCTAAGGAAACACAAATGCCAGCCCAGGCTACTATACCCAGCAAAACTCTCAATTACTGTAGACAGAGAAACCAAGATATTCCACGACAAAACCAGATTTACACAATATCTTTCCATAAACCCAACAGTACAAAGGATAATAGCTCCAATACAAGGAGGGAAATTATGCCCTAGAAAGAGCAAAGAAGTGATCCTTTTCCAACAAATCCAAAAGAAGATAGCCACACAAACAATGCCACCACTAATAACAAAAATAACAGGAAGCAACAATCTTTTCTCCTTAACATCTCTTAACATCAATGGACTCAATTCCCCAATAAAAGGACATAGGCTAATGGCTTGGACACATAAATGGGACCCAGTATTTTGCTGCATACAGGAAGCCCACCTCAATGACAAAGACACTACCTTAGAGTAAAAGGCTGGAAAACAATTTTTCAAGCAAATGGTCCTAAGAAACAAGCTGGAGAAATCATCCTAATGTCAAATAAAATCGACTTTCAACTTAAAGCTATCAAAAAGGATAAGGAAGGACATTATATATTCATCAAAGGAAGTTGGAAAGAACCCATATTTCCTTCAACAGAAGAATAGAAGCAGAAAATGTGGTGCATTTACACAATGGAGTACTACTCATCTATTACAAATAATGAGTTCATGATATTCTTAGGCAAATGGATGGAACTAGAAAATGTCATCCTGAGTGAGGTAACCCAATCACAAAAGAATATACAAGGTATGCACTCACTAATAAGTGGATATTAACCCAAAAGCTTACTATATCTAAGATACAATGCATAGACCACGTGAAACTCAAGAAAAAGAAGGAAGACCAAAGTGTGGGTGCTTTGGTCCTTCTTAGAAGGAGTATCAAAATACTCAACCAGAGTTTCCAGGATCTAAACCTCCTGCCTGAGAACAAAGGGAGGGACTCATGGCTCCACCTGTATAGGTAGTTTAGGGTGGCCTTGTCAGGCATCAGTGGAAGTGGAGGTCCTTGGTCCCTGAAAGTTTGGATTCCCTAGTGTTGGGGAATTTGAGAGCAGGGAAGCAGGAATGGGAAGGTGGTGGGAGCACACCCTCATAGAACTAGGAGGAGGGGGATGGGATAAGGGGTTTTGGGGCAGGAGAATGGGAGAAGAGATATGTGGGGCCGTGAAAAGATGGCTTGGGTTTTGGTAGGAGCACAGCAAAATAGATGCCCGTCCCTCACAGGCATGGATACCTGTTGGGTCTCCAGGCTATTTCCAGCCAGCACTTCTATCATTGAAAGGTAAATAAATAAAATATTAAATTAAAAAAAAACAAACAAACAGATAATAGGTCTGGCAATTGTAGTTGAGCAGTTGAGACTTTTTGTCATCAATTTATTATGTGGATTTTGTATAACCCTCAAGGACAAGGTATTGTGGAAGAAGCCCATGGAACTTTAAAAAAGATTGATGAGACATACTGTACTGAGACAAAGAATGATGCCAACCTGTCAGCTTGCTGAGTGCCCTGACAAGGATGACTGGGGAGCTGGATTGGACATATGTTCCTGACCCACCTTTGCTTGACTATATCCCAGATGGGACAAGCTGCCTTGCCTCAAGCTTTTAGACCTTGTGGGATAAAGAATCGAAAAGAGAAATCATATCTCTTGTATTCTTCTTAAAGGTGACCAGCTATTAGGACTCAATCATGTACTGATCTAGAAATCAATCCAATATGGGAAATAACAGTCTACCTTTGGAAGACTGGATCTGGACTTTGTCAGAGACATGTTTGGAAGCTAGCTGTGGCTTGCTATGATGTTAGGATAGCAAGAGATAATGTTGGGACAGGATCTGTATTTCAAATAAAGGTTAGTGCATGTTTTTAGGCTCTTTTAATTGTCAAGCTAAAATTGGTTTTGTTTCTTCTACAGTATTTATTGTAAGTTTCATTGACTGTATAATTTCCAATTATGTTAGTGTATTGAAACCTGGCATGTCTGTTATGGGGGTCTACCAACCAGCTTTCATCTCACTGCCCTGAGTATTAGAAAACCTTGGTCCTCTGAAAAAAGCTTGAAAGTGCTGGAAGAAGTGAGTTAGGCTTTAAGCAGAAGCAAGAGTATAGCAGGCTTTATTATTGCTGGTATAACAGCTTTAATTCCATTAATTGCTAGCACCACTGCTTATGCAATAGCATTGACACAAGGAGTTAAGACAACTATTTTTGATAATCATCTAGCAAAAAAATGTCACTAATGTATTGAATATCCAAAAGTATTTATATAGGTTTCTGGAACAACATCTATAGCCCATTTAAATTATCTGAAGGAGGTTAAGGGTTCAAGAGTTAGGAGCCATCCCAAGTGTCATGACAAATATCATTGGAGTAGTGTTACTTTTGAAATTCACAATGATTGTCATTATAATTAGAAAAGAGTTTAAAGACATCTGTAGGATATTTGGCATAATCCTAACACCTCTCTGGTGTGTAAACTTTGCATAGTGAGATTATGAATTTAAACAATGCTGTTCTGTTGAACTATGATGCTTCAGAAATGCCAATAAAATTATCAATGGTCTGAGCTCAGTATTTCCATTTTGGTTAAACATCAGGAATGGCACACATAGCTTGATCAGGCTAGCCTTTCTTGTCCTGAGAATACTTTTATTCCTGCCCATTGTGTTAAAGCTTATCTTTAACAACACCAACATGTTGGCAGACAAGGTACATGGCTTCAACCTGAAAATGGACTCCCAGACAGCATTATTAAATTAACAGGCTGGCAAAACAATGACAAGTAATATTCTGCACAGAGTCTTACCAACCTAAGACAGAAGTGCATTGCCTTGGATAATGCATATTCCATGATGGGTAAGGAACAACCTAAGACAGGCTCAGTCTTGTTAGAGAAATAAAAAAGGGGGAGAGGTGGAGAGCCTTTGGGGATGCTTGGCAAGAAGCTGACATGTGCCAAGAACAAGGAAATGGGCTGCTTGGCAGGAATATGACATTTGCCAAGGACAAGGAAGTAGGCTTCAAGCAGGAATCTGACATTAGACTAACATAGAAGTAATTCCAGGTAAGAATCTAAATTGTAGGCTACAACAAGGATGTAATCTCAGGCAGAAATCTAAATATTAGGCGAGAACAAAGAAGTAATTTCAGACAGGAATCTAAATTTTAGGCTAGAACAAGGAAGTAAGCTTCAGACATGAAAATGACCTTGGGCTAGGACAAAGAAGTAGGCTCAGATACTTTGGTCATCCTGATAAGCCTTTAGAAACAGTTATCATGGGAGTGTCCACATAACTGTGTTTAATGCCTTGCTTTTTCTTTGACTATTTGTGTTTATTGTATTGCTTGTTCCTCAACTATTTGCATCTATTGTATTGCTAGAGCCTCAACCTAGAACTGACCTTAATACATGCATGTAATCAAAATGGTATAAAAGCACAAAGGAAGAGGGATAGAGGATAGGGGGTTCTAGAGAGGGGAAATGGAGAAAGGGGATGACATCTGTATTGTAAACAAATAAAATGCCCAAGTAAAAAATAAAAAAAAAATAATAAAATAAGAGATCTGGTTAGGCATAGTGTTTAGAAACCTTTATTAGTGGCCCATAACTCTTCTTGATGTGTTGTAGTTATTAGTAGTTTGTTAATGGTAAGTTATTATTTCTAATCATAAAAATCTCTGTGGAAATATTTTGAAAACAGAAGCCAGTAAGGGCATGGTTTGAATTAAACCATTTAGGGCTGAAGCCCAAACTATTGTCTTTTTCCTCCAGTCTGGGCAGATGCTACTGAACTTTGACACCTTTTCAGGTTGAAAAGCCAGAGTATTCATTATGAACATAAAATTACATTGTGTTTATAATTTTCTGGTGTGAATTTGAATGTTAATTTAACTCTGAAGTTAGAATTATTAAGTACATAAACACTGTACTAAACATAGTTTAGATAGAAAAGAGAACAGCTATCAAGCCATAGTAATTAACTATTTTATAAATGGTTGAATTTACACACCAGAGCAGAATTTCACAGAGTTCAAAGGAAATTGTATCCAAAATTTATATTTTGAATTTCACATAGACAATTACTAAGTCAAAACACATTACTATTTAAAGTTTATTTATAAAAAACTAAATATATAGTCAGAATTTTACTTGAAATTTCTACTGGCCATATATGAAAGACAAAAGACCTTAAAATGTGTCATGATACAGAATAATTTTCTTGGTTTAAAAATGACTTTTAGCAAAACAAAGACTGAAAAATGAGGTTATATTATAGGAAAGATTATCATTTTTATATTTTTGTTTGAATTAATTCAGCTTGTATGCCATTAAAATATTAATTCAGAAAGTACACTTTCAGTTTTGGTTTGTCATTATGGGCACTGAGACATTTAACAACTTGAAAAAGTGGCTTATGGATGAGCAGAGCTCTTAATTGAAGGGATGAGGTGAGAAACAAAATTATTTTATAATACTTTAAAAATATATATTCTTCAAGCCTTCACTAAGTATATTTTCATTTCTCTTCTACTTTTACAATTCAAATGAAAAGCTAATTTTATGGTCAATACTCAATCCTTTTAAGTTACATATCTGTATATTCTGTCCATTTGGTGAGCTAAGAAATGTATCTTGCATTAACAAAACACAGTCTGACCGGAGACATACAATTGAGTTTAGTGACTTGCTGAAATGAACACATGGTAAAAACAGAAGCCTAACTTGCCATCTGAAGTCTTAATTTAACATATGATATAAGAACACATATGATCTACACCTTTATGGGTAGCTTTTAATGGCAACAATAATGGAAATCAGAGGGGGAGAAAAGTAGATGAATGTGTTAGTTGCATTTAAAAATATTGTATAAATTGGTGACTTTTTTCCAGTTTATTATGGTGAGTACAATGTTAGCCCCAAAGTCACAAAGACATTGTGACATGCTGGAACTGAATTACGGCTCTGATCGCCACTCATGCTGAACTTCTGTGTATTCTTGATCTGCTCAGCCTGGTCATTAAACCCTTTCCCAATAGTTTAAGCTAGCTATAAACAACAGAAGTCAGCAACTGACAAGCTTCTACACATTTTTCAGATGAAGAACATATTTCCATATGCCATAAATTTTGTCAGATAAATGTGTTCTCAGTCTCACTTCCAAACCTAATTAGTGTCACGTATTTCATATTTTTTTTCTTTAGAAGAAAGACAACTCAAAATCCCTAAAATAATAAGACAGATATTCTGTAAGGGTTTGGTGTTTCAGTCGTTGTTGTAGTAACTGCATTCACTGAAATGACAAAGTCTCAAATAATGGTTGATACATGCACCTGTAAAATCTTGAAAGGAATAACAGAGGATGTCTAATCATGTACATTCTCTCCTATTCAACTGCCTACTTTCCCAATTATTCTCACATTAAATTCTAAGATTCTTATGACTTGTGATAACATAAATCATGTTTATTTAATGTTTACTTTATTCATTAGAGACATTGGTTTTTGTAATATCATTTTGTGTATTAGATTATGTGACATATTCTTTAAATGTTTCTTATGGACAAAGGTACGTAGGCATAACTTATTTGCAACCTATTTTTAATAAAGGTTCAACCTTTCCTCTAGCCCACCACCCAGCAGAGGTAGTAGAAGAGAAAAGTTATTAGGATATGGGGGAAGTGGGTCTGTTCAGGAATAGTTCTTTGGGGGCGAGATTGATCTTTGTAAGCACAGTTCAGTCCTGTAGCAAACACCAAATATGATTCAGCAACTGCAGACTAGTCCTCTAGGCAGGCATACACCAGGCACAAACCAGCAGCAGTTCTTTCAGCAGGCAGATACCAGGTAGCCACCTGTATTTCAATCCTGAAGAAACTCCCAGGCTTGCCAACTGGCCTGAGGCAAGACTGCTGAAGCTGCAAGCTGTCACAGGAGTCTCAGGAGCAGATCTTTGGCAAATTTCTCTCAATGGCAACATTATTACAAGTTGAGCTCAACAACAATACTGTGTAAGGTGAACCAATACATGTGTGTTTTATCGAAGAATAGCAAGGAGGAGAAACCAAACCTATGCTCATTGTTCATCTCTCACTGTCTGTGGGGTCATATTTATACTCCTTCATCAAGTTTCCTTTCATGTGTTTGCTATATCCAAACATCCTTTTACCTGAACCTGTTTCAGGAAAACCTTCTTTCATCTGTTTGCTTTAGCAAGATATTCTTTCACCTGTGTGCCCCAAGCAAAACATCATTTGACCTAGCTTTCCAAAGGAACTAGAAGTTTCCACTTCAAAGATATGCATTTACGTGTGTGTGTGTGTGTGTGTGTGTGTGTGTGTGTGTGTGTGTGTGTGTACGCAGACGTATGTATGTGTTCAGGTCCATATGTATATGTATATGTATATATGTGTGTGCACTTGAGTGTGAAGGGGAAAAAATACCATAAGTTTGGCAACTCAGGTGCTGGTCACCTCATGGAGATAAAGTTTCTCATGGGCCTAGAAATTGCTGGGTAGGTGGGGCCATCTGGGCATTGTGCCCCAGGGATCTACCTGTTTCTGTTTCTCCAACACCACATCTACAAGTTTAAGCCACCGCACTAAACTTACTTTAAAATGTAGATTCCTTGGTAGAGACTAAGTTTCATATGTTTGTATGACAAGTACTTGCCTTACTGAGCCATCTCCTTTGCCCATAGATGAAGGATTCCCCCAAATAATAAAATTAAAATTGATGGAGAGTTATGATTATGATGACTGATGATGATGATGATGATATTTTTCTTTTTGAAAGAAAACTAACCAGAGTCTTGTGGTTTCCACGAGAGGAATTTTCTAATAATCCCTCATTCGAAATCTTATTTCTTATTGACTCATTTTAATTGATTCTAAGATGGATTAAGAAAAAAAAAGGTGACTCATTAAAATCATCTTCTGTTAGTAAATCACTGGCTTGGCATCACATGGCTACAAAAAGATTTCCTTTTGATCTCTTAAAAGCTGAAGATTATTTGTATGTATTCAGGTTATAAGGATCATCGAAGTTGAATTACAAGATTCACCTTCCCCTTTTAAAAGGAATTAACACTAGAAGAAATTATAGAGTTCATACACCGTGTTTATTCATCAGGCTGTATTGTCTGATCACTTATGTACTGTGGTGATTTGAATAGGTTTGGCTTAGGAAATGGCACTATTTGGAGGTGTGGCCTTGTTGGAGTGGGTGTGGCCTTGGTGTGGGTGTGGCCTTGTTGGAGGAAGTGTGTCACTGTGTGTGTGGGCTTTAAGCACCTCATAGTAGCTACCTGGATGTCAGTATTCTCCTAACAGCCTTCAGATAAAACTCTCAGTTCCTCTTGCACCATGCCTGCCTGGACACTGCCATGCTCCTGCTTTGATGATAATGGACTGAACTTCTGGATCTGAAAGCGAACCCTAATTAAATGTTGTCCTAACAAGAGTTACCTTGGTCATGGTGTGTGTTCACAGAAGTAAAATCCTAACTAAGACATGTAACAATTTGTATTTCAAAAATCATCAGAATTTTTTTTATCCAATTTTCTTACATTAAAAATGCAGGTGTTCACTTACCATTGTTGTATGTTTGTCTTTATGAGCCTGGGCACCCATCCAGAACAACTGTGGAGGTCAGAGCATACTCTGCCAGGGTCATAGCTCTCCTTTCACCACCTGGGTTACATGGTTGAGCTCAGGTTTTCATACTTGGTGGCAGAAATTTTACCAATGAGCAAGACACCATGAAAACAAAAATAGATAAAATAATGCTAATGTGTGAGTCTCATATTAAGGTGAAATGAACAAATTACAAAAGTAAGAGGTTACTAAAGCAAGGAAGATTAACATCAAAAAGCATTAAAAGAAATATGGTGTAACTATGAACAAATAACTGGAGTTAAAAGAATGTTAGCAAGGCATTAGTGTTTTGATTGTGGGAGATTGAGATGTATATCCTCAAATAATACCTTTCAAAGGCATCTGGAGTTGAGCTCTCATAAGTTTTCCAGAGTACAGTCCAGCTCAGAAATAGACCAGAAATGTTTGGAACTAAAGCATCATGTTGACTGATAGAAAAGACTTCTTTGACTCTGTGCTTCTTTATAAAACTTTAAAAATCTTATATTAGATAATTTATGTGACTTGCATAAGAATATTGATTACAGAGTAGAGTTTCAAAGCAAGGATTCTTTTTTTTTTACAATATTAAAAGGGATGTAGAAATATTTTTGAGATTCTATTCGAAAGGGAAAAGCTTTAAAGTTTTGTCTTATCCTTCAGGAAATAGAATATGGTGTGTTGATCAAAGAGTAGGCATGTACAAACCAGGACTCAGGGAAAGAAACGATCCAACTCTGCCCTTGATTATAGTAGACAAGACTATACTGAGATGGCAGCACAGGTGAACTTAGAGTTGTGACAACACAAAGCTGGTGGTCAGGGGAGATTAAGATTGTGATTGGTGGCCTGGAGTGGCATGTGGACAGAGATGACCAAGGATGACCGTTGTAATAAATACCAATTCAATCCCATCTAGAAGGTATGTGTTTTCTGTAACCTGGAAATAAAAGAATAGACAATAGACAGAACATTTCCAAAGTGAGCATGGGAATATAATTATATGTTCGCTGGCATAATTTGCTTCTTTATAGCCCAGTTTCTCCCTCAGTAAAATAAGAATGAAAGGCTCTTTCTTATAGGGTTACTGCAAGATTCAATAAATTATGCTATGAAAGCCCTATGGATATTACCAAATAATTTTATTGTGGGCTATTATTTTTATTGCTTCACCATAATTTACAGTGAAGACAAGTTGTCCATGTCCACAGAAAACAAAACCAAATCATAAATGAATTAGGTGTGGAGGGAAATGGTGGATTTCACTGGGAGATGATAAGCAATCACATTAGTCAGTAAAACTTTTATATGAGTAGAACTGTACTTGAATCTCAATGTTAGCAACATTGAGTGAGTTACTAATGTTTCCACAAAGAATGCATAGTGCATATTTGGTTAGATTGTCCTGAGAACTTAATGCATTGGTGAGTATATATTTAGCTGGGCCCATGCTGAGTGCTTCGACAGAATGGAGCCATTTCCATTAACAAAACTTTGAAAAATTAGTAAGGTATAGACACAATGGATGGAGTGTGTTCTGAGTGGAAGAACAGTCTGTGCAAAGGCACAGAGTTAAGGGAACACAGGCCAAGGGGCATCCTCCCAGGCTATGAGGCTAGAGACAAGTGAAAAGCAGTCTATCTGCTTTGGAGAAAGAGTTGACTCCTGAAATATATTCTTGTACACATGTTCAAAGTTTTGTTTTATCTATGAGTCAGTAGACACATAGTTACGAGATTTATCTGGACAGTGATGTGAAATAAGCCAACTTCAACTTGCTCCTATAGGATGATGGCCTTGTACATGAGTACCAGGACAGCACTTTGAGACAGGGAGAGTCTATCAGAAAAGATGTTTTTCAGGGAAGTTTTTCTTTTGTTGTTATGTTTTTTTTTAAAACTATATTTCAACTATGAAGGGACAGAAACCTGAATTAAGGCTAGTGATAGATTAGTGATTTTAAAAGTATCATAGATGAGTCAAGGAGGGTTGGATAGTAGGAAATCATGTGGTTTGTCATTATTATTATTTAATAGTCTTTGTACAGTCTAGTTGTCATCCCCCTCCCGGTCCCCTCTGATCCTCATTCCACTCCTCCTCCTCCTTTTCTAAGAGGATGTCCCCGATCCCACTCCTACCCCATCAGACCTCCCCACTTCCTGGGGCCTCAAGTCTCTTGAGAGTTAGGTGCATCTTCTCTCATTGAGGCCAGACCAGGCAGTCCTCTGCTGTATATGTATCAGGGGCGTCATATCAGCTAGTAGTGTATGATGCTTGATTGGTGGCCCAGTGTCTGAGAGATCTTGGGGTTCCAGGTTAGTTGAGACTGCTGGTCTTTGCATGGGGCTGCCCTCCCCCTCAGCTTCTTCCAGCGTTTCCTTATTCCGCCACAAGGGGCCCCAGTTTCTGTCCATTGGTTAAGTGTAAGAATCTAAATCTGATTCTTTCAGCTGCTTGTTGGGCCTCTCAGAGGGCAGTCATTCTAGGCTCCTGTCTGTAACCACACCACAGCATCAGTAATAGTGTCAGGCCTTGGAGCCTCCCCTTGAGCTGGTTCCTAATTTGAGCTTGTCATTGAACCTCTTTTCCCTCGGTCCTTTCTCCATTTTTGTCTCTGCAGTTCTTTTAGATAGGATCAGTTCTGGGTCAGAGTTTTTAGAATTTGATACACAGTAGTTTCCCCATGAACTTGGGAATTTGAAAGGTTGTAGGAGGATAGAATGATAGGTTTTTAAATGAAAATTCTGAAATATCTATAAGGCATTAGACCAGGTACAAATATTAAAATAGACAAGATTGTATGAAACATTTTGTGGATAGAGATGACTGTAAGCCAAGGAAGACCTGTGTGGATGAGGTTTATTGACCTATGTCAAGTACCCCAACCTCTTAGATCCATGGAAATGGAAATGCCTTTCCTAGGTCAGGCTTAGAGGAGTAGCAAAGCCTTTCTTTGGTCCATGCATGGATGCTATAAACAACTGGCCTTTAGGTGAAACCATTGGATGCAGAAACTATCAACCATGGCTTTATTTTCCCAGGTGACTGCAATCTGAAACTGCTTCCATTCAGAGACTTCATATAGAGATGAGCTAACTTGCTTCCTCCTCTTCACTCAGATATATACAATAAAACTACCTTCCTCTTCAGCTGTATACAATGAACCTGCCTCCTTCCTCAAAATAATCCTTGCCTCTTGCTCACAGTATATAATAAATTTGTTGAGTTTCCAGGCCACTGATGAATCTTCATTGGAATGCATTGCCCATTCAATCCCAACTTCTCCATATGTAAGTATGTATGTCCTTCAGTTATTATAGGTCCCTGTCACATCAAATACAAAACAGTAAAGGTTATGGTGGAAGGCAATTGGTTTTGTTTGGCAAATACCCCCAGCAAGCATTTGGCATTAGAAAATTGAAGTTTAGGAAAAGAAGCAAAATATAGTTAAAGCTGGACTATGAAATGTTTTACACTCCTATTGGTGAGACTTCACAGAGAGTAACAGACATCTGAGAACTGACTGAAGCTGTGGCCTTCAGATAAGATGAAGGAAAGGGATTGCTAAGGAAAGCAAAAATGAAAGGGAATAGCCAAGTTAGGGGAGCAGATTCAGGTGGTGGGCTGGTACAACGATGAAGAAGGGTGGAAAGGTCGGAATGCAAATTTGTACAACCTCTCTTTTCAACTCTTTTTAATCTCCAAGGACTTAGAGATACTGAGGAGTTAAGGTGAACACAGATATTCAGGATAGAAATAAGTATCAGTTCCAAAGCTTATGCTTTATCTACAGATCTCAACTGTGTGGCATTCTGGCAGTAGCACTGGGCCAAATGGCAGCAGACAGTGTTAGTCATGTGCTTTTCTGAGTTGTTGTTGTTGTTGTTGTTATTATTATTATTAATCATTTCATTCTTTTACACTTCAAATGATATCCCACTTCCTAGTTACCCCTCCACCAACCCTCCATCCCACATCTGTCCTCGCCGCTACTCTTTGCCTGTATGAGGGTGCTCCTGCACCCACCCACACTTTCCCACCCCACCGCTCCAGCATACCCCTACACTGGGGCATCAAACTTCCCTGAGATCAAGGGCTCCCCTTCCATTGCTGTCAGGCAAGGCCATTCTCTGTTACATATGCATCTGGAGCCAGAGATCTCTCCAGGTACACTCCTTGGTTGGTGGTCTAGTCTCTGGGAGAACTGGGTGGTCAGGCCAGCCTATGTTGTTCATCCAATGGGGTTGCAATCCTCCTCCACTCCTCCAGTCCTTTTGCCAGCTTCCCCACCAGGTTCCCTGAGTTCAGTCTGATGGTTGGCTCTAAGCATCCACATTGGTCAGTTGCCATCTGGACCTCCCGAAGAAACACCACACAAGTCTCCAGTCAGCAAGCACCTCTTGATCAAAGCAACAGTGTTGGGTTTGGTGTTTGCAGACATGATGGGTCCCCAGGTGGGACAATTCCTGGTTGACCCTTCCTTCAGTCTCTGTTCCATTTTTTTGTCCCTGTTCTTCATTCTGGGTTATAGACTTTGAGATGTGTGGCCCCATCCCTCAACCAGGGGTGTCCTATCTACTGGAGGTGGTTTCTACAGGTTCTATCTCAACCTTCTCTGTGAATTTTAAAGTCATTCCTGGTGGGTCCTGGGAGCCTCATGTTTTCCTGGTGTCTGGGAGCCTCCAGTGGCTCTCCCCACTTCCTCCTCCTCCTTGCTACATATTTTTGTTGGATTTCCTGACCCTCTGCAGCTTTCTCACATCTCCTCCAGTTCCTGACACTGCCCCCTTTATCTCCTCCACCTCTTCTCTCCTTCCCATGTCCCTCTCTTCCTCCACCACCCACAATCATCCTTTTCTCCCATCAATGCAGGACTGAAGCATCCACACTTTGATCTTTCTTCCTTGTAAGCTCCATATGTTCTGTGGGTTGTATCATGGGCATTATGAGCTTTTTTTCCTACTATCCACTTAACAGTGAGTACATACCATGTGTGTTCTTTGTGATTGGGTTACCTCACTCAGGATGATATTTTCTAGTTCCATCGATTTGCCTACAATTTCATGACATCATTGTTTTAATAGCTGAGTAGTATTCCGTTTGGTAAATGTACCACATTTTCTGTATCCATTTCTCTGTTTCAGAACATCTGAGTTGTTTCCAGCTTCTGGTTGTTATAAAAAAGGTTGCTATGAAAATATTTCCAAAGTGGTTATACCAGCTTGCAGTCCCACCAGCAAATCCACAGATTGGAAAAAGATCTTTACCAACTCTACATTCAATAGGGGGCTAATATTCAAAATATATAAGAACTCAAGAAGTTAGACTCCAGAGAACCAAATAACCTTATTAAAAAGTGGGGTACAGAGCTAGATAGAGAATTCTCAACCAAGGAATCTGGAATGGCTGAGAAACACTTAAAGAAATGCTCAACATCCTTAGTCATCAGGGAAATGCAAATAGAAATGACCTTGAGAGTCTACCTCCACCAATCAGAATGGCTAAGATGAAAAGCACAGATGAAAAAAGATGTTGATGAGGATATGGAAAAAGAGGAATACTCCTCCATTGCTGCTGAGTTGTTTTTAAAAGCAATGAAACTAAACACTTCCAAATGACAGCTGTTTAGATAAGAAAGCTTTATGCTCTCACTGGAGCTTCAAGTGGATAAAACTGCTAACCAGCTGTAATATAGAGAGCTCAAAGAGATAAGGTTGAAAGCAAAGGCCACTACCTTTCAAACCCAGGAAGTCAATGGTGAATTATTAAAGGGCATTTGGAAGAATGGGAGCAAATATCTGAAGCAATGGATTAAAGAATAGGTGGGAGAGAGGTGGGGGTGAGGCTGCAGTGTTTCACATCTAACACGAAGATGAACAAGGTAGCAGTTTGTGGGTAAGTAACAAATATAAAGGAATTATAGATACAGACATTTTGAGTATGTTGATAGGTAGAAAGAAAGGAGACCTAAACCATAAATTACAAACACAGGATCAGAATACAAACAGAATGTTGTGTCTGAGGTGTCTCACTCTATGTTCCGAAGGGGAAAAAAAAAGATTAGAGTAAATATGGAAACAATAGGAAGGGAACAAGATGAAAGTAAATGTTTGTGATATCACACCTCTTAATCAGAAATGATTTTGTTCTGAGTATACGATAGTTTCCCAGTGTCATTCCAGTAACCT
The DNA here is from genome assembly GCF_004785775.1 of Grammomys surdaster. Taxonomy (NCBI): domain Eukaryota; kingdom Metazoa; phylum Chordata; class Mammalia; order Rodentia; family Muridae; genus Grammomys; species Grammomys surdaster. The sequence goes on from NW_021604660.1 coordinate 1,891,548, forward strand.
CAACATTCTATGCAATAGCTATGTATTGAGTATCTTCTGTAAAGTCCAAGCTTGCTGAAAATACTCCATCCACTTTAGTATAATAAAGATAGCATCACGTTGGCCTTAATACTAACAAGTCTATATTGATATTTGAATTTTGGGAACAAATGGACATAGGCATTTGAAGATAAGCATACCATGCTAGCCAGCTGGCAGCCAAATTGCTTTTCATTTTCATTAGTGACTCCTTCTGTTCCTGAAGTTCACTTGTCTATCAATGCAGAAAACCAATTTCTAATTTCATATTTCTATAAAGATCATTTGCCCTGATTATAATTTTGGTATAATGGCTAATCCTTGGAAATTATTCTTAAAGTCAGGGGATTTATTATAGAAGTGTGAAATGGGGAGCAGAAAGGCACCATTCGTAATCAGTCATATGTCAGATTGAGGGATTCAAATGAACAGATTTTAGTGTGTTCCGAAGGAAGGGCAGAGGAGCTCTGCAGAGCAAGAATAAGGAGCAGGATTGAGGCTACAAGTAGACTTAAGGAACATGTGACACCATAGTGGACTGCTCTATTTTTGAAACATTTTCTGCAACGGCACAACCCTACTTTCAAAATCGAGTCAGGACACAGTGTTAAGGGCCTGCAGAGAGCCATCTTTACTTTCTTAGAGATTTTAGAACCTTGGCTCGGAGCATACATGGATTTGATAAGGTTTTCTCTCTCTGACCAAAAGCCATTGATTAACATTTGCCTCTCAGCTTATTGTACGTTAGTCTTCTCTCCAGCACTTGGATTTCTCAAGACAGTGTTAACATTCTCTCAGCTGGACTAATCTTCAGAAAACTCTCTTTCTGACTCTAAACATCAGGATCATTTTGTTAGAGCATCTATTTCAGAAAACCATAAAAGAATATTCTTTTTCTCTCTCTTCCTCTCCCTTTCTTCTCTCCTCTTCTCTCTTCTTCTTCTCCATTTTCTTTCTTTCTCTCTCTGTCTCTGTCTCTCTGTCTCTCTCTCTGTCTCTCTCTGTCTCTCTCTCTGTCTCTCTGTCTCTGTCTCTGTCTCTCTCTCTCTCCTCCTCCTCCTCCTCCTCCTTCTTCTTCTTCTTTTCCTCCTCCTCCTCCCTCCTCCTCCTCCCTCCTCCCTCCTCCTCCTCCTCCTCTTCTTTCTTCCCCCTCTGTGTGTTTTCCTTGAGGATTTGTAAGGGCTGAGTCTCTTACCAGAGCAATCCACCTCCCAATTTCTTTAGGAGGACAGGAACTTAACTCAGTGAGTTCCTTGCTCTAAGTTGTGAAACTCCAACATGCCAGGAAGAATATGCGAGTTCTGGAAAAACCACCTAGTAACATGTATAACTTGTATACTTCCTTTCACACAAGACTTCACAAATCCTTCTGATGTTAGTCTCAGTGAAGTTAAAATCAAAGTTTGGTATGTTTGTTCCATTGTAGACGTCTCCAATCAAGTTTCTCTTGGAGGCTTAACTTCGGCCAGTACAGATTTTCTTCTGTGGAACCTTGTGCTTCCAACTCCTTTGAGGTTGAGAACAGCAAATATATTCCAGTCAAGACTAAAACTCTTTGTACAAAACTTTAGTAGCAAGGATTGGTAACAATAAACTCTTAATCTTGTATCTCACAGCGTTTGAAACATTCCTGTTATTTAGAAAACATGATTATATCCCAAGGCTCACTGCCTTCATGTTTATTATAATCATTCATCTCCAAGTTACATTTTGATATGTAGTTCTCTTTTATGTTTGAATTTTAATTAATTTATTTATGTATTTACATCCCAAATGCTACACCCCACTGTCTTCTTCTTTATAGTGTGACTTTGCACATACAGACACACATGGATGCACACACAGATGCATACACACATATGGGAGGATTTCTACTGTTTTGATTTTTCTGTATCTTGTCTTTAGTTGACCCAACCATTTAGTAAATCTCTTATTCTGCATCATTTATACAGAAAATTCATTTGCTTAGTGAAGTTTCACTTTTCTCAGTGTTTGAAAAACTTACTCTGATAGTTTGTTTTAAAGCAAACAGTGAATATTGTTAGTTTGTGTCTGGCTATGGTTTTGCTTGTGATTTGCTCATTTTCTTGATGGTTGGTATCACAATGGCATATGAATTTATCGACTGTAATTCTATAAAAATGGTATTCATATTTATGCATTTATGCATAATTTTGACACTTTCTCAGAGGGTGTCCTTCTCTTGTAGACCTTATTACAATGTGGTGTTTTCTGTCCTCTGTGCTTATTGCAGAGCATAGCTCTGCTTTCTGATGTACTTCTTATTCCGAAGAGTTCCACCTCCTCGTAAATGTATGTGCTCTCTGCAGCCGAGGAAGTTTGGGGTTAGGTTTCTTTTTTCATTTTTTCAAACTAAGTTGTTATGCTATATACTTTGATCACGTTTCCCTCTCCCCAATTCTTTCCTATCTCCCTATCCATTTAACACACACACATATAACATAAATGTACATGTTTATGTACACAGAGTTTAAGTCCGGACTAAAATGTATTTTCTGTTTTTAACCTCAAAGGAGTTGGAGGAACAAAATTCCTCAGAAGAAAATTCATACTGGCTGAAATTAAGCCTGCATGAGAAACATGATTGGAGATATTTATAATGGGGAAAAGAGAACATATCAAACTTTGAATTCAATTTTACATGTACACACACACACAAACACACACACACAAATGTAATATTATTATTAATAAACACATATTTGTTTATATATAAATAATATGTAATATAGTATATAAAAATAATATATAATATACAATACAATAAATATATAATATATAACAAGCAATAATGTATATTATTAATATATACCATATATTATATATGTATGTTATCTTTTTTCTCTATCTAAAAATATCCAAAACAAAAAGGTAAAAGCCAATAAACAACAAAAACAACAAAACAAAAGCAATAAACAAAATACTTCCAGAGCAACACAAAATGAAAATTAAAGCAAACAGACCAATAAGACAAAACAAAACAAAAAGCCAAATTTCAAAGCAAAATAATATCACTAGCTAGAAGCTCTTACACCTACAACGGAGACCTGCTGCTACATATACTGGTGACATATATATATATAAAATGTTGACACACAGGTGACGGGAGAAAGCAAGCACATTTGGGGTGGATTTAAGGTCCACTTCCTGAGATGGAATATGTGCATGACACTGCTATAGGTGCTATTGATGGCTTCATTGGGTATTTTTTCCCCATGCAATTTAAGGACTGGTTCCAGCAGGGAAGTTCACCCTTCAAATTGCCCCAGGCTTTCTCCTTTTCTGGCTGCTGTCAGTGATAACCACGGCAGTTCCAAAATTTGTGTAAGTTCCCTTATTTAGAAAAGAGAAAACTGATGTGTTAAAGGGCTTAGAAATGGGTTGGTCATTTGATAAACATTAATCTTCTTGTTGCTGTCTCTCAATTACTGGTATAGGGGAGAAAACTATTAACTGGTATAAATTCTAACCTTAATTTTTTTCCATAGAATTAATGATGAAAATAGCCAATTTTCATTGACAGGTAATTGTTTACCCAAATTTAAATGTTGATTGACACTGGTCTCTATGCTTTACTCCTCCTAACTAGTATATAACCTATAGCATTGAGTCAGCGGCTATGTCTCCAGTAGATGCTTGTTGTCATGGTGAGTTCATTACACAGTTCCCCAGGGAAGTTTTGAAGCTATGGACTCTTTGATGGGTTGTAAGTGGTTCCCTTGTGAGGAGACATTTTGACTGAGAAGAAACGCTGACATATTTGAATTCAAACGTCACACAGTGAGTTCCTGAAATGGAATCTGCCTGGCTAGCATGATCTAGTGCAGCACACATCACTTACACTCCTGGAAAATTAACCAAAGCTTCATGTTTCCCTAATTTAGAGCTACTCATATTCTAGAAATATTTTGGAAAGCATCAATGCATCTCCATGTATCATAACCATTTCTTTTCATTGAAAGGAGGAATAGAATATTTGTAAGAGATAATAAGGACTTAAAATATATGAATATGGATGATTTCCCTTTTAAAAATTGCTATTTTATTACCAATTTATGTTACCAAGATAATGTCTTCTTCATTTTTACATTCTTAGAAGAATTCAGTAATTCTCCATAAAAATGAAGAAAATTAAAATTAAAGTAATGAATGTGAACCTTTAAATTGAGATTATAGCCTATAGTGCGCACAAAATTCTCTTGTATAGATTGGACAGAAAATACTTGTTCCTGTGTAATGCTGGGTGCTAGTATGTAGCCTTGAATGAAGACTTATGCATCCATATTTACCTCATACTTCTCATAATTGCATCATTAAAAATGGTTAAAATGGTGACTATTTAAAACAACAGAAGAATTCTTTAAAATCATGGCTTAAAATTGTTTTGGTATACACTGTGGAATAAAATGAACAGCAGACATGGTGTGTGTCTGCATGACATTTTCAAAATTGTCAGACCTATCCTTCAATGACTGTGGCTCTTTTTCCAACTAGGAGTGCAATGACATTTTCCTGTTCTACTGTTTTCTCAACACTTGAAGTTGTTTCCCCTTTATTTGGCTACTTCAGTGTTTGCGGCAGTGGGTCAGAGCATATATTCATGTCCTTATTAACACTGCGTATCTTCCTTTTTGACGTATATACTTAAGTCTTTACTCATGTTTAAATAGTTATTATTGACTTGTAGGATTTATCTATTCAAGAATCAAGTCCATTATTGTTATTAAAGCATATTTTGGGAATATTTGCCTGAAGTTTTTGTGTTTCCAATTCCTATTTAAATGTCTTTTGGAAAGCAGCTTGGGTTTTTGTTTTTTAAATTTTATTCTAGAGAGATGAGTTTTATTTTTTAATTAATAATCTTTTATTTACATTCTGAGGGCATATTGCCCTCTCTCCTCTCCTCTCAGTCCCCCTCTCTCCCCTCCCCTCCCCACCCCATCCTCCTGTCCTCCATTTCTCCTCAGAAACCATAAGGCCTCCTATGGGTATAATCCACCTTGGCATATCAAGTTGTAGTAGGACTAGGTGCATATTCATGGTGAGCAATTTTTTTTATTTTATTTAAGTCTAATTCTATTTTTCTTTTATAGTTCTTCCTGTTAGTAATGTGATAAAAAACAATGCTGCTATTTTGGCCAAAAATATATTTTTGTGAGTATTGTGTCTTTTTCTACCAGGTTTTAATCTGCATTTGTGTCTGTGAATAGTGACAGATTTATTTTCAGGTATCTTGTCAGGGAAGAGTGAATTTCTTTGTGTAGGCATAGTTCTTTTTTCTAGAACCATCTCAGGAAAATACCATGTTTCCAGAAACTATTTACTTTTTTAATAAATTAAACATTCCCTGATTCTTGAATGTTAATCTGCTTTCCTAGCTATATGCTTTTCTTATTTTGTCTTGGATTGCAGTATTTTTAGTAAACCTTTCAGTTAGGCATCATGAGTCTTCAGCATCACGTGCCTTCTGAAGACTTTAGGTCTCCTGTACTGTCACAGAGAGCTTAAGTTCAGCTTGCCATTATTTATCAAATCCTCTTGAGACTTGTGTTAGGAAATATTGACATTTCAATAGTGAGTCTTTCTAGGCATGATCCTGTTCTTGCTTGCTTTGTTCTTTAATTTATGATAGGAATATACTGTACATTCTAGTTTGGAAGGTTTACAGGGATGTTATTAAATTTATTAAATTTCCTTATGTATATATTTGTAGATGTTACTAACTTTATAGACTTGTAAGTGTAGTTTAAAGTCACATTTTTCATATTTAGTGATGTGTTTGCATCTATTCTGTCTGTAAAATATTTGATATACATGAATTCTACTCTAAGTTGTTTCTTTCAGGTTTCCTCCATCCTTCATAATTAAAAGTGTCTGCATCTATATAAAATTATGTTACTATTATAAGCTACTCCTGTTCAGAAATACTTCACCTGTTTTTAATTTGGGTTTTTAAACAAAAGTGGAGGTCATGGTCAACTCTTTTGCTTTAGCTAATAGTAGATTTCTTGTTTGTTTTAAAGTCTTGGACAGTTTTAAACATGTGTATAATGAATACCTACCTTCATCCCCATTTTTATTGCTACCCCTTTCTACCCTGAAAACTTCTCTTTCTTATAAGTCCTCCCCCTACTTTCATGTCTTCTTTTTGTGTGTGATATGCTGAGTATAATTAGAGTTGCTTCTGCGTTTATGAATAGGTGGTTATTTAATGGAGCATGGACAACTTACTGTGATTATACCAGTGTTTGACTGATACCTCCTTTCCCAGAAACCGTTTAATGCCTTAAATACAAAGGCCATTCATGGGCCCTGCTCCACTGGTGATGAGATGTTGATAGGTCTAATCTGTGCAAGTCTTGTGTCTACAATAGAAATGAGTTCATGACTGCAATGTCCACGCCATGTCGAGAAAACATCGTTCTGCTGTGTATCTACCATTCTCTAGCTCTTATATTCTTTCCTTTGCATCTTCCAGAATGATCCTTAAGCCTGGGAAAGGATGATAGATCTGTCCCACCTAGAGCTAAGCACTCCATCATCACTTACTCTCAGCATTTTGACCAGCTATGGATTTCTGCCTTAACTACTCCTCAAATAATAAGGAACTTCCCTGATGAAGGCTAAGATCAGCACTAATCTCTGGGTATAAACATGAGTATTTAGAAGACTGTTAGGTGAGAAACATCTGCTTTTCAGTTGGATTTCAGAACGATAAAACAGGAGGCAAGTCTTGCCTGGTTCTTTGGTCATCGTCAAGAACCCTATACTAGAGAACTAATGGACCTTAGGCAGGGAACTTACTTGTATTGTTTTCTTAAATGCAAGTATGAAGAACAATTCTAAATTATTTTTGTAAATGTACTATATTTTATGTCACTTTTTGAAAACTATGGTTATTTTTATTTTCTTATTTAAAGTTCTTTTTATCATATAATATATCCTGTCATGGTTTTGAGAGTCCAAATGTTTTGGGTTCAGACTTCGTCTTAGAGAACCTGACCTAAGGTTGAGCTCAAGTTAACCAATTTCCAGGTTACTCCCAAAAAATCCTGAGTCTAGCACCAGTTTTCGGTTATTCCCCAACAAATCTTCCCCTTCAGGTTATAAGCCCACCCGTGATACTTCACTTCCTAACAACCACCAATCAGGAGGAAAACAGAAGTTAAATTTATGCTTTGGCTCCCAGCACTAGCCATAATGGCCACTGAATTGGATGTGTACCAGGCTAGATATTCCCTTCTTGCCTCCATGAATGCTTGCCTAACACTGGGCTCAGGGCCTCCTCCCATTCTCCTGTGTCAGAGATGGTGGTGTGGTCCAAACTGGAGCTTGAATAAAGAGACCCTAATGTGATTGCATCAGATTCAACGCCTTTGATGTCTTTGTGGAATTCATGAATGCTTCCTGGTACAACAGTTTCCCTGCTCCCAACTCCTCCCAGATCCCCCCACCTTTCCACCCATCCAGCTCCATACCATTATTTCCTCTTTCTTTTAGAAAATAACAACAAAACATAAATAGAAAGATACACCACACTCAATACACACACACACACACACACACACACACACCAAAAACTATAAAAACACAAAATTGGAAACCATAATACGTAAGCCAAAGACCAGTGAGACAAAATATGAGCAAACAAAGCAACACGAGACAAACATGCTACAAAAATTCTGATTGAGTCTGTTTTGTGCTGGCAATATACTGCTGAGCATGGGGCCTACCTTTAGGACTGTGATTTCTTCTTTTAAAGAATTACCCATAGTTTGTAAGTGCATTGAGAAAATTTCGATATTATATTTCTGTGATTTAGCGTTTGTAAAAACCTTAAAAACACCCCCTTTCTACTCATAAAGCCAGCTGCATGTTTTCTTAGTCTCTCAGCAGCCTTACTGGGATCACAAAGAGGTAACTCTAGGCTCTTTTGATTATGTTCCAGTATTCTAGGTTTGACTTGGTTTCCTTTCCCAATTTTGCTTTCCATTCCATCACTTCTTTCCCTGTACTTGTGTTGCTATTAATCATTTGTTTGTTTGTTTTCTTCTGTTTTTCTAGATCCCGAGGGCTGCAAATTACATCATTAACTTTAGTCCTTCTTATTTTAGATCACAAACATTAAAAGTTCGAAATTCCACCCTAAGCATTGCCTTAGCACTCAACCCATGTTCATATAATGTTTCATTATTCCTCAATTAGATTCCCTTTTCAATTTTCCCATAATTTTATGCTTGATCTGTAGATTTTTTAAAAATCAGTTTGATATCCAAATATTTGTTGTTTTCAATTATAGAGAAATATAATTAAAAGCAATTCTTTTTTTATTTTTTGGAGGGACAAAGACATTTTTTTGTTCTCCAAATCTCTAGATTCAGAAGGTTGAAGAAAAGTTTAAGGTCACAAAAAATATAAAATAATCTTGCATCATAGTATACCCATCCATTGCAACCCAAGTAGAGCCATTCCTCAACTCTTGGTCCTTACCTCCTGGGGCCATGTCCCTGAGCTTATGGGCACCATGAAGGGTGCTATGTGTAGCTTCTTATTCAAAAGTCCTTTACAGGGACGGGGGTTTCCTCCCAGCCACTGCTCTCGCTGGACATAGTAAATAGTAAGGAAAATTCCGTGCCTGAGTGATTATCAGGTTTATTTCCATATTATAGAATTATAGATTCTTCTTAAATGTCAGTTAATTATTTTTACTAGAGAAATTACCTTAGGCTATATGCCAGTGGAATAAGTGATCAAATACAATTCTTGAATAGTAATACACAAACATTGTCTCACTCATATAACAATTGTACAGATTGCAATGAGATCAGTATAACATATAGTTTCAAATTAGCAAGTATTTATCTAAATATATTTATCACTGTCAGTTCTACATGAAGCCTTGACTAACCACAGCCTAAAGAGACCTTATCTGTGAAGCTTCCTTCTAAAATTTTAATTAAAGGATCTTCTTGCAATGTTTAATATATTTTCCCCTTTTCTAGTCAATCATATATGACTATTTGTGTCCACTAGCTACCACTTTATGTTTCCAATTATTTCTTCCTAATTGTAAAACATGGACATCTAGGGCTGTGATATATCATTTGTTTTGCTATGTTACATGTCTGTCTATACATTCATATTGTACCAGTTGAACTTTACCATGTTTAAATTACTAATTACTCGTACCAGTATCCATCTTCATTTCTTGCATTTTGTTAGTCTAAATGAATTATTAAAGACTGTTCACTGTGTCAGAATTATGGTAATAATGACAGGTTACACTGTCCACTATATTTTGTAATATTGTCTTCCTAAGTACCCTGCCAGGCTTCCTCCATCAATGGAGCCAGAACTGTTGGCCAAATTCCATGCAGCAATGAGTGTATATCCCTCTGTGTGCTGCTGTAAGCTAAAATTTCCTTTGGAACTCCTTGCAGTGTTCTGAGGTAAGCCTTTAGGTAGGTATTAACAGCTGACAAGAAAGGCTTGTGAATGACTGAGAGTCCTTTGTGTCTACTCAGTGGCAATGACTTTGCTGATGATTCATATAAGACTGATTTTCCTTCTCTCGAGAGAATAAAAGTGTAATTACATGACAAGTTTCCCTCCTCGTGTTGACATTCATCAGATTAACACTGTTTGTTTGGGTTTTCCAACTGATTAGTGCTCCTATTCTTCATCTTGCTGTCTTCACACCAAGGCATAATCATTTATCCAAGCCCTCAATTACTGTCTGATCAGGTTTCATTTCCGTGCCTACATTTTTATCTATAGGCTATGAGGATAAAAATGGGATTTTTGGAGGAAGACTCTGGTCTAAGATAAGAAAAAAATAAAGAGGTGAGACACAGGAGACAAGCTTGTATCCTCAAGCAGTGGGGAATTCATTACCAGCTAAAGAAGTTGTGTCTTTATTCTTTTTTTTTGTTTGTTTGTTTTCAAAAGAACCCACTGATAACAGAAAGTGTCCCTATCTAAAGATTATCACCTGCCTTCTCTCAAACAAATTGAGACGAAGCAGGATAAAGTTGTGGGTAGGAGACAAGGCAGCACAGAACCAAAGATATAGGGTTCTATGAACAGAAAATGCCTTAATTGCTTGTGTGTCCTTCTGTTTCATTTTTCTTAAAATTTTTATCTTTATATCCAGATAATACTTTTATTTTAAATTTATTTGGAGTGATATTCATCTCATAAATAATAAGAGTTTATTTGCTCTGGAGGCCTAGAAGCCTCTATTTATTACTTTAACCAAATCAAAATAACTATCTTTTGGTCACTCAGGACTAGAATCATATAAATCTGTTTGTTTAAAGGATGACACAAAGAAGGGTGCTTTATTGGCAAATATAGAGAAAAATAAGCAGGGGGACGTGATAACCAATCATCTCTTTCGTGACTCCTGATGTGGTCACATTTCTTCAGCTGTCTCAGTTGGGACTGCCATGTGTGTCAGACCACTGGCAATGACATGTAGTTATACATGTTAAGCACTCTTTCTTTGCAGTACCTGGAATATTTGCCCTTCCTATGAAGCTCTCATTTGTGTGGAAGCTATCACTAATTATATCATATGTTATTGCAAATGCAACCATCCCCTCTTCTATGAGGAAGCTGGTAAACTGTCCTTTAATCTTATCACTAATCCTAATAATCATTTTAGTAGAGGCTCTCAAGGGAACCGTTTTCCTGAAAGTATCTAGCTGGCTGGATACGTGCTTTTTAAAGGATCTGCTTTTTTAACATGGTTAGACCATTTGATCCTACCCCTGCATCAGCAGCAGGAGGCTAGTGTGGTCAAGTTGCTTACCATCCTTCTTCTGGGAACCATATGCCCATATGGAAACCCTTGCTTTACTTTTTGTTCCTATTTCTTAAAAGTGAGTAACACATCTGGGGAAGTTACTCAGTGGGAAAGAGAAAACTCTACAGAGTTTGAATTTTCCATAGTAATAAAAGAAGTTGGGTCTGGCTGACCATCACTATAACCCCAACTCTGGGGAGTAAGACAGGGAGATCTTGAGGCAACAAGGCAGAGAGCAATAGAACACCAAATCCTATTCCTATACACCAAACACTATACACATTCATATGCACATATCACACACTCATACACACACATACACAAATACACATACGTGCATGAATGCAAACACACACACACACGAACACACTATTTTAAAAAATGAGTGACAAATCAATTCTTATATCTCTAGCTTGGTTGAAAACTGTAGTTTGATGCTGAGAAACTGTGGTTTAAGTTTCTAGAAATTTTGTTTTGTTTTTTATGAAAGAATAATATTCTTTCTGCTAATAAAGCTCTCAGAATTGAGGTAAGAAATTTTGTAATAAAGTTCAACAATGTGAAGTTTACAAATTTATGGAACATTAATAAAGCCATTTACATAGCAGGTTTTAGATGTTTTTGAAAGCCAACATGCTCAAGTGGCTTGAGATTGTTATTCCTTTTTCTTTCTTTAGACTAATCCCTGAGAACTGCAAAGGAATGCCTGACATCATCTACAATTATTGTAAATTAAGCAAACAGTATGTGCCTTATTTTTACATGGTAACCTTGAAAATGGACAAAACAGTTATGCCTGAAATAAGTTGTGGAAACCCCCATTGTCCTGTGGCAGAGAGCAATATAAGAAGGCACCTTCTTACTTACAGATCATTTATTTTCATTTGGCATGTTTTTGTTTAGTAACTAAAACAACAAACACTGCAACTAAAACTTTGTCGGGAAGGAATACAGATCTCACTTTCTGTGATAGAAGAATAGCTCACTATAAACCATAGAGACCCATGCACATCTGTATTCACTACAACAGCAGTCACAAAATCCAAGTAATGGAATTAGTGTAGGTGTCAGTCAACAAATGAATAGCTAAAGAAAACATGGGCTGTGCACAGTGATGTTTCATTCAGCCATGAAGAAGAAAGGAATTATGTCATTGACAGAAAAATAGATGCAATTGCAGATCATTGTATTAAATGAAATAAGTCAGACTAGGAAAGACAAATATTGTGGCTGTCTTACTCTGGGGCACTAGATATTATATAGACTAATAAAATTATTTATGTGTAGTTCTTAAGAGTAGAAGCAAAATAGGGAGGATAAAGGAGACTAGCTGGAGGAGGAGGCAGTAAGAGGAGACAGAGAGAGAGAGTGAATATCTCCAAGTACAAGATACACGATTATCAACAAGGTCATTACTAGCTACAGTGAATACATGCAAATGAGAGAAAAGATAGTGTTCTTAATTCTGGCTTTTAAGCTAAAATAGAAATTCCAATGAAACTGAGCGAATACATTTTTGTTATAACTTACTTTTCAAAAGGGCTAGATTGGCAGCCATCCATGCACTTAATAAATAGTTGCACCTCCTGAGATGCATTCAGGCTAGCCATGGTTATTGCCCATATAGTCAATAAATATTTCAAATTAAAGCAGCCGGCTCTGAAGCTAGGTTAAGTGGGGATCAATTTACACTCTTTCACTAGTCTTCTCCTGTGGTTCTTAAATGTGGAAGCAAAATGACTCGATTTCTTACCATAAATAGAACCATCTGGTTATTGTGAGTCAGACAATTTCAAAGGTACTCTGTATACTTTCTTCTTCTTAGACTGATTTTTTATACTATACTTTATATGCTATATACTATACTAATTGTTTTGTAATTAATTTTCTCTTTGTGTGTTTTTGTGTGTGTGAGAGGAACAGAACTCATGCATATCTACTTTTGCAGTATTTTTTTTCTAACCAAGCCTTTGAAAAAATTACACTGGATTTTGGATATATTCATCCCTTCATCTAAGTCTTTTGCTTATCCCCTTTCCTTTGCTCCCTCCCATTCCTTCCCAACACACTTAAGATTTCTTCTCTTCCCTTTTTTCTTCACATGTCAAGTTCATTTTGCACTGCACAGCTAGTCTTGGGACTGGCACTAACCATGTTGTGTAGTCAGCCTACCAGTCACTAAACAAGCATGACTCCTTCCCCTAGCAACTGTCAATACCAACAGATCCTCCTCCCCATCCCATGGTGTTATATTCCTATCTCCTAGAAAAGCAGTTTCATGTGTATAATCCTCCCAGTTTTAGAAAATAAATTATTCTTTTACAGTATGTCTTTTATGACTATGGCATTCAATCTATATTCTTTATACTTGCTTACATATGTCTGTTTATAAACGGTTTTATGTGATAGCCAGGAAGAATTCTAAACATTCAATTTAACATTAAATGAAGGTCATGAAACACAATACTGTAGAACTATTAGGCATAGTTTTTAGAGGATATCGAATCACATAAGACCACCCTTATGATCTAGCAAGTAAATAGTCAAGCAATTGCAGTGGGCTTCTTTCTTTTTTCCAATGTAGCTCTGACAAAATACCACGCCTATGCCAAATTAAGGAAGAAAGGGTTTATTTTATCTGGGAATCAAGGGTGTTCCCCATTGAGGAGAAGTAATGATACAAGGGTCTGAAGATGCTTTGTCCATTGCATGCTGTCTTCTCTCTGCTTCACAGCTTCTCCTCCAGTGACTTGAAAATCGCAGCTGACATTCTTCTCTCCACTGACTATCAAATTCTAAGAAAGTTGTGCTTGTCACCTTTGTTATGAAAGTTATATCAATAGGGTTATTAAGTATCCATTTCCAGGAGATCTGGGAAGTAGAAGAATGGGAACAGGAATCTACATGAAATGCTTCAAGGGAGGCCACAGTCTGAGTACCTACCACACTTCAGTACTGAGTATCACAGAGGGTACTTGACACAGCTAGCTGGGCTATAGGGCTTTCTTTTCAGATCCATAATTCACCAAATCCACAGTTGCTTTATGTGAATCATGCCATTAATTTCTTCCTGAATCATGGCGCTCCTTTTAATATAATGTGTTATGTGTTACAATGTACCAGAGTCATAAAATATATGTCAAAATAGTGGCTTTGTTACTTCTTTGGAACTTTCTCATTGCTTTCAATGAGAAAAAATTCAAATTAAACTTTGTCAGTTTTTAAGTCAGATAATTATGAGAATATCAGATTGTCCTTGTATTCCAACTTACAGTAAATTGAATTCAAGGCTGGTAATGACTTTCTTCATAGAAGGCTGCGTCTTGGAAACAAACAACTTCAGAAACTGTCTATCATCAGAGAAAACACAGTCTTACTCTTTGCCTCAATCTTTACAAATCAACATACTCTCCATATACCACATAGTTTTGTAGTCTAAGACTTATATTCATGTCCAAGAAAATAAAGTTACACAATGAAAGACTGTCCTTTAGAGCTCATTATATTGAATTCATTCTGCTCAGAGGAGAGAAGGGTATAAGGAAGGCATGGAGAGAGAAAGTTGTAGGTAAGCAGAGTGAGTTGTTTTCTTGCCTTGGATTGAAAGGAGATATTTTGATGATAGTTCCTTATAAATAAACAACCTAAATTGATTGGAATGGTGCCAACTACTAAGAAATCATAGTAATAAACTCTTGATCATGACCTGGGTAAACAGAATCATAGCTCTAGTTAAGCAAAAGCAAAATCTCTTTTGTTATTTGAACATGCTTGTCCTATGCTTCAAAGTAGAATGTTCACCTTCCAGTTTGTGGAATAATTTTATTTTTGCCAGATCCTTTTGTTCCCTTGGGTTTTCAAAGTAGTTTCTTTGTGCTGTGCTGGCCATTCTGGAACTCATTTTGTAGACCAGGCTGGCCTCAAACTCAGAGATCTGCCTGCATCTGTCTCCTGAGTAAAGGCATGTACCATCATGCCAAGCTCAGACACTATTTTTTTTTTTAATCCAGGTCTAAGAATAACCCTGAGGCTATAAAGGCCCTAAACACTGCTGAGTGCTTTTATTTCTCTGGAAAAGCACAGTAAATGCTAACAACTCTTCAAAAACATTTCTTTCAAAATGGTCAGTTCTAGGAGAATCTTGTATACTTCAAATATATTCTTACAAAAATGCTGTTTAAACTGTTAATTGTCACATCAAAGACTGGACCCTTATATGGCAATAGCACAAAAATCAACATGAAACTGATGAAAGATTTAAATATAAGATCGTGAGCTGTAATACCTGTGGATGAGGACAGAGGGAAAACCATCAGGGCCTTTGTCTTCACAATGATTTTTATGGATTTGTCATCAAAAGAGGTGCAGGCATCAGGAAGATAACCAAGTGAAACTGTCAAATAAGAAGTACGTGCAGCCTCGGGAGCCAGTGTAAAAATGCTTTCAAATCATATTGCTGCTAGATAACCTCCCCAATCTATAAACATCTCCTAGAAATCCACAATATAAACAAAACCAAAAGCCTCACTCATAAGCTAAATAAAAATGAGCTAGGTATTTAAACTAAACAGTTCTTCAAAGAAGATACTTAATGTCCTATATAGGTATATGAAAAGAATGCTTCCGTTTGCATATTTTTTACAAAGGAAACAAGAACTGGTGGGAATGGATAGACTGAAATCCTGTACATGGTTTTGGAAGCTTCATTGCTCTAATTGCTGTGGAGAAAGCAATTCCAATTTGGGATATTAAAACACATCGAGTTTTTAAGACACATTAATTCTCCTCTGTATGATAGCATTATTCATAGCAGGCATGGTGTTGTATGTAATTTTAAAAAGACTCATGCTTGGTCTGGCTAGGCTCTGGGACTAGCAGCCTCCTGCCTGCTAGCCAACGCCTCTACCACAACCTCTGGCTTTGCCTCTCCAGAGCTCTGAGGTCCTGCTCTGAGAGTCTGCACTCCACTGTGGTCATCATTCTCTAGAACTTAGGTCCTTTGTCCAGTGATACTGTTCCAAAGCCTGGTCAAATTCAGCCCTGGCTGTGTTCTTTCTCTTCTGCCCACCTGAGTCACCTTGGAAAACACCAGCTAGCCTTAATATTTAATACCAGCCAGATTTGTATCAGTAACTCCCCAACCCCAATATGGCTGTGCAAAGAACACACAACTCAGTTATATTTATAAGCTGCACACCTAGACTGGGCAGATCTACCCTACACAACTCTATTCCCTAGCTATGAGATTCCTCGATACTTGCAGCTCTTCCAGGCCAAGTGGTTCTGCTCCATCTTCCATCACCTCTTCCCCCATCTTCCTTTTTCTCTGTCCCTTTGTCTCCTTATCTCTGCTTCCTCCATCCTCTCTCCCTTCTTTAAATCTTCCAGTCCTACCTTTTTCTTCCATGGCTCAATCACAGGCTCTAGTCTTTATTTGACCAGATAAATGGGAAGCAGCTTCACATGGAAACACCTGAGTGCTAGATCTGCTCCTCCTCAGAGGCAGGATTAGTATCAAAATACAAACAGCACTAAGGCAATCCACAGCACCATGACTATTAAACAAAATCAGTGCTAACAAACACATCAGTGGTTAAAAGAGTGTTATGTGATGTATGTCTCTAATGTTTTTTTTGTTGTTGTTTTTGTTGTTTTTGTTTTGTGGTTTTTGTTTTGTTTTGTTTTGGTTTTGCCTTTAAGAAGGAGAAAATACTACAATATGCAGCACTAGGGTTAAACCTTAGGGGGGACTGGGGCGAGTACAGTAAATTAGACTGTAAATTGCCCAATCCATTCAGTTTGGTATTTATCGTCGGAGTCACAAATATGTAGTAGAATGGGAACTGTAATACCTGGACAGAGTGAATTGGCAAGTTACTAAATGTTACTGTTAATTTTTTGTGTCCACTTGACAGGGTTGAGTGATGTTTCAATATATGGTAAAACAGTTTCCTTATCAGTTGAGAAGCAGGAAACATCCCAATCAGGGGATTAAATAAAATGACTCACTGCAGTTGATGTTGGCAGATCTTATCTACTCTCTTGAGTGTCTTAACAGAAAAGAGGTCAGAGCAGATTGAATTCTAGGCCTCTTTGAAGTAGGGGTTCTACTTCTTCCCTTAGTCATGACAGTTTCTGTTCCAGGCTGCTGGACCCTGGTACCTTTGGATTGTCACCAGAGTCCTTGCCCTCCCTCAGGTCTTCTTGTCAAACTGGGGTTGTACACACTGGTTGTCAGACTTGAAGCTTTAGGTTGAATCATGCCACTGTTTTTCCTTGGTTTCCAGATTGTAGATGGCACACTGTGGGACTTCTGAGCCTCCTTAAACACAGGATGCCATTTTCAAAATGGGCTTGCTCACATAAACCTGTGATTGTCTCACTGGTTTGTGTGTTGGAGGTTGCTGGCTAATTCACTAGATAACGGACCTAGAGGTTCAATTACAAAAGATTCAGTCTCTAGAGATCTGCAAGACATCATTTGCTGGGTGGCAATACTGAGGCAGTGCACTTCAGCCCTGTCCAGAGGGCAGATCCTATGCTCCATCCTTACTACAGTAATAAAAAGTAATGGCATCAAGAAAGCATGTACGGAATAGTCATGGGTTTCTTCAAATACTAAAGAACTTTCAGTGAAAAAAAGATTAAGTTAAAGGTCAGTATTCAAAGTCAAACATATTTTCTGTATTTCAATTTTGTTTAATAATGTTATCTGAGTTGGACTTGTGTAATATTTACACTGGAGTTTATTCAGAGAGAAACATCTGTATGTCCTTTTACTTCATCTTGGGTGGAAGGCAGAATAAATCTCTCTCTTCTACCTGCAAGTACTGTTCACATGAATTCACCTCTGGTGGCTGTTTTACCATCTACTTACATTACATATTGATTATTATTTTAATAGTTATTAATAATGACTGTTGATAGTTGTGCTATCAGTATGATGTCAATATATTGATCACACTCTTAGATTTTTACATATTATTCCCAATCCCAGCTGCACCTTTTCTGTTGTAATCTTTATTACTGATCAAAGACTACATTCAATTATAATGATCACCATTACTGGAACCTATTATATGCAAGCCCTATACTGTTTATCTTTGGTGTTTAATTAAACTTCAGAATGACTGGATGAAAATAAACCATAGTTTTCTTTTTTATATTTGGAAGCAGAATTGGAAAGTTTAACTGATGTCTTCAAAGTTGATTAGTTTGCAAGCAGCCATATGGGTTTAAATGTGATTTTATTTGAATTAGTGACTATGCAATGTTCCCCTGAGTCTCTTTCTGTTAAAGTTTTGCTATTTTTAAATGTCTATTAGTCTTTTTGTCTTTAGAATAGATGATTATATTTTAAAATGTCTAGTAGATTTTTATAGTTGCAAAACCATTCTGCATCTGAGAACAGGTAATTTAAAATAGAAAGTGAAATGTCTGCCAAAGTTAGAAATCACAGAAAGTTAAAAGCACATACCAGAGGAGAGCTGGAAGCACATGCCAAAAAAATTGTAGAGTATTTTTTTAGAGTTTGATTTTATAGATTGTTATTTAAATCCATTTTTTAATACTGGTTTGCATTCTCCTACCTTGTGCTTGCAATATGCAAAATGTTCCGTTGAAAATTTGAATGAGGCAAAAATTGAAATATAAGATTTCTGTCCTGATGTAACACACATTCCTAGGGGAGGGATGAAGCTAGCCAATATGGAAACTATAATGCAAGCAATTCTCTCACACCGATGCAAGGCGAGAAGCAGAAACTGGGGCTGTCATAAACATGGTTCTGTAGTGCATTTATTCATGTCTCTCTCATTTGTTCCACTAAGATGAGAGTTGAGGAAAGAATTGCCAAGAATAAAATATTTCCACTTTGCATATCCAGAGCTTGCAGCTTGGGAGGGAGGGGTGTGTGACATAGTGGCACACAGTAAATAATTAAACCCCCAGAAGGTGTTAAGTGAAATGAGAGAAAAGCCACCCACTGTATCAGTTATAATTAGAAATAGATTTTGGTTCCCTTTTGTTTTATATTCTGGTAATGTATCCATTTTCCATTGAATGGGCCAGAAGAAAACTCTTCTCTTCTGCCATCAATCAAAAATAAAAGATAGAGTGTGAGTTTTAGAGTGAGGAAAGATATTGATCAATTGTTTCTCCCTCTGTGGTCCAGGTAGAGAACAAAGGCAGAGAAGAGCACATCTAAAAGATGGCATTTTGATGAGCTGTCAATCCTCCAACACTGGGAATGGTAGCCCAGCTCTTAATTGCCACAGTAAATATGGTCTATTTCATTACAGAATATTTTTTTTTTGCTATAAACTTGTCTTATTTTCTGTTAAAAAAAATAACCATCCTCAAGTCTAACATCAGACAGCAAATAAGTTGGACTGGGAAAAGCAGACAGTATTTTAAAGAGTTATGGGCTCCCATTCTGTCCTGCTAAGTGGATTTCTTTGTGAGGTAGGAAAAAAAAAAAACTAGTTTGAAGTGTTCAGATATGAGTCATCCTTCACAGCTGATGGTAATTTCTGTAATCTCACAAGCAGAAAACAAATTGTCTTAAACATTCCTAAACTTCCTCTGTCCCTGCTGCACCTCTCAGAATGTAACCTTCTGTGAATATTAAGCTGCACTGTGGCAATGATCACGCTTATCTCTCTGAAGCTCTGGTGAGCACAAAGCACACTTAGCTTTTTGCTCAAGCAATTAATAAATAGACCATGTGCTTGTCTGTATACAGAGGGTTCATAGAGTTTACATCAACTTTAAGGGAAATTTTGTGTGTGTGTGTGTAAAACCACACATTTTCTCTGGAGTACTAAAATTTAAAGGGGCAATAGGTGTGAATTGTGAAGGTATCTACTGTTCCAAGTGATAGACAGAAGTAGATAACCTGGTGGTGTGACCTTGGCTTTAGATATGAAACAAGGATTTGAATCCTGACTCTGGCTTGCCAGTTAGGAGATGGAAGTCCAATGACACAACTCATTCATATGGCAGTTTCCTTACTTGTGAAACAGGGAGTAATTAATACTTACCCATAGAATAGTTGTTAAGTTTTAGTGACTTGACATGGAAAACTTAGTACTTGTCTCATAGTAGTGGCTATTTGAGATGGTTATTCTTGATTGCCAGCTAGATAAAATTTAGAATCATATGGGAATAAATTTCATGTTTGTGAGGAGCGGGTGTGGTGACCATTCCAAGATGGAGCATGGGATGGTTGTCAAGTCTTATGACTAACAGATGGCACCTGGGATGGTTGCCAAGTCTTATGACTAGCACCTGACTTCCTTACACACCCCTGAAGAGCCACGTCTGCAGGCTATACTGCACAGACTCGATGCTATGCATTATCAGGCCATCTAATGAGCAACACCTTGGACCAATTGAGAGCACCTGCGTGGCAGGATCTGAGTGGTGCAGGCACAGGGATTTAAGGGCAGACAGGGAGAGGCCTCAGGGGCTTGTTTTGGACATTGTTAAGGTTCCTGAATAAACTGCTTTGAGAAGAACTCTGTGTGGTGTTGCTCCTTTCTGTGGGTCAGAATGAGAGCAACACATGTTATGCGTACAAGGTATTCTCTAGATCAGGTTAGTTGAGACAGAGACATCTACCTTAAATGTGAGAGATACTGTTCAGATGGCAGGGGTCCCAGGTAGAACAAAAGAGAAAGCTGATTGAGAGCAGACATTTATCCTTAAGTCCTGACTGTGGATGCAAGGTGACAAGCTGCCTTCTGCTCCTGCTATCAAACTTCTCCAACATGATAGACAGCAAAGGTAAGTCAAGATAAGCCCTTCTTTCCTTACCTTTCTTTTGTTACACAGCAAGGAGTTCAGTAAGTGTCTAATACACTATACAAATTGAATCTAATATAATCCATGACACCATGGTTAATATTTTCTATAATTATCTGATCATCATGAAAAATTAAATATCATAACCCTTTAACAATTTTTGATATGTGAATGACAGTTTTCTAATTTTATGTTATATAGACTATTATTTGTTTATAAGAAACTTTATAGTAAAATGTAGCAACTCATAGAAATTTATTAAATTTATTTTAACTTTGTGTGATTTTTAATGATTATGAGTTGATGCACAATGCATATGAAATACATTGTTTTTACGGTAGCTGTTGCAGATGTTTCTGCCCTGAACATTCTTTCTATATAACATTATTTTAAGCATTATCTATTTATTCAATTAATACTTATGGTGCGTCAGATTAGGTAATTTGAGGATTGTAAGAGTCTGCTAAGTTTTTAAAGTAAATTTTCCATTTTTACTTAAGCTAACAGTAGGCTTTCTATTTTTTACAATCACAGATTTAATAATTAGTTGTTTACGAGCAAAAAAATCTCCTATCTGTGGGATGTCATACCCTATCAGTTAATCAAGATGCTCATTTTATTCTATTGGTAGTCAACCTATGTTACTTGAATCATCATGTGTTTTATATATCTCTCTAATCACCAAAGGTTACCCCAAATTCTTATAGACTACTAGTTACTCTTAACTATCATAATAAAGGACCTGTGTATCTTAATAGTTTTGAATTATAATAAAGCACTAAAGTTGACTAGTGCTTTATGATCTTTTTCCTCCATAGTTTTAAGGTCATTTGTAATGATAACATTGCCCTTTACATTTTTATCCATTATCTTAGTGTAGAGAAATCTGCTATAGTCAGAAAACTTGCAATTACACAGGACTCTGTATGTGTACAGGGTTATCTTACACTTTCAAAATTTTATCTCTACTTCTTATCAAGAAAGATGGAAATCCAAGGATCTTGTAGACTGTCTTGCAAAGAATTCTAAATATTCCCTAGAAACCTAAAATAACTATGGCTGCTACAGCCGATAGATACATCCTATATGATATATCTTTCTCTCCCTTAAACCTATACCATTATGGTGGGTCATACAAAATGCCTCCATGAGTAATAGAGGTTCACCTCTTGAAAAGTTTTATCTTAAGCATAAATAGATGCAAAGATTGGATTAAATCCAAATGATGAGGCCAAACAAAGGAGAGGAAATGCCTGAGAATATCACTTTTGCCTTCACTCCCTCTTGATGGAAAACAACCATGTGTGAGGCCACTGGTAGTGAGATCTTTGCAGGACCCTGATGGTCCAATAATAGGCCCAAAACTGGGCCTGTGACGTCAGTAGGGCTAAAAGAATACTACTTAAGAAGCTGAATGGAACATTCCTGTGTGAGGAAACATTTGTAGACAGGTGTTGGGGGTATGCCACAAGTAGAATTGCTATACTATAGGTAGTGTGTCTTCAAGTCTTGTTTAATTTAAATGGCTTTCAAAGCAGTTATGATTTGTATAGCAACCAGAAACACTGGCAAATTCACTTTGATTTTCAATTATATTCAAAATTAGAATGTAAATTTTCTATACATTTTGGTATTCTACAGAGAATAGTATACTTAATTCCTATAAAAAACTTCTGAAATTTTTTCCCTTTGTGTCTAGTATGTCATATAAGTTAAATCACTTAGATTTTCTTCTTTTTCTGCTTCAGCATCTTCTCTTATTGATCTGGTATGATTTCGTGAAGACTCCAGAAAAGGCAATGGCTCTATCCTCAAAATGGCAATGGCTAGGGTGCCATCCTTGAATTCAATGTATTTACTTAAACCCTCTTGACTCAGGATATATTTTTTCCTCTATTTTTTTCTTTCATGGACATTGCTTGTTTTCAAAGATGTAAATCCTTATAGAACTCATTTTCTCACTCTTTCAACCAGGTGTCCAGATTAAAGTTTGCCTCTACTATAGTACTATCAAGAATTCTCAGGTTTTCTGAGATACTGTGCTCCATTTTAATGGACCTATTTAGTAGAATAAGAATGACAAACAAACATAAACATACCCATATACATGTGTACCTAAACACACGCATACACACAGAGCCATATACATCTATATCTATACACATATGAAATTATACACACAAACATATATGCACATATGCTTATACATATACACACACATGCATGCACAGACCCATTCACATGCATTCCTAAATACATACAAAATTATACACACACACACACACACACACAGAGAGAGAGAGAGAGAGAGATTGAGAAAGAGAGAGAGAGAGAGAGAGACAGAGAGACAGAGAGAAAAAGGACTTTTACTCCAGAAAATGAAAAATGTCAGTTAATTTTATGATGCTTACTGGAATTGGATTTTAAGAGTTCAGACTAAGAACTTTGTATTTACCTTCTTTTAACTGGGTATTTTTTGTACTGAAATTTGCTGTATATAAGCTGATTTTCCAGGTTAAACGCTGTTTAAGCTACTTTTTGTTGGGAGCCGACTCTGAGCAGAAAGCAGCTATCATCTTTGCAGCCATCTTGAACTAAATACCCTGACAAGAGACTTGTTTTCAACAGCCTACAACAGCTGAGCACACTCTGATAATTATCTTGATCCTTTCAACCAGGCAGTGGTGGTACATGCCTTTAATCCCAGCACTTGAGAGACTCAAGGCGAGATTAAAGGCGAGACTCAAAGAGAGATTAAAGACAAGACTCAAGGAGAGACTTGAGGAGAGATATAAAAGGGCAGGCTCTGTCTCCAGAGCAGACTCTGCAGACTCTGTCTCATCTCCAGATCAGACTCCCTGTCTTGTCTCCAATCTTCGCATCTCTGTCCCCACTCTCTCTCTCTCACTAGGCCCTGACCCACAGACCGGGACAGCAGAATGGGCCGTTATACTTTTTTTCCATTGCTGTGTTAAAATACATTGAAACATTAATTTAAGAGAGAAAGGGTTTAATTTGGCTTACAGTTCCAAAGGGATACCAGGCATCAATGTGGGGAAGGCATAACATCAGACAAGGAGATTGTAAAGCATTGTGTTTTCTGTGAGGTTGAAACACCCATCCTGCAGGAAGGTAAAAACTCAACATAGCTTTAGGAAGTCCTTGAAACTAAATAGATTCACAAGGGCCCTCCATGTCATGGTCAACAGTAGAAGCTGAGCTATAGAGAAGGCTAAGACCAAACCAGCTATCTTAGAAAGGCTAAACCAGCCACACTGTCTGGAGAAGGTTTAGAGCAGCTGAGGCACCTAGAAGAGACACTATTCAACTTGTTGAACTGCCTGTAGTCTGTGTAATGTGCTTCAGGTTCCCAGCTTTTGTGAGCTATCATCCATGCTGGGATGGGTCTCTGTAATGCACCTGCCCTTGAGTCATTTCTGCTCCTGTAAGTAACTCCAATAAAACTCATTTATTTAATAAAGTTGAATGTTGATGTTACCTGTACTTTGATCTGTTCATGAATATGTATCAGGGATAAGTAGATGTGTATTGTCATCTCCCCTGGAAAAGTTTTAATATACAATAAATAGTAGGAGAAGGAAGGAGCCTGACTGGGCACACTGGACTCAGGATGTAAGGTAACCAGGATGGGGGTGGGCTGACAGTCTAAGGGCTTATCCTCAGTGATCTACTTTCTCCATCAAGCCTACGAATACTAAATGTTCCACAACACTCCAAACAACCGGAAACCAAGAGTTTAAAGGGGTGGACTTTTGGGGGGACATTTCATATTCAAGACATAACACTGAGTTGTCACTTGCTTGTATAGAATCAGCGTTGATTTCAGTGAACAGTATACAACATTCATTAATCTAGGCAGTTGTACATTAAGATTAAAGAAAAACTGTAATTAAAAAAAAGTTGAGGGAATCTTTGTTAATATAAATGGTAGCTTTAGGTAGACTAGGAAAGAATCAAGTTTTCTCTCCTTAGAATGACCATCCCACTTTGAATAGTGTTGTTCTTGAATTAATTATATTAATTATTTATATCCTTTTCACTCTGTATATATTTTTTCAAACAGAAAAGGGCATGACTATATAAACAAACACACATAATTCAAGGCAATATAAAGATATGGAATAAAAAGTCACTTTGTCTAACCACAGAAGGAAAATTTAAAAGGCATCAAAAATCCATTATATCATTATGGCTTCAAAGATATAAGTACATGAACACATTGAAAAAAATTCTGGAATATTTGATAGCTATTAGAGGGTATTTATAATATAGTGTTCAAACTGTGCTTGTCCCTTTAGATTACAACATGTGAACAGATGTTACAAGATTCAGATAGTACTACTAGTTAGTTAATAAGAGACTCCTTTGGAGCATATTAAGATTTGTAAAAGGTTTGGAGAACTTTGTGGATGAGGTGGAATGGCTGTGAGAGCCAGGGGGATGGAGAACACCAGGGAAACAAGGCCTTCTTCATAACAGGACTGATGCACACATGAACTCACAGAGCTTAGCAGTATGCACAGAGCCTGCATGGGTCTGCACCAGGTGGAATCCCAGTGCTAATAGGGCAGACACAAGCTCCCATCCCTCACCCAGAGGCTATGTCCTGTTGATAATTACTTACAAAAGAAAAATTAGCTTTCTCCAAAAAAAATCTCACTTGGTATACAAATCACACTTAAGAGCAGGGACCATGCCCAGCAGCAGATGACCAGTACAGAACGAACTCTTTTGTTGTTGTTGGTGGTGGTCTCATAATCATTTGTCTGGTTCATTCATTCATCCATTCATTCATTTCTCTTACTCTTTCAGTCTTTTGCTTATATATTATGGTTTCTAATTTTATATTTTTATGGGATTCTAATGTGTGTAAATATGTGTACTTCTGTTTTTATATATCTTTCTGCTTTGGTTTTGTTTGTTTTTATCTTATCTTATTATTATTTAATTTATTTTTAGGTGTTTTATATTTTCTAATGAAAGAGAGAAAGAAAGCGTATGGACTTGAGTGGGTGGGGAGGTAGAAATGGAGGAGTCGAGGGGAATAAATAATGAACAGAATATACTACATAAAAATCTATTTTAATAAACAATAAATGAAAAAAGTTGTATGAAAATATGAAAAATGGAAATACTACCACAAGTAACTGATGACTGCATACTAATAAACCAAATACAGTCTTAGTCTTCTTTTATAAATTATTAGTTCCTTAGGAGCCTTATTTTTGATTTTATTATTTAGAAGTTTGAAATATAACTGATATATAAAGAGATTCTTAAATAATTTAACCATATTATATTTTTAAGGCTTCTTAATGTGCCTCCATAATTTGTTTGTAGAAACGTTATTTTATACCTTGTTTCTTTACTGTTTATATTTTTCATTCTTTTTAACTGCTAATCTAACTAATTATCTTTATTTTAGGAATTCTGAAGTAGCCTAAAGTTAGAAAATTTATTAATATGAAAATTAGCAGATTAGATTCATATCAAATAAATGTAAAAACACAATTATCCCAATAATAGTACTAATTTTTATTAATACATATTAATTATGCACATTAGTACAGTTCAGATGGACTTTTTGCATGTAGCCTATGCAACTCCTTCCTAACCTTCTAGGTATACAGAACTCTCAGAATGGACAAAATTCTTTTCTTAAAAATCTTTCTTTGATTTCCATCTAATTTCTGTCCTTAAAAGATCAACCTTTACTTTTTTGAAAGAAAAGAATTTTGTTCATCCTGAGAGTTCTGTGATAAACCATGGTACATAGTATAGTGATATCATGTATACAGTGAAAAGACTCAGTTGGTCTGGCAGTAGGAAACTACTGGTAAAGATGGACCTGAATATCACACAGAAGGAGACATGAGCTTACATATCTCACTTCTCCTACCCATTATTCTTGAAAATTGAATGAGTTAAGACCAAAATACAACACAACCCTTTCAATCCAGAATCATCTATTCTATGTCAATGTTAGCTTTAAACAAACAAAAATGTATTCAGCTATTGTTTGTCACTGAAAAATTTTAAAAAATACACTTCATCTAATGACTGCACACATTTCACATTTCACATAGAAAGAGAAGGACAGTGTGCTCAATAAATGTCAAAAGAGTTCAAATATGTAACACTGAAATGCTGAGCTTGAGGAACATCCATAGTACTTGGGTCAGCTTAAAATATGAAATATCCAACTACTTGTTTATCTATGTTTAGTGCATAAGCCTTGATTTTATTTTTCAAAGACCCTAACTGGTCAATCAGTTCATACTTCAAACTTTATTTAGACCAGTGAAAATTTGAAGAAACTTTACTAAGAGACTTGATGCTTGTCTTCCTCCCCATGCATAATCAGTAGCAGAATTCTTACTGCCATTAAAGGTGTTTACTCCCTAAATCTACATATTTACAAACACAGTCTGGTTTATACATATTCAGTTGTTCAATATGCTTGGATTGCTGTCTCCATAGTGTTGATTCCCAGGTGCTCTGATAAGGAAATATATTCCCATATGTAAATCAAAGTAATGCACGATTTTAGCACTAAATTTCATTTCTGAATGCAAGTTTGTTTGTTTGGGTTTTTTTTTTTTTTTGGTATCAACTTACTTAATAGAAACATGTAATTCACAAGATGACAATGTGCCTGAGAGTGTGTCAAGTTCTATGAAGATTAGATGAAAGATGTATATAGGAACAGAAACTTAATTGAGCTCAACAATCTTGAAGAATCAGTGTTTATACAAGACAACAAATAAGAGACAAACAAATAAATAAAAAACCCCAAAGCAAAACAAAAAAAGCCAACAAATTAACAAAAAAACAAAAACAAAAACAAAAGTCAGTTTTGGGTGACCCATAAAATGAACGTTGTTATACAAAATTCACAAAAATGACAAAGATTCAGAATGCTCTAAAACCCAGCAAGATAAATCCCAGAAAGAATCAGAACAGCGGTGAGTCCCACCCATCCATCACCCATGAATGAATGCCATTCCTGTGATTTTTACAAACGAAACTTTTCAGAATATGTAGAGTAATATTGTCTTACCGTCTTAGTGCCATCCTTGCTATCTTTCTTCATTTTAAATGGTAAATAGTGTCATATTCATCTCTTTTATCTTGCGTTATCTAAGTCAACATCTAGTGAAGGTGAGGATGATCTCACATTTACTACGCAGCCAAGAATGACCTTGAATTCCTCTTCCTCATGGCTCGAAGTTCCCAAGTGTAGAAGCACAAGCATGTACCTTGTACCTCTTGTATCTTACACATGTAATCTCTTCTTTCATTACTTTTCACATTTTGCCCTTTTCTTCTTTTGAGTTCGTTCTCTCCTAATAGCTCGATTTAGCTCCACCCACTCAGTCATTCAAGACAGTTGGCTCCCAGGGATTGGTTGTTATTGTTGTTTTCTGTCCTCTAGGCACAACAAGAGGTTTTGAGTTTAAAAACTACATTGGTTAAACTTGATTTTTACATTCATACTTGAATTTTTTTGGTAAAAGTGTGTACTATGTAATGTTTGGGACATGCTTAAACTAAAAGTAAGCATTCTTTACTGTTCTAAAATATGGATTTGTCTGAGTCCTCTATTTTACTCATGATACAAAATGATCTGCTTTCCTGTATTTGCTCATTTTTCATTATTCTTTAGCACTGGGAGCGTGACTATTCTCCCTTAGCTACTTTCTGTCATGAAGCTGGTCCTTAGCGAACAATGGATGTGTGTACCATGTCATCAGCCTGGAAGCATATTTTGCTCGCAGTAAGATTTCTTAATCTTTATTTATCACAAATATTTGCAGTAAAAGCTGATTTCAGTGGTTCTCTCTGTGTAGCTGTAGTAATTGTCTTACAGGTCATTACAGTAATTGTCTTACTCTTAATGGGTCATTAGACTTTTGCCCTGACCTATTGTTTATACAGACACAATTCTAACATTTTGGTCCCATGTATCACTCTACTACGATCTCATAACTCCATGTTCAACGAGGAAAAGCCATTATCTTTTTCCTTTGATAAACCTCACCTATACCATATCATCCTTTCCCACATTCTAAAATTTTTCAATGTGAATTGGAAACTGTGTTTGATATATATTTGCAGTGTGTGAATTAAGACTGTGGCTCGGATTTAAGAAGGTTAAGTTGTGCTACCTCAGGGCCTTAAGTGAAATTGAAAATTAACCCAAAGATAAAAAATGGCTGACTTGAAACACATTGTTAGATATATTTATCTGGAACTGTTAACGTTTACAGGATTACCAGGATAAAAGTGTAAACCAAGACAATATACTTAAACACAATCTACCAACTGAATATTGTCATTGGAAACAAAGTAAATCAATGACAATTTGGCTTAATTACTATGTACATTAATGTCCTCAGCTTCATATCCTTCTTTTATAAAGACAAATCATTCACCTATTTGTTCTTATAAATACACAAGACACAGTACATTTTCTCAGGAAGAGATATTTAGATGAGGGGTCATAGTACATAGAACAAATACTATTTCATTGTTTTTTTTTTTATTCTCAGAAAGAAAAAATTAGCATGTAAAATTCTAATAAAACATTGGTATTCATGGCAGGATGCTGGTATTAACAAAATTTACAATGTTTTTGAAAGAAGCAATGAGAAGTTCTCTGCTGCTCCAGGAGCTTTGTAGAACACTTCACAATGAAATATGGCTCTTTAATTTTTAAGCATCACCTCTACCAGAGGTGTTAATCTCATACTAGACCCTATAATTCTCTAAGTGTTTGGAATGAAAGAAAAATTATATTCCATGACTTTCATAGATAGATCATATATCTTGGAGAACTTAGAGACTAGAAGAAATGTATTCATGTGTTAAAGTGTAAGACCATGTGCCATAATGTGGCTGTTTTTCAACTGAATGGACATTAAGTAATAGATTTTCTTATTGGGCTTGAAATTTCTGAGCTTACTCTGCATATAAAACAGAGTAAAATATGCATATTTACCTGTAATCACATTTGCTTGAAGCATTATTGCTATGATTAAATTAATAAACATATGTACAATGACCAACCACCTGTGATTCCTCAAGTTTTGTTTTGTTTTGTTTTTGAAAAAAACAGAATAATAAAGATGGTACTTAGGAATTTCTGAAGAGACAGGAAAGTGGGTTTCTAAGTAAAGGTGTCAATGATGGGAAACTATACCTATTGTATTGTTGGGGGCTGTGTTTTGTTCCACTATTTTTTCCAAGGACAACAAAATGTTATTTTAGAGATTACTGTAGGTAATCCAATACACTACAAGGTTATTCATTACATCCAAAAATAGGGTGACACGTTACGGTCAGATCATGAAGAGTCAAAGGCTGGGTAAATGGCACAAGGGTAGGATGACCTAAGGACTAGGGGAGTGCCATAAATGAAGATTATTTTTTCTTTGTTATTCCTTTCTATGTTTCTCATATTTCATTTCCCCTTCCTTCCTTCCTTCCTTCCTTCCTTCCTTCCTTCCTTCCTTCCT